>NC_084802.1:160549200-160902951 GCF_963169125.1 Humulus lupulus | reverse complement strand
TCAAAACGCAAAACACTCATCAAGCTCCTAAACTGAGTCTTTTGGCTCGCGCCCTCGTCACCAGACCAACTGGAACTAGACTTGGATCTTTAGTCTTGGTGTCCTCATCACGAGTTAGGCCTTAACACTATCCTCCTCTCAAAGTTGATAGATCTCGGATGGTTTATGTCTATTGGTGCTTTTAGTAGCACTTGGACCAGTTCAGGTATGGGATTTTTTTGTAGTTTCTTTGAGATATTCAAGAGTGTCATTTGGCTCTTTTTCGAGGAATTCACCATTGCATAACACTTCTACCTATTTTCGTTCACGACTTGAGGCCTTGATAGAAATAACTAACTAAACCCTTTTTCTCATCCATGTTGGGGGCACAGATTTAACAGATCTTTGAATATTTCTCAGACTTGATAGAACATTTCATTGCCTTTTTGGGAAAGTGTGGAAATATGTCATTTTAGACTGTTTGTCTTTTGGCTAGGGAAATGTTTTAGAAAGAAAGATTTGGTCATTTCCTCTAATGTTCCAATATACCTAGGTCTCAAAGAGTATAACCAGTTTTTAGCTTTGTCCTTCAAGAAGAGGGAAAATATTTTAACCGCATAGAATCGATGTTTTCAGCTCGGTTATAAAACGTGACAAATATCTCCTCAAATTTTCTAATATGAACGTATGGGCATTCATTTTCCATTCCATGAAATGTTGGCAAGAGTTTAATCATGTCGGGTTTAAATTCAAAATGTGGGCATATTAGGAGGGAATATAATTCATGAAGGAGTGGAAGTCCGAGTAGGAGGAGGTATTCATTGAGAGTTCTTGGTTGGATTTCATCATTGTGAGCCATTGCGAATGGATTATCCCCAACTAAGGTGTGCGGAGAAGAAGGAATGATGGAAGGAGTTCCAGAAGGAGTAGTGGATGTATTGGAAGAAGTTTCACTAGAAGTTTCGTGACGATTCATCCACTCTCGGAAATGATAAAAAAAATTATTATTTTGAGTTTGATTTTAATTTTATTTATTTTTAAACTTGTTCCCAAGTAGATTTATAGGTTTTAGGTTGATCTCCAATGTCTTTCTAGAACTCCCTGAGATTACTGAGTAAGTATGGAGGATCACGATTCAAACCTTTTCGATTAAATAACCTTTTAACAAAGTAGATTTGCTTATTATGATAGAACAAGCTTGTCTTTCTTATAGTAATAAGTTTAAAAATGTAATAGCGCAATGGTATACACACAAAATATTCCCAAGCTAGTTGGGAAGGTTACCAAGGTACTGCTTTAGACCCACAATTGCCTTAGACAGAACTCCCCGAGGTTCCCAGGTATGTGTGGAGGGTAACGCTATAAGAAGCCTTATTTAACAACCAATCTTTCTAGACAGAACAATATCGATATTTACAATTTGTAATATTACACAGTTGTTCATAATAATACTAAGCATTTTATTATCTAAATTTTATGAATACTTTTATGCAATTTTTTTCTTTTAAGGAAGACGTAAATTCTAAGAAAAACTAAGGCAAAAAAAAAAATAGAAAGGTCTGAACCAGGAAACCTAAAGCAACAAAACAATCATAATATATGAACATAAAAATAAACTAAAAAAAAAAATTGAATCAAACTACTTAACAATTATTTATCAAGTACATTTAAAAAAAATAGTCATTTCAAATGAAATAAAAATAAAATAACAATCTTATAATTTTTGTTTTGTTTTGTTTTTTAAATTTTAGAAATATTCACTAAATTAAAAAAAATAAGAAAAAGAAAATAAAATTAGAATCAACTAAAAAGAGAATAAAATTAGAATTAACTAAGCTTTTTTGAATTTAATGTTAAGTATATATGTTTATATATATAACCGAAAAAAAACTAATAAATATATATATTATCTCTTTTTTTTGGTACGTTTTATACTTATATATAAATATATGTATATATACTTTTTTATTTTTTCGAAATAGAAAAAAACAATCAAACATATATAGGAAAATTTTAGGTTGTACGCATCATAACATAGGAAATTTTTTTTATATGCCAACTTAAACACTTCTTCTATTAATGTGCCCACAACTATGTTTTGGACAAAAATACCCCTTTCATAAACACTTCTCCCATTAATGTGCACCCATGATTAATTTTTGTGTTTCTTCCAATATGCTAAACATGTAGACCTTGAAAAAAAATGCTAAGATTAAAAAAAATAAACCAAAAGGGATATTTATGCAAAACGTTATCGCTCACCAAAATTTTCGTCAAATTTCAGCGCAGAACATTGATGTAGCATCGCTATACCATCGATTTTGCATCATTTTGGCAAAAAATTAAGTTTCCAAGATTGTATCGCAAGAGCATCGAAAAATCATCATGTTGCGTTGATAAAGCATCGTTTTGAAAAAAAAAATAAGTTTTCAAGATTGCATCGATTTTCCATAGGTTTTGTAGCGAATTTGCACAATTTTGGCAAAAAAATTTAATTTTTGTGGATATATCGCAATTGCATTGAAGAAACATCGAAATAACATCGTTTTTGTACAAAAAAATAATAATGAAAACGATGTTATTTCGATGCTTCTTCGATGCAATTGCAATGCATCCACGAAAATTAATTTTTTTGCCAAAACTAAGCAACTTCAATGCAAAATTGATGCAAATTCAATGAAAAATCGATACAATCTTGAAAAGTTGGTTTTTTTTTTCCAAAACGATGCTTTTTCGATACAAAATTGATGTTGTTTCAATGCTCTTGCGATGCAAACATGAAAACTTGATTTTTGGCCAAAATGATGCAAAATCGATGGTACATCGATGCTCTCCGCTGAAATTTGACGAAAATTTTGGTGAGCCATAACTTGTTACTTAAATATCCGTTTTAGTTGATTTTTGTTAATCTTAATATTTTTTTTCGAGATCTACACATTTAGCATGTTTGAAGCATTAAATTTTTGATGTAGAACACAAAAATTAATCATGGGTGCATATTAATGTGAGAGAGAGTGGGAAGTTTAATGAAAGGGGTATTATAGTCAAAATTATACAAAATGACATATATTTGGGATGCCTATTAAATTTGTCATATAGATGAAATAGAGTATATTATTAACCATATAAAAGCAACAAATTTTGGTCAAGTTAATTTGTCCTTTTGTTACTATTCATTGGTGAAGTTTTTTGTGCCTTGACTTTAGCCCGAGTCCATGCACTCAACTCAGGTATAGCTGACAGATAAATATACAGAGAAATGGACAAGGAGAATGATATCTGCTTATTATCCACGTGGATAACTCGAGATTCATAGTGGTCATACATGGTGTAAGGCATCTTGAGTTTATCACGAGCTAATGATGCAATGGTTGTGAAGCGTGAGCTCATAATTTTAGATAGCTGTTGAAACACAAGCTTGGAGGGGATATCCAGCTCGTGGTAATTCTAGCACATTGCATCCCCGTGGATCCACAGAGACTCGGGAACCCTTTATACGTTTATTTGTGACCAGGTTGCCATATTTATTATCGGAGATAGCAGGAGCCTTGTGATGAGGACACCAAGACCCAAGTATCAAGTCAAGTTCCAGTTGGTCCAGTGACGAGGGCACGAGCCAAGAGATTCAAGGAAGAACTTAACAGCCTAGTCCACAAAGTCCTAAAACAAGAGGAGACCGTGGTCAACATTGAAGGAGAACAAAGACTTGTCTTACTCATCAAAGTTGACTGAGTTTAGGAGCTTCATGAGTCTTATTGTATTTGTCATTTTAATTTATTTACGCTATTGTTGTTATACTTGTGTGAGCTGAAGAGTTGTGTGAGCCGAAAGGTCTTGTTTATGGTGCTTTCATTAGGAAGACCAAGGGTCTTGTTTTCATGTAATTTTCGTCCTTATAAGGACTGCCAAAACAATGTGAAAGGGCAGATTATATTGAATGAAATTGTGAGTTTATTTCTTCTTGAGTTCTTGAAGAAACTTTTGAACTTATCAAGGAGATTCCTTGTGGCGTTCATCCTGACTTATCAAACAGATTCCATCCCCGTTTGTGGCGTCTTCCTCATACCAAGGTTCGTGCTTGGCTAAGCATTGGGTCGCGGTTCCATTCCAATCTCGTATGTTCTTGGTGGCTGTTCCATATTTGGTGTCGGGTTTCATCACAATGTTGGTGTGGTTCGTATCAGTTGGTATCAGAGCTTAGGATCATCCGGTTTGGCCTATCCTTTACTTTGTGTTTCTTCTTTCAATTCGTGTTTCTATATTAGAAAAAAAAATCATCATCTAGTCGTGTTTTGATTTCTTTGTCCTTGTTTCCTTGTGAAATCCGAAAACTATTCTAGAGCTTGTTAATTTCCTTATTTCATTTGTTTCCTTGTTTCTTTTTTTTTCGTTTCATTGTTCAAATCGTGCAATTGAATTAGGGTTTCTGAAATTTCCCCTAATTTGTTTTCTTTTTGTTTCTGAATTCATGAATTAGGGTTCTTACGGTAAAAACCGAAGTTTCATAGAGTTCCTCTTGTTTTGTTGTGAAATCCGAATGTGCTTTGGGTTTCTCTTATTCTAATTGTGGAATCTGAATTTGCATTGGTTTTTTTTTTTCTAGTTCATATTGTGAAATCCGAATTTTCATTGAGTTTCTTTTGCTTTTCTTTTGAAATCCGAATTTTGCCTTGGGTGTCTCTTGTACTTGTTGTGAAATCTGAATTGGGTTTGAGTTATATTGTCCTTATTGTGAAATCCGAAATTGGGATTGAGTTATCTTATTCTTATTGTGAAATCTGAAATTGGGTTTGAGTTTCTATTGTTCTTATTGTGAAATCTGAATTGGGATTGCGTTTCTCTTATTCTTAGTGTTAAATCCGAAAGTGGGTTGGGTTTTCTCTTTTCTTTTTGTGAAATCCGAATCTACATTGTTTCTCTTTTCTTTTTGAGTCTCCATTGTTTCTCTTGTGAAAACCGATTCATTTTTCTTTCGAATCGTTCCTTGCATCTGCATTTGAGAAATCAAAGAAAAAAGAAAAGAAGAGAAGAAAGAAAGAAAGAAAAGAAAGAAGAAGAAAACCAAGAGGATCCGACTAAAAAAAAAAAAAGAGTCTGGAAACCCTTCTTAAAATTTTTTGTTCTATTCTTGTTCCCCATAGTCTAGAGGCCCTTTTGCCAAAACCTGTTCCAAAAATCACCATTTTTCGCCACTTTTTCATCAGTTTTCGTTTGATTTGTTTGGTAGAATTGGCTGCTTGAACCTCCATATCACCGTTTCATTAGTTTTCAAAGAGCTTAAAGAAGAAAATAGAGGGGGAAAAGGCAGAGGTGTGAGCTTATTTGAGGGTAAAAGCCATCATTGAGTGCAAACACGAGTGTACTTGAGTGACCATTTTCTTTGAGTGAAACACGTGAGGGAGTGCAATGAGGTCCTTTCTATAATTGTCTAACCTTATTGTTTTGCAGATTCTCCATCATGTCACAAAATCCAGAGAAAGATGCAAGCAATGATAATCCGCCACCTGAGGTTCCGAATCTACAAATACAAGCATTAATTGGGGAGATGCGAAGGATGATGAGGGCGGAGTGTGAGCAGATACATGAGAGGTTGGATAGGGTAGAAGAGGGGGCACAACGGAGACCAAGGAGGGGTAGGGTACACCAAAGGGAGGATGAGAATGAAGGGGATTTAGAAGGGGTAGTTTCTGAAGATGAGTTTGATAGGATGTCGATGGGTAACCATAGGAGGTATGGTGGGAATAGAGAAGATAGGAACCAGATAGATAATTAATTATATGGGGAATATCAAAATGAGAATCCCAGCATTTCAGGGGAAGAGTGATCCTGAAGCATACCTTGAGTGGGAGAAGAAGATGGAGCTAGTTTTTGATTGTCACAACTACTCTGACATGAAGAAGGTAAAACTTGCTGCCATTGAGTTTACTGATTATGCTATTGTTTGGTGGGATCAGTTGTGCATCAACAGGAGGCGGAGTGGAGATCGCCCTATTGACACATGGGAGGCCATGAAGAGGGTGATGAGGCGACGGTTTGTACCACCTCATTATTATCGAGATCTCTACCTTAAGTTGCAGGGTCTTCGTCAGGGCTACAGAAGTGTTGATGAGTATTACTAGGAGATGGAGATGGCTATGATTAGAGCCAATGTTGAAGAGGATCGGGAGGCAACCATGGCAAGGTTTTTGAATGGGTTGAACCGAGAGATTGCTGGCCCAATCGAGCTACACCATTATGTGGAATTGGAGGATTTGGTTCATATGGCAATCAAAGTTGAGAGGCAGCTCAAGAAGGGTAGTTCAAGTTCGAGGTCAAGACCGAGCCCACACAATCCAAGTACAACACCTTGGAGGTCGAACTATCCAAAGAAAGAAGACCAACCCACTTCATCATCTACACCAAAACCAGCCACCACAGCCACACCACCTCAAGGTAAAACAACTCCTACTAAGTCTCATTCTAGTGAGATAAGGTGTTTCAAATGTCAAGGGCGAGGACACATAGCTAGCCAGTGTCCAAACAAGAGAGTCATGGTGATTCGAGAAAGTGGAGAGATAGATTCTGAAGATGAAGATGATCTTGCTGACATGCCACCATTGGAAGATGCTTCTGACAATGAGTATGGGCCAGAATCTGGTGAGATGCTTGCACTAGTCACAAGGCGAGTCCTGAATTTGCAAGCAAAAGAAGAGGAAGAAGAGGTGCAGCGAGAGAACATCTTTCACACTCGTTGTCATGTGAGAGACAAGGTATGTAGTGTCATTATTGATGGAGGTAGTTGTACTAATGTTGCTAGTGCTTCCATGGTTGCCAAGCTGGGGCTTACAACGCTTAGGCATCCTTGTCCATACAAATTGCAATGGTTGAATGATAGTGGTGAAGTGAGGGTTACAAAACAGGTGCTAGTCTCATTTCGAATTGGCAAGTATGAAGATGAGGTGTTGTGTGATGTGGTTCCCATGCAAGCTGGACACCTCCTTCTAGGAAGGCCTTGGCAATTTGATCGGCGGGTGCAGCATGACGGCTTCACCAACAAGTATTCATTCACATTCCGTCAACGAACAATCACTCTAGCGCCTTTGACACCAAAGCAAGTGTATGAAGATCAAGTGAGGTTGCAAAAATTGAGTGACAAAAAGAAAATGAGTGAGCAAAAAGAGAGTGAAAAGATGAATGAGAGTGAGGAAAAAGAGAGACAAAGAGAGAAAAGTGTGGAATCAAGTGAGAGAAAACAAAATATTTTTTATGCAAAAAAAAGTGAGGTTAAGAGAGCATTGTGTACAAAACAGCCCATGATTTTACTCATGTATAAGGAGGCTCTTTTAAATACTAACCAACTTGATTCTTCACTGCCAAGTGTTGTTGTGTCTATTTTGCAGGAATTTGAGGATGTGTTTCCTGAGAAAGTACCACATGGTTTGCCACCTGTTCGAGGAATAGAACATCAAATTGATTTTGTTCCAGGTGCTTCCATCCCAAACCGACCAGCCTACAGAAGTAATCCTGATGAAACAAAGGAATTGCAAAGGCAAATTGAAGAATTGATGGAGAAAGGGCATGCGAGAGAAAGCATGAGCCCTTGTGCTGTTCCAGTGATTCTAGTTCCCAAGAAGGATGGAACATGGAGGATGTGTGTTGACTGTCGAGCCATCAACAATATAACGGTAAAATATCGACATCCCATTCCTCGTTTAGATGACATGTTAGATGAATTGCATGGTTCTTGTGTGTTTTCCAAAATTGATCTTAAAAGTGGGTATCATCAGATACGTATGAAAGAAGGGAGTGGAAAATTGCTTTTAAAACTAAACATGGATTGTATGAGTGGTTAGTCATGCCTTTTGGACTAACTAATGCACCTAGCACTTTCATGCGCTTAATGAATCATGTATTGCGTGCTTTCATTGAAAAATTTGTGGTTGTGTATTTTGATGATATTCTTATTTATAGTAAGAATTTGCATGACCATGTTTTGCATTTGCATTCTGTTTTGGATGTTCTTAGGAAACAGAGTTTATATGCTAACCTCAGTAAGTGTACTTTCTGCACCGATAAGCTTGTTTTCCTAGGCTTTGTTGTAAGTGCTACAGGTATTCAGGTGGATGAAGAAAAGATCAAAGCCATCCAAGAGTGGCCGACCCCTACTACTATAGGTAATGTTAGAAGTTTTCATGGACTTGCTAGCTTCTACAGGAGGTTTGTGAAAAATTTTAGCACCATCGCCGCACCACTTACAGAAGTTATCAAAAAGAATGTGATATTTAAATGGGGTGAAGCTCAAGAGGAGGCATTTCAGCTACTGAAATACAAGCTTACTCATGTGCTCCTTTACTTGCTTTGCCTAACTTTTCTAACACTTTTGAAGTTGAATGTGATGCTTCTGGAATAGGTATTGGCGCTGTTCTTATGTAGGATGGGAGACCGCTTGCATACTTTAGCGAAAAGCTAAGTGGGGCTGCCCTCAATTACCCCACCTATGACAAAGAATTGTATGCACTAGTGCGTGCTTTAGAAACATGGCAGCACTATTTGTGGCCAAAGGAGTTTGTGATTCGCACAGATCATGAATCCTTGAAACATTTGAAAGGCCAACACAAGCTCAACAAGAGACATGCAAGATGGGTTGAGTTCATTGAGACATTTCCTTATGTCATTCGCTATAAACAAGGTAAGGAGAATGTGGTTGCTGATGCCCTTTCTCGCAGGTATGCCCTAATCTCTACTCTTGATGCTAAATTTCTTGGGTTTGAACACATAAAGGAGTTGTATTCTGCTGACCATGATTTTGGGGTAACTTATGCTGTTTGTGAAAAGTCTGCTGACGGAAAATTTTATAGGCATGAGGGTTTCTTGTTTAGGGAGCATAGGTTGTGTGTACCTAATTGTTCTGTGAGAGATTTGCTAGTTAGAGAGTCCCACGGGGGAGGGTTGATGGGACATTTTGGAGTTGCTAAGACCCTAGCTATGTTGCAAGAGCACTTCTTTTGGCCCCACATAAAACGAGATGTTGAGCGAATTTATGGTAGGTGTGTCACTTGTAGGCAAGCTAAATCAAGAGTTCAGCCAAATGGCCTTTACACACCCCTACCTATCCCTAGTTCACCATGGGTTGACATTTCAATGGATTTTGTGTTGGGTTTACCTAGAAGTAAGCGTGGGAGGGATTCAATCTTTGTGGTTGTAGACAGATTTTCTAAGATGGCTCATTTTATTCCTTGTCATAAAACTGATGATGCCTCTAACGTTGCAGATTTGTTCTTTAGGGAGATTGTGAGATTACATGGTATGCCTAGAACAATTGTATCAGATAGGGATGCTAACTTCTTAAGCTATTTTTGGAAAACATTGTGGGGAAAACTTGGGACAAAACTATTATTTTCTACTACTTGTCACCCTCAAACCGATGGTCAAACAGAAGTAGTTAAAAGGACCCTATCCACCTTGTTGAGGGCTATCATAAGTAAAAATATTAAGACTTGGGAAGATTGTTTGCCATGTTGAGTTTGCTTATAATCGTTCAATGCATTATGCTACTAAATTTTCACCATTTGAAATTGTTTATGGTTTTAATCCTCTAACTCCTTTGGATTTATCACCTTTACCTGTTTCTGAGCATTTGAATTTAGATGGCGAGAAGAAGGCAGAATTTGTGAAGAAAATCCATGAGAGGGCGCGACTCAACATAGAGAGAAGGACTGAACAATACATTAAGCAAGCTAACAAGGGTCGTCATAAGCAGGTTTTTGAGCCCGGTGATTGGGTATGGTTACACATGAGGAAAGAGCGATTCCCAACACAAAGGCGTTCAAAATTGCTACCTCGAGGAGATGGTCCATTTCAAGTACTTGAAAGGATCAATGACAATGCCTACAGACTCGATTTACCAGGTGAGTATAATGTTAGTGCTACTTTTAATGTTTCTGATTTGAGTCCTTTTGATGCAGGTTACGATTTGTGGTCAAATCCTTCTAAAGAGGAGGGGAATGACGAGGACACCAAGACCCAAGTATCAAGTCAAGTTCCAGTTGGTCCAGTGACGAGGGCACGAGCCAAGAGATTCAAGGAAGAACTTAACAGCCTAGTCCACAAAGTCCTAAAACAAGAGGAGACCGTGGTCAACATTGAAGGAGAACAAAGACTTGTCTTACTCATCAAAGTTGACTGAGTTTAGGAGCTTCATGAGTCTTATTGTATTTGTCATTTTAATTTATTTACGTTATTGTTGTTATACTTGTGGGAGCTGAAGAGTTGTGTGAGCCGAAAAGTCTTGTTTATGGTGCTTTCATTAGGAAGACCAAGGGTCTTGTTTTCATGTAATTTTCGTCCTTATAAGGACTGCCAAAACAATGTGAAAGGGCAGATTATATTGAATGAAATTGTGAGTTTATTTCTTCTTGAGTTCTTGAAGAAACTTTTGAACTTATCAAGGAGATTCCTTGTGGCGTTCATCCTGACTTATCAAACGGATTCCATCCCCGTTTGTGGCATCTTCCTCATACCAAGGTTCGTGCTTGGCTAAGCATTGGGTCGCGGTTCCATTCCAATCTCGTATGTTCTTGGTGGCTGTTCCATATTTGGTGTCGGGTTTCATCACAATGTTGGTGTGGTTCGTATCACCTTGTTTATTCTATTATCAAATATTATCCCAATATAAATGATAATTATTTGTATTAAATGTAATCATTATGTAAATGCGTGATGGACTCACGTGGTTACCCAAATCTTTCCATGCATTTCCCTTATAAATACTGGGAATATTGGACAGGAAAAGGGACCATTATTCTGTAATACCAAAACTCTGCTAAAATAGAGAGAGAATCAACAATAATATTGACTCGAGACTATGTGGATTTTAACCACTGAACCACATAAAAGTTCTGTGTTCTTGAGTGAATTCATATTATTATTCATTACGGTTTACTATTAAGCACTAATCTGCCTTATTATTTCTTAATACACTGTTGTCGAAAAACCGCATCAACAAAGTTATTTTGGCATTTTGTGTTTAACATCAACATTTAATTAACTATAATATATATTTAAATATATATAATTGATCAATTATATTTAAAATATATATTAAATGGTGAATATATAAGTAATACTATTTAATATAATTAAATTTATTACTTATTATATAATGTGTATTTTTTTAAAATGTATGATTGATTAAACATAATAGATATATCTACAAGTAATACTATTTATTATAATTAAATTTATCACTTAATACACATGCCATAATTTTATTATTAATAAAAATATTACAAATCATTAAATTATACTCACCACAAATTATATTTACTATAATTACATTTATAAAATAATCTATTTTATTTAAAATACAATTTTGGAAACAAAATATACTAATTAATTTTTCTATTATTTCTTTAAAAAAACATAAACAGTATTTCTACAAATATTTACTTCATATATTGAAATCAATAAAAATTAATTACCGTTATTATTTTTCAAAATACAAATTTAATTAGAAGAAATATTAACTTTGAAATTAATCTTTTCATCAAATGATTCATATATGACACTCTATAATTGTTTCTTAATTAAAAAATTGAAATTTTGAATATTTAAGTGAATCTCTTCTAATAAAAAAATTTATGATATAAAACATAATAATAATGTACATTTTAGAATTTAAGGTAATACAAAAGAATTTTGAATTTGAAAATTATATATAATATACATGTTTAATTTCTTTGATTAATTTATAATTTTTATTCTTATAGTAATAAATAAAATAAATACAAAATTATAAGTATCAATTTTTTATTTTAAAAATATGAATAACAATTTAATCCATTTTGTTGTTTTATTAATTTGAAATAATATGTAAAAAAAATTAAACATCATTAAATTATGCTTACCACAAATTCTATTTAATATAATTAAATTTATAAAATAATCTATTTTCTGTTCTTTTTTCTTTATTTAAAATACAAAGTTTAGAAAAAAAAAGTATACTAATTTATTTTTCTATTACATAAAAAAATACATAAATATTATTTCTACAAATCCTTAACCAATAAAAATTATTTATCATTATCATTTTTCAAAATATAACTTTAATTAGATAAAATAATAACTTTGAAATCAATCTTTTTGATAAAATGATTTATATATGAAACTCTATAAATTATTTTTGATTAAATAATTGAAATTTTGACTATTTAAGTACAAAATTATGATACAAAATATGATGTACATGTTTAATTTTTTTGATGAATTTGTTTTTAATTTTTCAAACGGAAAAACGTGCCAATGGCAAGTGCCTAACCTAGTATATATATAAATTTTTATCTTTTTTTAAACAACAATATTTCAAATTAACCAAAACCAGAAATAAAAAATAAAATAATACAACACATGAAAGAGGAATGACACTAAGCTTACACAACATTAATACTAACAAAATTACAAATAAAGTTACTAACATCTTGGTAAAAATTTCACTAAACTACTCTTACAAAACTACCTTCCTAGCAACGATGCCAAAATTTGTTTAACGTCCAAAATGTGGCATTTACTTGCGATAAATGTAGCATAGATGGGCGGTCGATTACACAATGAAGTAACTAAAAACAAAAAAAAATTAGTAGAATAATAAACATAAATGTAATGCCCCAAAATCCCTATGAGGTGTAATGGTCGAATTAGTAAGTCGGGACGGCCATAATTAATTTATTATGTCATTAAATGATTATATGCGAATTATACTATTATATGATGATAAATGCATGCATGTTGGTGATTATTGATGAGGCCACATTATAATGTGGATTTTTTCGAGCTATTCGGCATGAGATGATCTTTGAATACAAGTTAGCAGTTTGGTCATAACGGGGTTGATTTCGAAGCCCGGGTGAGTCTCAGGATAATTTGGTGATTAGAACATTAAGGGTAATGAGGAATGATTTATTAGCATTTGAGAATATTGGAAATAACGGGAATTGGAGAGCGTTAATTATAATTAAAGAGATAGGTGGGAAAGGACGATTTTGCCCTTGGTGGCTGTTAAGGGTTTTACTTAAGCCTAGGGGTATTATTGTCTTTTGACCAAGGATATATGTGAACCATAGAAAGCTGTAGAAACTTGCAAAAACAGAGCTTCTTTTTCTTTCTCTCCCGACCAATTTTTCTTCTTTTTCTTTGGAATTTTTTAGCTCCATTTGAGGAGTCAAGCTAGGGAAGTGAGCCTTAAGGGTCTAGGGTTGTGTTCCACCATTGAAGAGGGTTCCATATTGAGCTTGAGGTAAGATTATAACCATAGAAACTCTGGTTTTATACTTTGTTTTCACTTGGTTTTCAGCTTGAATTTTAGATTGGATAGTTGAGAATTGATGGGAGTTTTTGGCAAAGGTTGATTGGGTTATGATGCCTAGGACTTGTATTTCTGGATTTTGGGTTCTTTTGTGAGTTTGGATGGAGTATGGAATCAAGTTTTGAAGGTTGTAAAGTGGAGAAATTGAAGGAGGAAAAACCAGGGCAGATCAGCCTAGTTATAGCACTGTAGCACCCTCTCCCAAGGGAGGGCGCTACAGCGCTAGCTAGGGCAAAGCTTCCTTGCTTATAGCGCCTAGGCGCTAGGGGGGGGGGGGGGGGGGGCAGTGCTACAGTGCTACACTGTTTTTCCAGGGTCCTATTTTGGGCACTTTTGGGGGGTTTTTGGCTCGGGGTTTCAATTCCTAAGGCTCGGGATCGAATCTACTAACCGTTTGGGTACAATTCGAGGTATCGGGAGTGAGGTTTAGGTCAAGAACCTTTTATTGCTCATTTTCATTGATGGAAATTATATTTGGTTATGACTCGGTGACCGCTAAGGAATCAAATGATCGATCGTTCTCAAGGGTCGTTCTTTTATTATTTCTCACTCGAACCAGAGGTAAGAAAACTGCACCCCATATGTGACATGCATGGTTACAAATGAGGCATGTTGAGTGTTATATATGTGGACATTGATTGCATATTAAATGCTTAGCAATCTTGCTTATCTTTGAATGGCACTGACCTATGAGTCAGGAATCAACAATGGTATCAATATTGACTGTGAAGCTGTGACTTATTTATCAAGTTCGGCAGTAGTACTGAGCACTGGTCGTATGGTACTGACTTATGAGTCAAGAACGGTATCAGCATGTTTAATGCAAGCCGAAAATATTAGATCTAATCGACATAAGTATTATCGTCATAAGCATGAAATGCTTGACCGACCTTAAGTTCGATGAAAACAAAAGCGCTTGTCTAGTCTAAAGGCTAGTTGCTTAGAGCTACGACCAGAAGGCTCAGGTGACTGCATCGTCACATGGCTTTGGATGCGGAGCCCAAGTTCATGACTTACATATTAGTCACTTATCTAATTCAAATTTGTGACTCCATAATCACTCATCTAGTTTAAGTTTGTGACTTACTCATCAGTCACCATCTGATTAGGGCTACACGCCCTAGCATGATTATTAGAATCCCAATACCATCTGATTAGGGCTACATGCCCCAGCATGGTTATTAGAATCTCAATATTATCTGATTAGGGCTACAAGCTCCAGCATGGTTTCTAGAATCTTGAAGTGATATTCACTTATCTGTTTAGGGCTATAATCCCAGTATGAATATCATAATCATCATTTGATATTGTATACATGCAGTAATGAGTTTTCTTGCTGAGCCTTGGCTCACGGGTGCTATGTGCTGCAGGTAAAGGGAAAGAAAAGCTCACCCAGCCTTGAGTGGAGAGCTTAGGTGGCGATGTGTACATATGCGGCCGCTTGACAACCACGGCCAAGGTGTTTCTCAGAGGAACTAGGGGTTAACCCTATTTTTGCCGCTTAGATCGATGGGTTGTAATTTTTACACTATAATGACCATTTTGGATTGCAAATAAATTGTAAACGCTTTTTATGGGCCCATGTACAGTTTTATGTTTTAAATAAAATATATTATTTCCTTTTGATTGAGTTTTTCACCTTAGCCTATTAATAACACCTAGTTGCATGTTTATAACCAAATGGCTCGATTAGTGAGTTAAGCACGGTTCAAAGTTCACAGTAATGGTCTTGGAGTAACCAGGGTGTTACAACTTGGTATCAGAGCGTGCCAAGGTTTAGGGTTCCTATAGACTGGCTCGGCATGTACACTCGCCACTGAAGACAAGCTCGACTCATGGTTTGGTAATTATTTTATGTGGTTATATGTTTAATTGCTTAAATAAAGTATAAATGATTTACCTGTATACATGTGATACATTAATAAGGCTGGGCCTTGACTACTCCATCATAAGCAAGAACGTGCTTATTAGTACTGATATTGCTAGAACATACTTATTAGTATTGTTCATTGTGAATTATCAATTGATACGTGTTAAATGCTAAATGCTATAATCATGTATCCATTTGTATATATATATATAATTGTGGAATATAGGTGATTATCTGTGATATTGGACTGTGAGGCAGCAAGAGGTTTAGTTATCACTGCCTAACTGGCTGCACTGACTATTGCAGCACAGTATAAGTTGATAAGAATGATTCCTAGACAGACAGATTCATCAGCTAGCCAGGAAGATCAAGGCCAGAATAACAGACAAGGTCAAGAGAATGACCAGAATCATATTCCACAGCCAGCTCCTGATAACTGGCAGCAGTTGTTTAATGACTTGCAGGTCAGAGTATTGAGGCAGGAAGAAGAAATCTGCCTCCTGAGACAACAAAAAGTTCCTGCAGGGAACGTTTTACCTGAGGCACCACCTGTATCGGTGCCAACAGTTGAGCAGCTACCTAAGGCTGGAAGTAAATGGGAGCCTCTTTATGAAAGGTTCAGGAAACAGCAACCTCTAGTTTTTTAGGGCAGTGCAGATCCTGCTAAGGTAGAGCAGTGGATGAGTATGATTACCACCATCCTTGACTTCATGAGGGTGTTTGGTAATGATAGGGTGTCCTGTGCCACGTATATGTTTCGGAAGAATGCTCGAATTCGGTGGGAAGTGATATCCCAGACCAGAAAAATCAATGCCCTGAGTTGGGAAGAGTTTCAGACTTTGTTCAATGAGAAGTATTACAATGATGCCATCAGGGCTACTAAAGCTGAAGAATTTATCAGATTACTTCAGGGGAGTCTATCAGTGACTGAATATGCTCTGAAGTTTGATAGATTGGCAAAGTTTGCCATGGAGCTGGTGCCCACTGATGGGACCAGAAGGGAGAGGTTTCTAAAGGGGCTACAGCCTATATTAGCCTGGGATGTTTGTATCACCATTGTGGCTGGGGTTACTACCTATGCACAGGTGGTTGAGAAGGCGCTCACAGCTGAGAGTGCAGAAAACAAGATCTGGCGGGACAATGCAGCCAGAAGAGAGTTGAGGAGGACAGGTCCTCCATTTATGGGTTCTGGTAGGGGTGGAGGCCCCAGTGATCAGAAGAGGAAGGTTCTTGATACCTTCCCAGCTCCAGGTCCTGATAGGTGACCACGAGGTATTACAATTGGCTGCCAGGGAGGCAGTGAGGCCTGGAAGACTTATCTAGAGTGCCCTAGGTGCAAGAGGCACCATTTGGGAGAGTGTAGGGCAAAGGCTTGCTTCTTGTGTGGGGCAGTGGGACATTTTAAGAAAGATTGCCCTTAAGCAAGAAAGGAAGAACCCAGAAAGGCGGACAGCTCTGCCCCAGCTCGAGTGTTCGCATTGACTCAAGCGGAAGCTGAGGCTTCACCCTCAGTAGTTACAGGTCAGCTTCTTCGTGCTGGAACCCCTTATGCTATTTTGATTGATTCTAGTGCTACACATTCTTTTGTTGCTATTAGAATTATTGATAGACTATGTAGACCGTGTGATTATTATGTTGTGGGGTTCGAGACCTTATTACCCATTGGGGAGTTAGTAGTATCTAGGAGATGGGTCAGATCTTTCCCAATGACAGTGGAGGGCAGAGAGTTGTCAGTGGATTTGATAGAGTTAGTTATGACTTACTTTGACATGATTCTGGGTATGGATTGGTTAGTGAAGTATGGGGCAACCATTGATTGCAGAAGGAAGATGGTCACCTTTGAGCCTAAAGGTGAGGATCATTTTGTGTTTGTTGGTACTGTGCATGGACCTCGCATACCTATGATTTTTGTTTTGAGGGCTAGAGATCTATTGCAAGAAGGTTGCATAGGATTCTTAGCCAGTGTAGTTGTAACACCCTGGATAACCAAGACCGTTATACAGTGTATTTGAAATAGTGCGAGACTTGCTAATCAAGTCATTTAAATAAAAATGTGAATCTAAAGACATAAACAAGTTAGGTTTAAAAGATTTTGGTTATAAACAAATAATTTTCATTAAAATAAATGTTTGGTATACGGGATCCCAAATCAGGGTTTAAATGACATAATTACAGAATTTTCAAATGTTATAAATAATCAAGCCACTCTAATGGCAAAATACACATTTTAGGTTTCTGTCCCTATACAATCCCTTGACTGTGGCGGCCGAGCAGCTGACAATGTACACCTCACCCCCAGAGGTCTCCAACTCATGGTCAATTCGTCCTACCCTTGCCTTTACCTGCACCACGTAGCACCCATGAGCGGAAGCCCAGCAAGAAAACTATAACATCATAGCACAATCAATACCAATAACCAAATAGCTCATAGAGCATAACCAAATGAATTACAAGACATTAACCAATTATCCAGCAAGCCATAGCATTCACTTAATCAAGGACAACAGTCAATAACCAATGATCTAGTTTCCAAATATTCAGCATATCATACACATCAAATTAACAACAATACACATGTCAAGCAACAACTAGGGTCGACGCCCTTAGGCCGCACCCTCTGTTTAATCCACTGTCTTTGGCTCACTTAGGCCAAGCCCAGTGTTCAAGCCACTAACTCCGGTCCGCTTAAACCGAGCTCAGTGATTATTAAGTTGTCCTCAGCTACCAGTGGTCGAGTCGCGCCCTTTGCGCCAATATTGATTCTGACACTCTTAGGCCGTTTATTTACACAACCGGGTGCAGTTTTCTTACCTTTCACTCTGAGTGCTTTGACTAAGAAAGACGACCCTCGAGCACGATCCTTCCCCGAGCCCTAGTGTACACCTAGTCACAACCATGATAAAGAATTCCATCATTCATATATGTTAAGGGTTTCCAGACCAAGTTCTAGCCTTCGGGACATTAAATTCCACCAAGCACGGTAGTGGACTCAATCCCGAGCATCCTAGGTCAACTCCCCGCACCTTAAGCCTCCTTAAGGCCAAAATTCCCTTAAGAGCTGCGGCCCAAGGCTCTCCATGCCGTGGCCCACTCCCTACCAGAGGCCTAACCTCCCCAGACAACACACACAGGCCGCGACCCTAAGCTTCCCATGCTGCGGCCCGCCTTCCTTCCTGGCACACCTCTGTTCTAGAGGGTCGCGGCACACCAAGAACTGAGCCGCGGCCCAACCCCTTCGAACCCAGAAAAACTCCATTTTCATCCACCAAATCTCAACCAAACTAACCCAAAATCATCCCAATAACATATTCTAATTATCACAGCAGTTCAAATATTCTTCCAGCAGCAAAGCCCATAGGAAAACTAGCCTAAGGACTCATCAAAACCACACTTCAATCCTTGAAACTCAAAAGCTCATAAACCTCCTAAAACATCAAGCAATTCATAGAATTCAAGGGCTAACCATAATTAAGAGCTTACCTTTTCTGGAGAGCAAATCCACCTAGTAGTTGTAGAGCTAATCCCTAAGTTCCCAGCAATAAAACCTAACAAGAATTCAGCTCAAATCCTCACCCAAAGCTTCAACTCAACTCTCAACATCAAAGACCCAAAAACACTTAAAACTCAGAACTTAAACATTAAAACCTTAATTCAAATCTTACCTCAAACTCTACTTGAATCCACCAGCAATAACTGAGCTAATCTCCAATTCTAGAGCTCCAATTCTTGTGAACCCAGCCCAAAAATCCCTTGGTTCAATGGCTAGCTTAGGAGACTCCTTGAGAGGAAAGAGAGAGAGAGAGAGAGATAGAGAGAGAGAGAGAGACGGTTCCAGGCAGACATCTAAATGTTTCTTTCCTTTATCTTATCTAACTTAAGCCTCTTAAGTTAATCCCAAGGCTTGGGGTACCAAAAATGTCCCCGAGGGCAAAATGGTAAATTTCCCTAGTATTCCCTCCTAAGCTTCCTAACCTCAAATATATCTCCGATTATTTAATTTCATAACTCAATAACCCAAATAAATATCTATTACCAAAATACCCATTGACTTGCCCTGAGTCGGGTATTGGGTCTCGTTGTGACTTTTTTGCTAACTTGCTCCCTAGGATCGCCTTGTGCCGAATGATGCAAATATAAATATATCCACATAATAATGTGGTCTCAACAGTTTATCACAAATAATCACATTTATGTCCTAATGGGCCAAAATTACAATTATGCCCTTACAAGCTTAACAGGGTCCGCATGCTTACCCAATATTCATAAACATGCATTCCACATATCCATATAATCATAGGATCATGCATATCACATAGTCATGCATTTTTACCAATAATTCACATAACTTCCAATTATGCCCTCCTGACACACTAATCAAGGCCCTTAAGCCTTATTAGTAATTTTGGGTCATTACAGTGGTTGATATAACTCAAGTCATGCTAGTGAGACCAGAAGAGACCAGACTAGTCTGTGAGTTTCTGGATGTGTTTCCAGAAGATTTACCAGGATCGCCACCACACAGAGAGATTGAGTTTGTGATAGAACTGGCACCAGGGATAGAGCCAGTGTCTAGAGCACCTTACAGAATAGCCCCAGCTGAGTTAAAAGAATTGTAAGTACAGTTGCAAGAGTTGTTGGATTTGGGTTTTATCAGACCTAGTTTATAACCATGGGGTGCACAAGTTCTGTTTGTCGAAATGAAAGATGGTTCTCTAAGGATGTGTATTGATTACAGAGAACTGAACAATTTAACAATTAAGAACAATTATCCTCTGCCAAGGATAGATGATCTGTTTGATCAGTTGCAAGGTAAAAGGGTATTCTCAAAGATAGACCTTCGCTCTGGTTATCATCAGTTGAGGGTCAAGGAGGGAGATATACTAAAGACTAATTTTCGCACTAGATATGGGCATTATGAGTTCTTAGTCGTGTCTTTTGGATTGACTAATGCCCCAGCTGGTTTTATGGATTTGATGAATAGAGTGTTCAAGGATTATCTGGACCGGTTTGTGATCGTCTTCATCGATGATATTCTGCTTTATTCTCAGTCAGAGTCAGAGCATGAACAACATTTGAGATTGGTTCTTCAGAGACTGAGGGAGCACAGATTGTTTGCAAAATTCAAGAAATGTTAGTTCTGGTTATAGCAGGTATCTTTCCTTGGGCACATTGTCAGTAAGGAGGGGATTAAAGTAGATCTAGCCAAGATTGAGGCAGTTAGAGATTGGCCAAGGCCAAAGAATGCTTTTGAGGTTAGAAGTTTCCTTGGGTTGCTAGTTTATTACAGACGTTTTGTGGAAGGGTTCTCAAAGATTGTTACTTTATTGACTGAGCTGACACGCAAGAATCAAAAGTTTGTGTGGTTAGACAGGTGTGAGAATAACTTTCAGGAACTGAAACAGAGGTTGATTACAGCTCCAGTTCTGAGTCTTCCAACAGATCAGGAGAAGTTTGTGATTTACTGTGATGCCTCACATCAAGGTTTGGGTTGTGTCCTGATGCAGTCAGGGAAGGTGATTGCTTATGCTTCACGTTAGCTGAAAGAGTATGAACAGAGATATCTCACTCATGATTTAGAGTTGGCGGCTGTGGTCTTTGAATTAAAGGTATGGAGGCATTACCTTTATGGGGAGAAATGTAAGATCTACATTGACCACAAGAGTCTGAAATACTTCTTAACACAGAAAGACCTGAATATGTGACAAAGACATTGGCTGGAGTTAGTAAAAGAGTATGACTGTGAGATTTTGTATCATCCAGGAAAGGCCAACGTGCTAGCTGATGCTTTAAGCCAGAAAGGTTCGGGACAAATTTATAGTGCGAGGTTGATAGCTAGAAAATTAGCAGAGGATATGACCATAGCTGGTATAAAGGATCTGGTGGGCCCGTTGGCCAATATTACACTACAGTCTACACAGTTGGAGAGAATCAAGGAGGGTCAGTTGGGTGATCTACAGCTGATCAAGATCAGAGAGGTTGTTTTGGCTGGAGCATCCAGAGATTATATAGTGTCTGATATGGGTTTGTTGAGATACAAGGGTCGTATATGTGTTCTGTTAGACACTGCAGTGAGACGGGATATTCTGGATGAATCTCATACTACTCCTTACTCTTTGCATCCAGGCACCACGAAGATGTATCAGAATGTGAGATCACTGTATTGGTGGCCTGGAGTGATGAGAGATGTAGTGGAATATGTGGCTAAGTGCTTGACATGTCAACAGGTCTAGGCTGAGCATCAGAGGCCAGTAGGGCTATTGAAGCCTTTAGACATCCCATTGTGAAAATGGGAGGACATCACAATGGATTTCGTGGTGGGATTACCCAGAACTGTTGGTTAACATGATTCAGTATGGGTTATTGTGGATCGCTATACCAAGTTAGCTCACTTCTTACCAGTGAGGACTACTTATACAGTTGACCAGTACGCAGATCTCTATGTGAGGGAGATCGTGCGCCTCCATGGTGCACCAAGGTTGATTGTGTCAGATCGGGACCCCACTTTCACTTCCAAGTTCTGGGGGAGTTTACAAAAGGCCATGGGAACACAGTTGAAGTTCAGTACTGCTTATCATCCTCAGATAGATGGACAATCTGAGAGGACGATCCAGATATTAGAAGACATGCTGTGAGCATGTGTGCTGGACTTTGGTGGATCCTGGAGTAAGTATCTACCTTTGATAGAGTTTTCCTACAACAACAATTATCAGTCTACCATTGGGGTGGCACCTTATGAGATGTTGTATGGTAGGAAATGCAGATCTCCCATTCGTTGGGATGAGAAAGGGGAAAGGAGATACTTGGGTCCTAAGGCAGTTCGAAGGACCAGTGAGGCCATTGAGAAGATTAGAGCTCTGATGCTTTCTTCTCAAAGTAGACAGAAAATTTATGCAGATCCTAAACGCAGGAATGTGGAATTCCAAGTGGGAGACTATGTCTTCCTTAGAGTCTCGCCATGGAAAGGAGTGAGAAGATTTGGGAAGAAGGGCAAGCTGAGCCCTAGATTTTGATGAGGACACCAAGACCCAAGTATCAAGTCAAGTTCCAGTTGGTCCAGTGACGAGGGCACGAGCCAAGAGATTCAAGGAAGAACTTAACAGCCTAGTCCACAAAGTCCTAAAACAAGAGGAGACCGTGGTCAACATTGAAGGAGAACAAAGACTTGTCTTACTCATCAAAGTTGACTGAGTTTAGGAGCTTAATGAGTCTTTTTATTTTTAGTCACGTTTTTTAGTCTTTGTTTATTTTGTGATAAGTCAAACATTTGACTTGTGTGAGTCCAATAGTCCTTTTGTCTTTAATTTTCGGTTTTCATGAGGAAGACAAAAGGCTTGTCTTTAATTTCGGTTTTCATTAGGAAGACAAAGGGGCTGTCCTTAATTTTTCGGTTTCATTAGGAAGACCAAGGATCTTGTTTTCATGTAATTTTCGTCCTTATAAGGACTGCCAAAACAATGTGAAAAATCAGATTATGTTGAATGAAATTGTGAGTTTATTTCTTCTTGAGTTCTTGAAGAAACTTTTGAACTTATCAAGGAGATTCCTTGTGGCGTTCATCCTGACTTATCAAACGAATTCCATCCCCGTTTGTGGCGTCTTCCTCATACCAAGGTTCGTGCTTGGCTAAGCATTGGGTCGCGGTTCCATTCCAATCTCGTGTGTTCTTGGTGGCTGTTCCATATTTGGTGTCGGGTTTCGTCACACTTGTTGGCGTGGTTCGTATCAGTTGGTATCAGAGCTTAGGATCATTCGGTTTGGCCTATCCTTTTTTTTTTCTTTCATTTGTGTTTCTATTCTATTCGTATTTCAATTTTAGGGTTTCAGAAATCAAAAAAAAAAAAAAAAATCTATCTATTCGTGTTCTTGATTTTCTTAGTCTTTGTTCTTGTTTTCCTTCTAAAAATCCGAAACCATTATAGTTAATCTCTTTATTCCAGATTGTTTCTTTGTTCAAATCGTGTTCTTATTTCCTTGTTTATATTAGTTCTTTGTGAAATCCCTTGAAATCCGAAACTAATCAACTGAAATTGTTATTGAGTTTGTGAAAATCCTTGTTTCCTTTGTGAAAAATCTGAGATTGTTATTGAGTCAATTGTTTACTTTGTGAGTGCCACGGATTGATTGGTCCTTTTCTATTTTGGGGTTGTTATTTTTGGGAATATTTGTTCTCTGTTATTGGGAGTGTACCACCAATTGTTATAGTGCCACTGATTGAAATTTTGTTTCCCTTTATTTGGGAGAAATTCGAGATTGTTATAGTGCTACAAGTCTATTTGGGTTTTCTGAAATTGGGATTGAGGTTCTCTTATTCTTATTGTGAAATCTGAAATTGGGATTGAGAATCTGAATTGGGATTGAGTTTTTTTTTTTTTTTCTCTGGTTCTTGTTGTGAAATTCGAATTGGGATTGAGTTCTCTTTTCTTATTGTGAAATCCGAAATTGGGATTGGGGTCTCTTGTTCTTGTTGTGAAATATCTAATCGTTCTTGTTCTTGTTGTGCAATTCGAGTTGTATTGTTTTCGAATTGTTGTAGTTCCACCAATTCTGATTCTTCTTGTGTCTTGTATCTGCATTTGAGAAAAAAAAAATAGAAAGAAAGGAGAAGAAAACCAAGAGGATCCGAATTCTAAAAAAAAAAAAAAAAAAAAAAAAAAAATTTGTCTTAAAAAATAGAAAGAAAGGAGAAGAAAACCAAGAGGATCCGAGTCTGGAAACCTGTCTTAAAAATTTTTGTTCTAATCTTGTTCCTTATGGTCTAGAGGCCTTTTGACCAAAACCCCACACAAGTGTTCCAAAAATCATCATTTTTCGTCATTTTCACCAGTTTTCGTCGGTGTTCGTTTGGTTTGTTTGGTTGGATTTGCTGCTTGAATACTCCATATCACCGTTTCATTAGTTTTCAAAGAGCTTAAAGAAGGAAATAGAGTGGAAAAAGGCAGAGGTGTGAGCTTATTTGAGGGTAAAAGCCATCATTGAGTGCAAACACGAGTGTACTTGAGTGACCATTTTATTTGAGTGAAACACGTGAGGGAGTGCAGTGAGGTCCTTTCTATAATTGTCTAACCTTATTGTTTTGCAGATTCTACATCATGTCACAAAATACAGATAGAAATGCAGGCAATGACGCTCCACCACCTACAGTTCCAAATCTACAAATTGAAGCTTTAATGGGGGAGATGAGGAGGATGTTGAGGGAGGAGTGTGAGCAAATACATGAGCGGTTGGATAGGGTAGAAGAGGGGGCACAACGGAGACCAAGGAGGGGTAGGGTACACCAAAGGGAGGATGAGAATGAAGGGGATTTAGAAGGAGAAGTTTCTGATGATGAGTTTGATAGGATGTCAGCGGGTAACCATAGGAGGTATGGTGGGAATAGAGAAGATAGGAACCATGTAGATAATTATTTGGGGAATATCAAAATGAGAATCCCAGCATTTCAGGGGAAGAGTGATCCTGAAGCATACCTTGAGTGGGAGAAGAAAATGGAGCTAGTTTTTGATTGTCACAACTACTCCGACATGGAGAAGGTAAAACTTGCTGCCATTGAGTTTACTGATTATGCTATTGTTTGGTGGGATCAGTTGTGCATCAACAGGAGGCGGAGTGGAGATCGCCCTATTGACACATGGGAGGCCATGAAGAGGGTGATGAGGCGACGGTTTGTACCACCTCATTATTATTGAGATCTGTACCTTAAGTTGCAGGGTCTTCGTCAGAGCTACAGAAGTGTTGATGAGTATTACAAGGAGATGGAGATGGCTATGATTAGAGCCAATGTTGAAGAGGATCGGGAGGCAACCATGGCAAGGTTTTTGAATGGGTTGAACCGAGAGATTGCTGACCCAATCGAGCTACACCATTATGTGGAATTGGAGGATTTGGCTCATATGGCAATCAAAGTTGAGAGGCAGCTCAAGAAGGGTAGTTCAAGTTCGAGGTCAAGACCGAGCCCACACAATCCAAGTACAACACCTTGGAGGTCGAACTATCCAAAGAAAGAAGACCAACCCACTTCATCATCTACACCAAAACCAGCCACCACAGCCACACCACCTCAAGGTAAAACAACTCCTACTAAGTCTCATTCTAGTGAGATAAGGTGTTTCAAATGTCAGGGGCGAGGACACATAACTAGCCAGTGTCCAAACAAGAGAGTCATGGTGATTCGAGAAAGTGGAGAGATAGATTCTGAAGATGAAGATGATCTAGCTGACATGCCACCTTTGGAAGATGCTTCTGACAATGAGTATGGACCAGAATCTGGTGAGATGCTTGCACTAGTCACAAGGCGAGTCCTGAATTTGCAAGCAAAAGAAGAGGAAGAAGAGGTGCAGCGAGAGAACATCTTTCACACTCGTTGTCATGTGAGAGACAAGGTATGTAGTGTCATTATTGATGGAGGTAGTTGTACTAATGTTGCTAGTGCTTCCATGGTTGCCAAGCTGGGGCTTACAACGCTTAGGCATCCTTGTCCATACAAATTGCAATGGCTGAATGATAGTGGTGAAGTGAGGGTTACAAAACAGGTGCTAGTCTCATTTCGAATTGGCAAGTA
The DNA here is from genome assembly GCF_963169125.1 of Humulus lupulus. NCBI lineage: Eukaryota > Viridiplantae > Streptophyta > Magnoliopsida > Rosales > Cannabaceae > Humulus > Humulus lupulus. Next base: position 160,877,208 of record NC_084802.1, on the reverse strand, counting down.
TGAAGATGAGGTGTTGTGTGATGTGGTTCCCATGCAAGCTGGACACCTCCTTCTAGGAAGGCCTTGGCAATTTGATCGGCGGGTACAGCATGACGGCTACGCCAGCAAGTATTCATTCACATTCCGTCAACGAACAATCACTCTAGCGCCTTTGACACCAAAGCAAGTGTATGAAGATCAAGTGAGGTTGCAAAAAGTGAGTGACTAAAAGAAAATGAGTGAGCAAAAAGAGAGTGAAAAGATGAATGAGAGTGAGGAAAAAGAGAGACAAAGAGAGAAAAGTGTGGAATCAAGTGAGAGAAAACAAAATAATTTTTATGCAAAAAAAAGTGAGGTTAAGAGAGCTTTGTGTACAAAACAGCCCATGATTTTACTCATGTATAAGGAGGCTCTTTTAAATACTAACCAACTTGATTCTTCGCTGCCAAGTGTTGTTGTGTCTATTTTGCAGGAATTTAAGGATGTGTTTCCTGAGAAAGTACCACATGGGTTGCCACCTGTTCGAGGAATAGAACATCAAATTGATTTTGTTCCAGGTGCTTCCATCCCAAACCGACCAGCCTACAAAAGTAATCCTGATGAAACAAAGGAATTGCAAAGGCAAATTGAAGAATTGATGGAGAAAGGGCATGTGAGAGAAAGCATGAGCCCTTGTGCTGTTCCAGTGATTCTAGTTCCCAAGAAGGATGGAACATGGAGGATGTGTGTTGACTGTCGAGCCATCAACAATATAACGGTAAAATATCGACATCCCATTCCTCGTTTAGATGACATGTTAGATGAATTGCATGGTTCTTGTGTGTTTTCCAAAATTGATCTTAAAAGTGGGTATCATCAGATACGTATGAAAGAAGGGGATGAGTGGAAAACTGCTTTTAAAACTAAACATGGATTGTATGAGTGGTTAGTCATGCCTTTTGGACTAACTAATGCACCTAGCACTTTCATGCGCTTAATGAATCATGTATTGCGTGCTTTCATTGGAAAATTTGTGGTTGTGTATTTTGATGATATTCTTATTTATAGTAAGAATTTACATGACCATGTTTTGCATTTGCATTCTGTTTTGGATGTTCTTAGGAAACAGAGTTTATATGCTAACCTCAGTAAGTGTACTTTCTGCACCGATAAGCTTGTTTTCCTAGGCTTTGTTGTAAGTGCTACAGGTATTCAGGTGGATGAAGAAAAGATCAAAGCCATCCAAGAGTGGCCGACCCCTACAACTATAGGTAATGTTAGAAGTTTTCATGGACTTGCTAGCTTCTACAGGAGGTTTGTGAAAAAATTTAGCACCATCGCCGCACCACTTACAGAAGTTATCAAAAAGAATGTGATATTTAAATGGGGTGAAGCTCAAGAGGAGGCATTTCAGCTACTGAAATACCAGCTTACTCATGCTCCTTTACTTGCTTTGCCTAACTTTTCTAACACTTTTGAAGTTGAATGTGATGCTTCTGGAATAGGTATTGGCGCTGTTCTTATGTAGGATGGGAGACTGCTTGCATACTTTAGCGAAAAGCTAAGTGGGGCTGCCCTCAATTACCCCACCTATGACAAAGAATTGTATGCACTAGTGCGTGCTTTAGAAACATGGCAGCACTATTTGTGGCCAAAGGAGTTTGTGATTCGCACAGATCATGAATCCTTGAAACATTTGAAAGGCCAACACAAGCTCAACAAGAGACATGCAAGATGGGTTGAGTTCATTGAGACATTTCCTTATGTCATTCGCTATAAAAAAGGTAAGGAGAATGTGGTTGCTGATGCCCTTTCTCGTAGGTATGCCCTAATCTCCACTCTTGATGCTAAATTACTTGGGTTTGAACACATAAAGGAGTTGTATTCTGCTGACCATGATTTTGGGGAAATTTATGGTGTTTGTGAAAAATCTGCTGAAGGAAAATTTTATAGGCATGAGGGTTTCTTGTTTAGGGAGCATAGGTTGTGTGTACCTAATTGTTCTTTGAGAGATTTGCTAGTTAGAGAGTCCCACGGGGGAGGGTTGATGGGACATTTTGGAGTTGCTAAGACCCTAGCTATGTTGCAAGAGCACTTCTTTTGGCCCCACATGAAACGAGATGTTGAGCGAATTTGTGGTAGGTGTGTCACTTGTAGGCAAGCTAAATCAAGAGTTCAGCCAAATGGCCTTTACACACCCCTACCTATCCCTAGTTCACCATGGGTTGACATTTCAATGGATTTTGTGTTGGGTTTACCTAGAAGTAAGCGTGGGAGGGATTCAATCTTTGTGGTTGTAGACAGATTTTCTAAGATGGCTCATTTTATTCCATGTCATAAAACTGATGATGCCTCTAACGTTGCAGATTTGTTCTTTAGGGAGATTGTGAGATTACATGGTATGCCTAGAACAATTGTATCAGATAGGGATGCCAAGTTCTTAAGCTATTTTTGGAAAACATTGTGGGGAAAACTTGGGACAAAACTATTATTTTCTACTACTTGTCACCCTCAAACCGATGGTCAAACAGAAGTAGTTAATAGGACCCTATCCACCTTGTTGAGGGCTATCATAAGTAAAAATATTAAGACTTGGGAAGATTGTTTGCCACATGTTGAGTTTGCTTATAATCGTTCAATGCATTCTGCTACTAAATTTTCACCATTTGAAATTGTTTATGGTTTTAATCCTCTAACTCCTTTGGATTTATCACCTTTACCTGTTTCTGAGCATTTGAATTTAGATGGCGAGAAGAAGGCAGAATTTGTGAAGAAAATCCATGAGAGGGCGCGACTCAACATAGAGAGAAGGACTGAACAATACATTAAGCAAGCTAACAAGGGTCGTCATAAGCAGGTTTTTGAGCCCGGTGATTGGGTATGGTTACACATGAGGAAAGAGCGATTCCCAACACAAAGGCGTTCAAAATTGCTACCTCGAGGAGATGGTCCATTTCAAGTACTTGAAAGGATCAATGACAATGCCTACAGACTCGATTTACCAGGTGAGTATAATGTTAGTGCTACTTTTAATGTTTCTGATTTGAGTCCTTTTGATGCAGGTGACGATTTGAGGTCAAATCCTTCTAAAGAGGGGGGGAATGATGAGGACACCAAGACCCAAGTATCAAGTCAAGTTCCAGTTGGTCCAGTGACGAGGGCACGAGCCAAGAGATTCAAGGAAGAACTTAACAGCCTAGTCCACAAAGTCCTAAAACAAGAGGAGACCGTGGTCAACATTGAAGGAGAACAAAGACTTGTCTTACTCATCAAAGTTGACTGAGTTTAGGAGCTTAATGAGTCTTTTTATTTTTAGTCACGTTTTTTAGTCTTTGTTTATTTTGTGATAAGTCAAACATTTGACTTGTGTGAGTCCAATAGTCCTTTTGTCTTTAATTTTCGGTTTTCATGAGGAAGACAAAAGGCTTGTCTTTAATTTCGGTTTTCATTAGGAAGACAAAGGGGCTGTCCTTAATTTTTCGGTTTCATTAGGAAGACCAAGGATCTTGTTTTCATGTAATTTTCGTCCTTATAAGGACTGCCAAAACAATGTGAAAAATCAGATTATGTTGAATGAAATTGTGAGTTTATTTCTTCTTGAGTTCTTGAAGAAACTTTTGAACTTATCAAGGAGATTCCTTGTGGCGTTCATCCTGACTTATCAAACGAATTCCATCCCCGTTTGTGGCGTCTTCCTCATACCAAGGTTCGTGCTTGGCTAAGCATTGGGTCGCGGTTCCATTCCAATCTCGTGTGTTCTTGGTGGCTGTTCCATATTTGGTGTCGGGTTTCGTCACACTTGTTGGCGTGGTTCGTATCAGATTTGTAGGTTCATATGAGATCCTGGAGAGGATTGGTCAGGTGGCCTACAGGTTGGCCTTACCGCCGGCATTGTCAGCAGTGCATAACATATTTCATGTTTCAGCTCTTCGGAGGTATGCTTCTGATGTGACTCATGTTTTGAGTTACGAAAATCTGGAGCTTGAGGCAGATCTCTCCTATGAGGAACAGCCAGTCCAGATACTTGACCGAAAGGACAAGGTTTTCAGGAATAAAACGATACCTTTGGTTAAGGTATTATGGATGAACAACAAGGTCGAGGAAGCGACCTGGGAGCTGGAGTCAGATATGCAGAATCAGTATCCCAAGCTGTTCAGGTAAATTTCGAGGATGAAATTTCTATAAGGAGGGGATAGTTGTAATGCCCCAAAATCCCTAATGAGGTGTAATAGTCGGATTAGTAGGCCGGGAGGGCCATAATTGATTTATTATGTCATTAAATGATTATATGCATGTTTATGTGAATTATATTATTATATGATGATAAATGCATGCATGTGGGTCCACATTTCATTATAAGGGTATTTTGGTAATTTGGCTGTTTATATTTGCATGCATGTTGGTGATTATTGATGAGGCCACATTATAATGTGGATTTGTTCGAGCTATTCGAAATGAGTCGATCTTTGAATGCAAGTTAGCGGTTTTGTCATAACAGGGTTGATTTTGGGGCTCGGGGTAATTTGGTAATTAAAACATTACTGCGAATTAAAGGGGTAATGGGATTTGATTTATTAGCATTTGAGAATATTGGAAATAACGAGAATTGGAGAGCGTTAATTATAATTAACGAGATAGGCGGGAAATGACGATTTTTCCCTTGGTGGCTGTTAAGGGTTTTACTTAAGCCTAGGGGTATTATTGTATTTTGACCAAGGATATATGTGAACCATAGAAAGCTGTAGAAACTTGCAAAAATAGAGCTTCTTTTTCTTCTTCTCCCGACCAATTTTTCTTCTTCTTTTTCTTTGGAATTTTTGAGCTCCATTTGAGGAATTAAGCTAGGGAAGTGAGCCTTGAGGGTCTAGGATTGTGTTCCACCATTGAAGAGGGTTCCAATTGAGCTTGAGGTAAGATTCTAACCATAGAAACTCTAGTTTTATACTCTGTTTTCATTTTGATTTTTAGATTGGATAATTGAGAATTGATGGGAGTTTTTGGCAAAGGTTGATTGGGTTATGATGCCTAGGACTTGTATATTTGGTTTTTGGGTTCTTTTGTTAGTTTGGATGGAGTTTGGAATCAAGTTTTGAAGGTTGGAAAGTGGAGAAATCGAAGGAGGAAAAACCAGGGCAGATCAGCCTGGTTCTAGCGCTGTAGCGCTCTATCCCAAGGGAGGGCGCTACAGTGCTAGCCAGGCCAAAGCTTCCCTTCTTGTAGCACCTAGGCGCTAGGGGGGCAACACTACAGTGCTACCCTGTTTTTCATGGGTCCTATTTTGGGCACTTTTGAGGGTTTTTGGCTCGAGGTTTCAATTCCTAAGGCTCGAGATCGAATCTACTAACCGTTTGGGTATGATTCAAGGTCCCGCGAGTAAGGTTTAGGTCAAGAACCTTTTATTGCTTATTTTCATTGATGTAAATAACTTGTAAAACACTTTTATGGGCCTATGTACAGTTTTATATTTTAAATAAAATATATTCTTTCCTTTTGATTGAGTTTTTTACCTAAGCATATTAATAACACCTAGTTGCACGTTTATAATCAAATGGCTCGATTAGAGAGTTAAGCACGGTTCAAAGTTCACAGTAACGGTCTTGGAGTAACTAGGGCGTTACAATAAAAGGTTAGTGAAAAGTAATAGAAATGAAAATGGATTTGTGAATTTTGTTTTTAGAATCACCCATATGTTTTGTTTAGTTAAGTTATATTTTTTATTCACAAAGTTTACACAAATAATTAACATTAGAGTTCCTTTATAATTCACTAAATGTATTTGATTAGTTATGTTCTTATGTTAGAAGCAACAGAGTAATCGTATGAAAAATCTAAGAATGACACTATTGCATTAGGGCATAATGAAATACAATTTGAAAATAAAACTAGGTCAATATTATTTATACTAATTTTAAATACATAAAAAGAGCATGACTAATTCTATATATAATATTAACAAAAGTAAATAAAGATAAAGAAGATGATAGAAGAACATAAATGAATCAAATATATAAACTTTAAAAACACATATATTGAATTAAAAATATAAATAACATCACTTTGTATATGGGATCGTCTCTAAGCATCCCAAGAAGAATAGTTAATTATACTCATCATTCTCATAAAAATTATATAAAGAAATATAGGAAGAAAAAATGAGTGGAAACTTGCCTATAGCTTCTCTACTCTAAAAGTTACATACCAAAATAATAAAACGAGCTCCTAGTTATAGAGCCTACAAAATGATTGAAAAATCAATAAATAAATAAAAGTTTGGGTTTTGCAAATAAATATTAATAATAAATAAATAATTTCTATTATTAATATTATTTTTGTTGTTGTTATAATTGTTACTTTGGTTTATGTTGTGCATGTAGGTGGAGTGAAAAAGGAAGTAAGAAGTTGATAGGATTGAGCTGAGGTGAGAAAAAGTGGCACTTTGACTGACATGACAAATAGGGAAGTGCGCTCAACTGCTAGCAGGAGAGAGGAAGGCACGGGTCGCGTGCAGAGCTCCGCTTGGCTGCAGGCAAGTAGGACGCATGGCACAAGGGCATGCCGCCACACAACAAGTGATGTGTGTCATTAGCCGTACCAAATTTAATTATTAATTTTCTTATTACTCACTGAATTATCAATAAAGTAGTAGTAAAATTCGATTTCATGATGACTATTAATTTAAATTATTATTAAATAACGATTGTTAATAAAAAAAAGGATTTTCAAAATTTAAGAATAAAAACAAGAAATAAAATAAATATAAGAATTCAAGGATTATAGATAGTCAATAGTTCATTCTCCACCACTAAAAATACTTAAAATTATTCATAAATGAAATTATTCTCTATTTTCAAACAAATTATTAAGCCCGTAGATAACACATAAGCATTCATTATCTCAAATCTCTGTAGTATATTTCATTAAAGCGAATCATTCTTAACAAATTCTCTTTATTAAGCAACCTAATGGAAAATCACCTTAGATTTAATCTAGCAAAAGTATTAATTTTTATGAAAATGAGTTAATCTAAGCAACAAACCCAACAAACATGTGATTTATTTAACCTAGGTTATATTCTTAATCACAATTAAAAACACCTTTGACATTACCCTTAATTTTAAATTATTACAAAAATTTAGTATTCTAACGATTAGGTAATTAGAAACCCTAAGATGATTATAGACTATAATAAAACTCTTATCATTGACTATCTAAATAAGATTAAAATAATAATTATTAAATGAAGCACAGAAGAACATAAAAATTTGATATAGATGTGTATAGTAAATAAGAATCACTAATAAATAAAATCAAGCATATTTAAGACTTTGAAATCACCTTTAACTAAATAAAAATTTAGCTAGACATGATTAACAATAAGAACAAAAATTTTAAAGATAATAGAGAAAGAGATAAAGAAAAATAGAATTGAAGAACAAAACTCTCTCTTAACATTCTCTCTAAAATTCACACAAAAAACTCATTCTAAAATTTTCTCTCATAAAACCTTCATTTATTATTTTTCTGTAATTTTCAAAAGTACTATAAAAATTAAACTATTAATTAAAAACTAATTAATTGAATTTTGCCTTTTTGATATTCATGTGACATCTCCAATTTTTTAGTGTAGAGAAACCAATTCGTTGCAAAACTGGAGATAACACGTGAATTTTTGTACATAATAACAGACGAAGACCCTTCCCCACTCACGCGTATACTGTACTCTCTTTTTGATTGATGTGTGTGACTCACTTATGGATCAAGAGAGTGAGACAAACTTGGAAACTGTGGGTCCCACACGGTTTTATAAATTGATTTCTTTCTTTCCGTTGTTATTTTGTGTGAGTTTCACACGCCTGCAGAGAGTGTTGGGAGGCGAGACCCACAGCTGCAAATGGTGTCCTTCTATGTTACGTGGAAAAATCATCTTAATAAAAATATTAAGTAGCCAAGAAGTGATAAAGGAGGTGGGTACTTCTCTAAAGCATTTAATGCATTTTGTGAAGAAAAATACATAATTTACGAGTGTACCGTGTCACGGGCCGGCTATTTGGGTACTTCAAGTAGACGGAACGTGCAACACTTGTAGACATTTCAAGCTAGCAAGCCAGCATACAACACACACCTGCAGGCATACAAACTCAGTGGTTAGCCACATACACATGTTGGACATGCAACGGGCAATAACGAAGTATGAGCAAGCACAAAGTCATTCCTTGGAACGTCCACACAACAAGGCAAGTGGCACGCAATGACCCAATGAAGATAACAAACAAGTAACATATAGGCAACAAGGGAGCATACAAGGACAAGTATGGATAAACATCGTTTTATTAATATATAGCCTTGATAGGGCAAAGGAGTACACAGCTTTGGCCCCTATCTGCTGGTGGCCATGGTGCTTTCCTAAGTCACCAGGTCACCTCCCCTTAAAGAGCCTTCTAGGGATACAAGGTCTTCCCAGTAACATATATGATTTTTGTTTGGGAGACATATGCATAATTATAAAATTGCCACTACCCTACTCCATGAGGTTGCTTGGTGCAAGACTTGACTAATGATCAAGCACCAAGGCATGCTCACTTACAAAATGACCCCATGTGGATGTGCCAAAGGGGAAGCACGCCACACTCTTCCCCACTCAATTCTTCGGTGTCCTCGACAAAGTAGCTTGTAGATCTTCAATCTTTTGCGTGAGCTTCTTCAAGTCTTCCGCCCTCTCCCAGCTAATCTCATCATCTGCGAGCCCCTTCCATTTTACCAGATACTCCTTATGCTTTTTACGGGCAGTGGTGAGTGTCCTTTCTGCCAGGATTTCTTCAGGTTGACGCTTGCTCCTTGGCTGAATGATGACTCCTCCTCTGGTTGACTGGTTGCGCTCTGGAATTGCTAGATCTTCATGATACGGCTTCAAGTTGTTGACGTGAAGGACCAGGTGTATCTTCATCCATGCTGGTAGGTCGACTTTGTAGGAAGTTAGGCCAACTTTTGAGATGATTGAGACCGGGCCCTCGTACTTGCGAACGAGTCTGATGTCTTTGTCCCCTCGGAATCTCAATTGTTCGGGCCTCAGCTTGATTAACAGTAAGTCACCTGCTTTGAACTCCAGTGGTTTGCGCTTATGATCTGCCCACTTCTTCATTCTTCTTGATGCTTTTTCTAAATAAGCTCGGGCAATCTCTATCGTTTTCTTCCAGTCTTTTGTGAAGTGAAAGGCTCGCGGGTTCCGACCGCGGTATTCATCCACTGTGTGGGGCAACAGTGGCTGCTGTCCATTGACAACTTCAAAAGGGCTCTTATTCGATGAAGAACTCTTTTGAGAGTTGAAGCAAAATTGAGCTACATCGAGTAGTTGCAGCCAGTTCTTCTGATTGACATTGACAAAGAGGCGCAAGTACTCCTCCAACATCCCGTTGAATCTTTCTGTCTGCCCATCTGTCTGTGGATGGTAGCTCGAGGATATGTTCAATTGTGACCCCAAGAGACTGAATAGTTCGGACAAAAAGGTCCCAGTGAATCTTCCATCTCGACCACTAACAATGTTCTGGGGCACTCCCCAATATTTGACAATATGCTTGAAAAATTGTCGTGCTGTCTCCTCTGCCAAACAGTACTTCGACACTGGGATGAATGTTGCGTACTTCGAGAATCTGTCCACGACCACCAAGATCGCACTTAAATCTCCTGTCTTCGGTAGGCTGGATATAAAGTCAAGCGACACACTCTCCCATGGTTGGCTTGGGACTCGCAACGGCTCCATCAACCTAGGTGTCTTATTCCTATCGACCTTGTCTTGCTGACAACGAGACAGGTCTTGGTGTACTCCACTACATCATCTCGCATTTGTGGCTAGTAGTATCCCTACTTCAAAAGGGCATGCGTTCTCTGCCACCCTAGATGACCTGCCCACAAGGTGTCATGACACTCGCTTAGTAATGTCTTCCGCAAATCTCCAGCTTTCGGAACATACAAGCAGCCCCCTTTGGCCCATAGAAGATCATTCTCCACCCAGAACTAGCGAGTCTTGCCTTCTTTTACTAGCTTCAAGATGGTTCTGACAACCTGGTTTTTATCCAGGTTTTCTTTGATGCACTCCTTGAGTGGAGTGTTCACCATGCTAGCCAACAAACTAGCCAAGATCTTTAGAGTTGCCAATTCTGCTTTGCGACTCAAGGCATCAGCTGCCTTGTTCAAGCGTCCTGCCCTGTGCTCAAAACAGAAGTCGAATTCCACCACGAACTCCTGCCATCGAGCCTGCTTAGGGGTCAGTTTCGGCTGTGTAAGGAAATGACTAACTGCTGCATTATCCGTCTTCACCACAAACTTCGACCCCAGCAAGTAATGTCTCCACACTCACAAGCAATGGATAACTGCGAGGAGTTCCTTCTCCTGGGCAGTATACCGCCTCTCAGCTTCAGACATCTTGCGACTCTCATATGCTACCAAGTGGTCTTCTTGTACTAGTACCCCTCCCAAAGCATAATCTGAGGCATCTGTCTGTACTTCAAAGGGCTTGCTAACATTTGGCAAGGAAAGAACAGGATCCTTCATCATGGCTTCCTTCAAACTCTTGACTGCTTCAGCACACTTGTCAGTCCACGCCCAAGTCACACCCTTTTTCAGCAGCTCGGTCAAGGGTGTCGCTCTTCTTGAGTATCCGTCCACAAATTGTCTATAGTAGTTGGCTAGGGCCAAGAAAGAGCGGAGTTCTTTCACGTTTGTGGAGGCTTTCCATTCTTGGATTGCCCCCACCTTCTCCAGATCCATACGAATTCGGCCACGTTCCACAACGTGGCCTAGGAACTTGATGCTCTCTTGTACAAATGAGCATTTCTCACGCTTTACATATAGCTAGTTCTCTCTCAACTTCTGAAACACTTGAGCCAAGTGTTCTTGATGCTCTTCAATCGTGGCGCTAAAAACCACGATATCATCCAAGTACACCACCACAAACTTATCTAGATACTCGTGGAATACTTGGTTCATTAGTGTGCAGAAAGTGGCAGGTGCATTTGTCAACTCAAACGACATTACTCGAAACTCAAATGCTCCATATCGAGTAATGCACGTTGTCTTTGGTTCATCCCCATCTGCGATCCTCACCTGATAATAGCCTGATCTCAAGTCCAACTTTGTGAAGTATTTGGCTCCACTTAGCTGGTCGAACAAATCAGCGATTAGAGGGATGGGGTAGGTGTTGCGAACTGTCACCTTGTTGAGAGCCCTATAATCAATGCACAGTTTCAAGCTCCCATTGTGTTTCGTCTGGAATAGCACAGGTGCGCCAAATGGCGCCTTCGACGGTCTGATGAAGCCTGCCTCCAATAACTCTTTTAGTTGTTTCCTCAACTCTTCTAGCTCAGGGGGTGCCATTCTGTAAGGCGCTTTTGTTGGAGGTTTCGCTCCCGGCACCAAATCTATCTGGTGATCAATCCCCCTCTTTGGTGGCAAGGTTTTGGGGAGTTTATCTGGCATCACATCCCCATACATCTTCAAGACCCTCATAATTTCTAGTGGAACAATCTCTTCCACTGATTATTTGAACACGGCGGGTACCGCTACATAAGTGGGCTCCTGCTTCTTCACACCCTTCTTGAACTATAAAGCTGATAGAAGCATCACACCAGGGGGTGGTTTCACCTTTGCGGGCACCATTGTAGTCTCTCCCATTATGAGCAAACTCCCAGTGGCAGAAATTGGGATGGTACCTTTCTCGGTTAGAAAGTCCATTCCCAAAACTACATCAAATTCGTCCATATGGACCACCACTAAGTCAGTCTGCCCCTCCCATTTGTCAATTTTAACTTTTACGCCTTTAGCCACTCCAGTTGTGGCCAAGGCCTTGGAGTTGACCGCTTTCATACGGCCTGCATCTTTCTCCAGTTTTAGTCCCAGTTGCTTGGCTTCGAGTTTTGAGATGAAGTTGTGGGTGGCGCCAGTGTTTATCATCACGCTTTTGGTGGGCTTGTCGTTGATGGTGGCATCCATGAACATTAGCCCCTTCCCCAAGGTCTTCTTCCTTTTTTCGCCATGCTTCTTGAGAGCATTCAACAGGCGAACAACACCCATGTGCGCGTACTCTTCATCCTCCTCTTCTCCTTCGTATTGTTCTTCTTGGCCAATGAGGGCTTACTTATGTGGCCCTTTGCAGAGCCAACAAACTAGCGGCTTCCTCCCTGCATCAGCATCTGTACCGCTAGAAGAAGTGGACTTTGCTGTCCTCTTCGCTCCCCCACTCTTGCCCTACCATGACTTCCCAGACTTCTTACTCCTAGCGCTACTTGAGCTGGTTGGAGGGGTAGCCCTTTCCGGCATGTTGCTCTCTGGAGTGTAGTCTGTCAAGCGTTCAGCAGCAACTTGAGCGGTGGCTAGGTCCGACACACGCTGTCATCGAAGTTCTTGCTTGGCCCACGGTTTCAATCCCTTGAGGAAGCAGAAGAGCTTGTCTACTTTGGACATGTCCTTTATATCGAGCATTAGTCCCGAAAACTTCTTCACATATTCTCGGATTGTCCCGACTTGTTTAAGCTCTCTCAACTAGCGTCGAGCCATGTAGGCGACATTTTCTGGCAGAAATTGCGTCTTCAGTTCTCTCTTCAGGTCTATCCAAGATGTGATGGTGCATATACTATTCTCTATGTTGTCATACTTTGTCCTCCACCACACCTTGGCATCGCCTAACAAGTACATGGTAGCCATGGCAACCTTTCCTTCTTCCGAATCGGCCCGCACGGCTCCAAAATAGTGTTCCATGTCGAAGGGGAAATTTTCCAAGTCCTTTGCATGTCTAGCCCTGTTATAGGGCCTCGGCTCGGGCACTTTAACTTGGCCATATTCCATACCTATCGGCCCTGTTGTAGGTGCATTCCCAACCACTCTCATGGTTAGGTTTACCTTTGCAGTTAGCTTAGCCATTTCTTCTCCGAGCACGCCAACTACCTCCCTGCAGTCTTCCGTAGTTTCATTTATGGAAACTTGTTGTTCCTTCAGTATGCGCTCCACTGCCGCAATGCGCTCTTCCCACCGAGGGGGAACAGAAGTACTTGTTGGAGTGTTTCTCTACTCCAACGCGATTGTTCTAGATAGGAGAACATCGTTTTCCTTCTCTACTGCAGCTATGCGATTGCTTGCATCTGACGATCCAGAGTTATGACTTGCAGAGGAAAGATCCCTGACCCTTTCGTCCAGGCCATTTAATTCCCCCACACGCTTCTCAAGTGCTTCGATCCTCTGAGTGGTGCTCACCATTAGTGTGTTTTGCCAAGCTTTCTCTAACCTGGCTCTAATACCAAGTGTCACAGGCGGCTATTTGGGTACTCCAAGTAGACGGAACGTGCGACACTTACAGACACTTCAAGCTAGCAAGTAAGCCTACAACACACACCTACAGGAAACTCAGTGGTTAGGCACATACACATCTCAGACATGCAACGGGCAATAACGAACTATGAGCAAGCACAAAGCAAGTCATTCCTTGGACCATCCACACAACACAAAGCACACAACAAGGCAAGTGGCACGCAATGGCCCAACGAAGATAACAAGCAAGTAACACATAGGCAACAAGGGAGCATACAAGGGCAAGTATGGATTAACATCGTTTTATTAATATATAGCCTTGATAGGGCAAGGGAGTACACAGCTTTGGCCCCTATCTGCTGGTGGCCATGGTGCTTCCCTAAGTCACCAGAGACCTCCCCCTAAAGAGCCTTCTAGGGATACAAGATCTTCCCAGTAACATATATGATTTTTGTCTGGGAGACATATGCATAATTACAAAATTTCCACTACCTTACTCCATGAGGTTGCTTGGTGCAAGACTTGACTAATGATCAAGCACCAAGGCATGCTCACTTACAAAATGGCCCCATGTGGGTGTGTCAAAGAGGTAGCATGCCACACGCCAACAATAGTAAAGCTTATAGTTTATTAGACTTATAGTCTAATATTGTGATTGAATCTAGAGAAGTTTAATTTTTTGAGAATATGTTATGTGACAACAATTCTCAAGCTTCAACATATGTAAAAGAGAATTTGTTATATGAGAACAATTCTCAAGCTTCTACATCCAAAGTTGATTCTCAAGAGGAGATTTCTCAAAAGGATGTAAAGCAACCCTTTGAACTTAGAAGAAGTCAAAGGCTGAAAAATCATAAAAGTCTAGTAGTGGATGAGATAGATTCTCAACGAATTTCATTCTACATGGTAGAAGGACATAGAGAGGAAGTCATTAGGAAAATTCCTATTGTACTTCTCGTTGAGGATGATCCTAAGACTTATAGAGAAGCTATGCAATCAAGAGATAGTGCATTTTGAAAAGAAGCCATCAATGATGAGATGGATTTCATTCTTTCCAACAACACTTGGGAATTGGCAGATCTCCCACCAGGGTCTAAGCCAATTGGGTGTAAGTGGGTATTTATGAGAAAATACCACACTGATGGCACTATCCAAACCTTTACAGCTAGATTAGTAGCTAAAGGGTTTAGGCAAAAAGAGGGTATCGATTATTTCGATACCTATGCGCTTGTTGCAAGAACAACTTCTATAAGAATTTTGTTCGCATTAGCTTCTATACACAACTTGTATGTTCATCAAATGGATGTCAAAACGACATTCCTTAATGGTGACCTCAATGAGGAGGTCTTTACGGAACAACCTGAAGGGTTTGTCCTACCAAAATATGAACATAAAGTATGTAGACTTGTAAAATCCTTATATGGATTGAAACAAGCTCCTAAGCAATGGCATGAGAAATTTGATCAAGCCATCATGTCTAATGGGTTTAGACATAATAATGGGGACAAGTGTTTGTATTCCAAAACTTGTAAGGGATATGTGATCATTGTTTGCTTATATGTGGATGACATGCTTTTATTCTAAGTAATAGCATGAAAGAGATAGAAGAAACGAAGAGGTTTCTATCATCAACCTTCAAGATGAAAGATCTTGGAGAAGTTGACACCATACTTGGTATCAAAGTAAAGAAACACAGTGGGGGTTTTGCATTAGGGCAAGCCCACTATGTTATTGAACAAATTAAACCATCTCAAGGTTAAAGATGCCAATACTCCATTCGATCATAGTGTAAAACTAGAGAAGAATGAAGGAAGAGCAGTGGCTCAATTAGAGTACGCTAGTGCTATAGGGAGTCTAATGTACACTGCTTAATGTACTAGACCTGATATAGCATTTGCGGTAAGTAAACTTAGTAGGTTCACAAGTAATCCAAGTGTGAATCACTGGAAGGCAATTGGAAGAGTCCTAGGTTATCTCAAGAAAACCAAAGGACTAAGCCTTCACTACTCCAAATTTCCTTCAATTTTAGAAGGATATACAAATGCAAGTTGGATATCCAATCTTGGGGACAACTTGTCCACAACTGGTTGGGTATTTACACTTGGTGGAGGTGCAATTTCTTGGGGTTCCAAGAAACAAACTTGTATATCTCATTCCACTATGGAAGAAGAGTTTATAGCTCTAGCTACTACCGGCAAAGAGGCTGAATGGTTAAGGGATCTGTTGATAGAGATTCCCCTAATCAAAGAGAGTTTATCTACTATATCGATACATTGTGATAGCCAAGCGACATTGGCTAGAGCATACAGCGGAATGTATAATGGGAAGTCTAGACATATTAGTCAAAGACATGGATATGTTAGAGAATTGATTCAAAGAGGAGTCGTCTCAATATCCTATGTGAGAACAAGTGAAAATCTGGCGGATCCTTTCACTAAGCCACTAACAAGGGATTTAGTGGCTGCATCATCTCAAGGGATGAGACTTAAACTCCCTAAAGAGATTCATGATTGATGGTAACCTATCTTAACACTAGTTATTCAACTAGTGTTATGTTCAATAGGTAAAAACAAGTCAATCAAGTGAATGCTAGTTGTACTCAAAACATGTCTCATCTGAGATATTGAGTACTTGTGTGTTACCAAGTTGAGGGTTAAAACCGAAAGGGTTTTTAATAGAATTCAGTCTTGTGAAGACAAGTATTTTTGGTAACAAAATACTGTAAGAATTCTACCTATATGGACTTAGAGGTGGTGCCGCCTCTCATGAGAATTGGGAGTATTCTCAAGAACGTCCATGAATGGAAAGTGCACATGGCCATTAATGGTGCAAAGCGAGACATAGAGGTCTCAAGTGAACATCGCAAAGGTGTGTGTGTTATCACCAATTTGTTATCATGAAAAGATGGTTCAATGCCTAGTGCAACCAAATTTTCGACAAATTTTGTGATAATTACACTATAGTAAAGTTCAAGTTGAAAAACACTTTGCTTTATGCACTAATGCAATGACTCCTATAAGAGAGAGTTCTTATTTAATCAAGTGGGAGATATGTTATATTTTAAAATATAATGATTGGTTAAATAAGTGTTACAATAAATAATTATTTAATCTAGTGGGGGAATGTTATATTATTTGATAATATAATGTAATATTATATTATAATATAATGTTTTAGATTAAATAAATGTGACAAAGAGTGTCACATATTGTAACATGTGATAGAGAGTTACAATATTTAGATATATGAGATATATCCAAATATGTAACATATTTAGTGTTACAAATTTGTAACTTCCATATATTACCATTTATTGTGTAAATTTGGTGTTACACAATATTGAGATGAATTTCATAAAGCTATATGTGAAATGACTGTTAGAGATATGATTTTAACCCCAATAATGAGTTTTGGGGGTTACAAAATCATTTGGGAGCGTTTGGAACCGTTTGGAAAAACAACACATTTTCAAGTGCTAAAAATGGTCAGTGGCCGCGGCCTGTGGGACAGAGAGTAGTGGCCGCGGCCACAGGCCAAAATTGACCATTTTTTCAGTTTTTTCAATCTTTGTTGAATGGCTCAAAAAACCCAAATAACTCCCAAATCTCATTTTTAATTCCATAATAATCCAATTAATCAATGGTAACAGCCATGGGGGTTGGTGGAATTTGAAATTCAAAGGGTGTTTCTAAACTCTATAAAAAGGAGCCTATTGCTCACTTGAAAGACACAACATTTCTATCCATTAGAACACTTGACTAGAAACAACTTAAGGCTTGATAATTCCAGAAAGCATTTCCTTTAATATTAGAGAGAGCCCTTAGTGCTTGAGTTAGGGGGAAATAAGCTTTTGGACAAAGGTTTTAAACATTGTTCAAGTTGGTGATCCCCAACCCTCTTCACTTAGGTTGTGTAAGTGAAAGTTTACTTGTGTTTCTATTCTTACATTTTATTCTATTGCTTTTCTTCTTATTCTCGTGTTCTATTTACTTGTAACTTTTATTTAGAGTTGTAATATTCTCTTTTGTTTCAAACACCTTTACTTTACTTGTAATCTTTTGCTTGGAGTTGTATTTTTCACTATTATATTCTTCTTCTCTTCTTTTTCTTCTTTTTGTTTATTTGTACTTACAGTTATAGAGTTGTAACCTTATTTAATCAATCTATATTTATTTGTAATATATTGTCTAGAGTTGTAATATTCTTACCTATTTCCATTGAAGCAATCTATTTTTTCCCTAACACCACAATCCCACATACAAAGCAGGCCTTCGCCCGACACTCTCCCAAATGATGTCTCTTGCATCTGGCACATTCTGGATATGTTTTCCAGTTCTCATTGCCGCCCTAGCGGCCAATTCGTACACCCTGTGCCTCCTATCAGATGTAGGAGCCAAACTAGTATCCGGGTTCTTCCTTTTATGGTCACTGGGGCCTCCACCTCTACCTGATCCTGTGAAGGGAGGTCCTGTCTTCCTCATATCCCTCCTGGCCGCGTTCTCACGCCAAATATTGTTCTCAGCACCTTCTACAGTAAGGGCTCTCTCCACTACCTGAGCATATGTCGTTACTCCAGGTACTGTAGTAATTCTAACATCCCGGGCTTTCATAGGCTATAGCCCGTGAAGGAATCTTTCCTTCCTTGTCCCATCAGTTGGTACCAAGTCTGCAGTGAACTTGGCTAGTCTGCAAAGTTTCAGGGCATTTTTGGTCACCGACATATTCCCTTGTAAAAGTTTACTAAACTCCTCCGCCTTTGCAGCTCTAATAGCCTCATTGTAATATTTCTCATTGAAGAGGGTTATGAACTCTTCCCAGTTCATTGTGGTTACATCCCTAGTCTAAGACATCACCTCCCACTAGATTCGGGCATCTTTCCAAAACATGTACGTGGCACAGGCCACTCTCTCCTTGCCCACCACCCTCATAAAATCCAGAATGGATGTAATCATAACCATCCATAGTTCTGCCTTAAGTGGATCTGCACTACCCTAAAAAACTGGAGGGTGCTGTTTCCTGAACAATTCATACACTAACTCCCAACGGTTTTCTAATTTTTTCTGTTGCTATATGGCCGGTATTGGAACAGCAGATGGGACCCCTGACGCAGTGTTCCCAGCCGGAACCTACTATTGCCTCAACTGGAAAATCTCTTCATCCTATCTCTGGAGCCTAGCTTGCATATCTGCAAGCATCTGTTGCCAGTTATCAGAGACTAGCGGAGGTTTCTGACCCTGGTCATTACTTCCGATCTGATTCTCAGCGCTGGCTGGCTCATTAGATTGCCTTGGAAGCATACTTCCAAGTCTATCTGCAATCAATGACTCGACTTATCAGTTAGTAATAACAATATCTCATACCAACCCACGGTTCAACACCGATCGAATAAGTGTCCACATGCATTGACAATGCTAATAAGCATCCCAATAATTCACACATAATAATCATGCTAATAAGTAGAGAAATTCATAATAACACTTAAACAAGATGCTGATATGCAATCCTGCCACATTTACAGATGTCTATCGTACTAATAAGCACATCCTCAACCTACATACAACAATCAAGGGACAGGCCCTAACAGAATAACTCATTCCTCTTATTTAAGCTAGTAGGTAAAGCATATATAATTCATTTAAGCAAGTATACACATAACTATATTAATAGTTACCCAATCTTGAGTCGAGCATGTCTTTAGCAGTGAGTGTACATGCCCAGTCCAACATTAGGAACCCTTAAACCTTGACAGCTCTGATACCAAGTTGTAACGCCCTGCTAATTAGGGTTCATTACCAAGTGTGTTTAAAACCAGTGCTGGACTTGCTAACAATTCATTTGGACTAAACATGTGATTAAGCCACTAAAGGTTTAGGTACTAAAAATTTTGGTCAAGTCATAAACATTTTCATTAACTAAAAACCTTGTTCTTTACACGGGATCCCCAAAACAAACAAATTTAAAAGTTGGTTACAACACCAAGGATACATAATAAGCCGACCTAGGCGGTAAAAGTTGGGTTCAACCCTAGCTTCCTTGAGTATCTCGGGCGTGGCGGTCGAGCGGACTACATATGTACATGTCACTTCTATTTCTCTCCAACTCATGGCTAGCCAATCTTCTCTTTACCTTTACCTGCACCACAAAGCACCCGTGGGCCAAAAGACTCAGCAAGAAAACATATTCAATAATTCACGGAGTAATATATCAGACTAACAGTAATAATTGAATCTAGCATAAACATTATACGAATCGGCAACCATAGGGTTGCACAAGTGCATGTCGCACTCCCTTTCAATTTGTTTGGCATCCGAGCCAGTCAGGTGCTTGGTGCACCCCCAAGGTGTCCCAACCATGGTTGCCTACACTCCACGTGTGTAATGCCAATCCCAGTTCATAAGCTGAGTCCTACTGGTCATTGACTTATAAGTCAAGCCTCACATGCCCCCGACTTATGAGTCGAAGCTTTAAGACCCTCGACTTATAAGCCGTGCCCCTCAAATTAGATATGCCCTCGACTAATAAGTCTATCTCTAACTAGATATCACAATAATTCCCTGATTTATAAACAAAGCTTCCTAGTCACAGCAGACAATCACATATTCCATTTATCATACATATATACATATACAATGTATTATAATACATTTAATCAAACATACATAGGCATAATCATAATCATGCACATTCACAGGCCTAACGCCTAAATCAAGATTATACTCAACATTCGGGCCGAGCCTCAATCGTGTATATCATATTCTGGGTACAATTTTCTTACCTTTGGTCCAAGTGCAAGCTACCAATGACAACTCTTGAGTACGATTCCTGATCCGAGCCCTTAGCGTTGACCTAGTCACAACCGTGATAAAGAATTCCATCAACAACGACTGAATAAAGGCTTCCGGACCGAGTCCTAGCCTTTGGAAAATCGAATTCCACCAAACATGGTAGTAGAATCGATCCCGAGCTCATAAGGTTGAGTTCCCGCACTCAAAACCTTCCCGGGGGCCAGAAACCTCTTAAGAGCCGCTACCCCATGCTCTTTTGTTGCGACCCGCTCCAACCAGAGGCCCAGCCTCCCCAAACCACCAGAAACGCACCGTATACCAGCTTAAGAGGCGCCGCGGTGCGTCCTCACGACAGAGCCCTCCTTGGCTGTCCTTTGTTCTAGAGGGCTACAACACACCAAGAACAGGGCCGCGACCCGACCCCTTCGAACCCATAATTCTTGGGTTTATCCTTAGCAGAACCCAATCATAATTACCCCAAATAAAGCTTAAACCCTCAATTCAACTCCCATAATTAATTCAACAACTCACCAGCAACAAAAACCAACTCCGAACTAGGCTAGAAACTCATCAAAACCCAAAATTCAATCATCAAACCCTCTCACATGCACACTGTAAACTTCCTACAGAAATCAGCAGAATTGACATGGAAATACTAAGTTTAAACCTTTACCTCTGAGATATGATAACCATGAATTGAATCCCCAGCTCAGCCAGTCCAACCCTTCACTTTTCTAAGCTTTGTTCCTCCAATTCCTCAAAGTTCTCCAGCTACCAAGAAAAGAGAGAAGGAGCTACGGGAGAGAGAGAAAGAGTTTTCTTGTTTTCCTTCTTTCTTTCTGAATACTTCTATGGTTCCAGCTGTCTAAACCAAACATATCCCCATTTTCCAAATGTCCAAAATACCCTTATAACTAACTTAAATCCTCTAGTGACCTCAAGGGAAATGCCATCAATTGTTTAGACCCAAATCCTCGAGTGTTCTTGTAACGACCCAAAATCACTGATATGGCTTAAGGGCCTTGATTAGTGTGCCGGGAGGGCATAATTGGCTTACATGTGAATTTATTGATTTAATGTATGATTGTATGATAAGAATGCTTGTATGATTACATGAATGTAAATGTGGTTAAATGTTATATCTGTGAGAACCACAATATTATGTGGGTAAACCTGCGACGTGCGACTTGAGGCGATCCTAGGGAGCTAGATAGCGGGAAAGTCACAACGGGCTTAATATTTGACTTTGGTCAAGTCAGGGGTATTTCAGGTATCGGGTGGTTATTTAGACTATTGGGTTATGGAAATAAATAATTGGAGATATATTTGAGATTAGGAAGTCTAGGTGGGAACATTGGGGAAATTTACCATTTTGTCCCCAGGGACGTTTCCGGTACCCCGAGCTTTGGGATCAACTTAACTGCTTAAGGATAGACTTAAGAGGCTTTAGAAAATAGTAGAACAAATTAGACCGACTCTTTCCTCTTCATCTCTTTCTCTCTCAAAGGAAAAACACAGAACCTAGAAATTGTAGCTGGAATTCTGAGGATTGAAGCTGGGATTTAGAGGATTAGCTCAAGGATTAATTAAGGATTCAATCAAGGACTAAGGTAAGGATTGATTCCCACTCTCTATTGTTGAAATTTTGTGATTTTGGTTGTGTTCTAAGTGGTTTCTGGGTTTTGGATTTGAAGATTAAATTGAAGCTAGAACCTTGGAGGTTAGCCCAGAAATCTCTTGGAGGATTGATTCTGCAGTTAAGGTAAGCTCGAATTTATGGTTTAATGGCTGAATTTTTGTATTTCCATGGTTGGCTTTTGTGTTCTTAAGTTAGTAAGTTTCAGAGATTGAAATAGGGTTTTTGATGGGTTTTTAGTCTAGGTTTCAGCTGGGTTGTGTTGCTGAAATGGTGTGGGAAGTCTTTGGGTAATTGAGTTGTGGAGTTGGGGTAGTTTTGGAGGAGTTTGAGTGAGGTTTGAGAGTAAAAAATGGAGGTTTTTTTGGGCACGAAGGGTTGGGCCGCAGAACTGTTCTAGAGCGCTGCGGCCCTCCGAAGCAAAGGAGCCAGGGAGGCTCGGTCGAAGAGGAGCGCCGCGGTGCCACTAGGCAGGGCCGTGACGCGTGTCTGCCTTCAGAGGGGCGTGGTTTCTGTTTTAGGGGCGGGCTGCAGCTAGGTTTCAGGGGCCGCGACCCTTAGGTGCATCCCTGATCTTATGGGGATTCAAAGCGCAGGAACCTAACCTAGGGCGCTCGGGATCGATTCCACCACCGTGTTTGGTGGAATTCGATGTCCCGGAAGCTAGCATTGCACCTAGAAACCTTTATTTGAATATTAATGTAATCCATTACCTTGGTTGTGACTAGGTGTTAAGCTAGGGCTCGGGAGGCGGATCGTGCTCGAGAGTCGTTGCTCGTAGTTAGTGAACGTGGAAATTAAAGGTAAGAAAACTGCACCCGGTTGTGTATTTGTAATAGGACTAAGGGTTCCCTAATATGTATGTCTTGAAAGGATGGTATTATGCCATGTAATCAGTAAACCAATGGCCTATGAGTGCCAAGGTTAAACAAGCGCATAGGGTGCGGCTCGGCCACTGGTAGCCGAGGACAGCTTAATATGCACTGAGCTCGGTTTAAGCGGGCCAGAGTCAGTGGGGTAAATAGAGGGTGCGGCCTAAGTTGTCGCCCCTGATTATCATGTAACTTGATTGTTATTAATGCTTAGTTGCATCTTTGATTCTGAATACGTGCTATGTGGTTAATATGAGTATTAAGTGTTTGATCATGCTTAAAGGATAATTCATCTGTTATTGTTGTTTGTGATGCATATTATGTTTTCTTGCTGGGCCTTGGCTCACAGGTGCTACGTGGTGCAAGTAAAGGCAAGGGCAAACTTGATCAGCCTTGACTTGGAGAGCTCTGCGAGCTAAATGTACATGACCAGCTGCTCAGCCGCCACGGTTGAGGGAAAGACTGGAACAGAGGAACCAGAAATTTTTGTTTTGCCTTAGAATGGCTAATGGTTGTCTAAACCTTGGAAATTTTGTAAACTGACTTTCGAATGCTGTTCCTTTTTGGGATCCCACATATAAAATATTTTGTTGTATAGAATGTACTCTTTTGAGACCAAACCCTTTTAACTTCATTAGTGCTTTTAGTATCACGTTTTATCTAAATGACTTGATTAACAAGTTCTGCATCTTTATAAACACACAGTGTAGCGGTCTTGGCTATCCAGGGCGTTACAGTTCCTCTAAATCCCCAACTATCTCAAAATAATAATCATTTAATCTCCCATTACCCGACAAATCCTGACAATGTACTAATTACCAAAATACCCCTAAGCTCACCCCGAGCCGGGTATTTTACCCCGTTGTGACTTTTCCGCTAACTTGCTCACTAGGATCGCCTCGCATCGAGTAGCCCAAATATATCCACATAATAATGTGGTCTCAATCACATAGACAAATTCAGAATTATACTCTCAGTGGGTCAAATTACTAAAATGCCATTCTTATAAGAAACGGACCCACATACACTTAGTATTTCTAAACAGGCAAGATAATTATATTATAATATAATTCACATAATGACATGCTCATACTGTATTAACACATAAATAAAACAATTATTGCCTCCCGGCCCCTTAATCCAAACACTAAGCCATATTAGGGAATTTGGGATGTTACACCTAGTCCACGAGTGTTTACTATTAGGGAGATTGCAAGCTTCTACAGTGTCTTCTCAGGCAGCGTTTAGATTGCTCTGAGTAGAAATATTTTATTCAACAAAATACCAAACCCTTTACAATGAGACTCTCAACCCTATTTATAGGGGCTTGGGTCATTAATGTTAATCATGAACAACTAATGCACATTCTTCTCATAATTTGGGGATTAATACACTTCAGTGCATTGGACTGCAATGAACAACAATGGAGAAATGATACACGTATGTTACTCAATAGCCTTAGTACATAGTGAATTTTCCAACCCCCTTGCTTGAGAGGTGAAGATCTATTTATAGTGGAGCTCCAATGGCTCTTGATACATTGTGGTCTCAGGGGACAAGATTGTACATAGGTACATTGTCAGGGTAGTGGAACATGTTGTAGTGGAGCAGAACGTTGTTGTGCCAGCCCTGGTACATGGTCAAAGGTATGCAGGTAATGCCTCAACTCTTTGTACTCATTCGTACCACCATCACTTGTTTGATACATATGTTAGTGATACGAACCACACCAACAAGTGTGACGAAACCCGACACCAAATATGGAACAACCACCAAGAACATACGAGATTGGAATGGAACCGCGACCCAATGCTTAGCCAAGCACGAACCTTGGTATGAGGAAGACGCCACAAA
Organism: Humulus lupulus; assembly: GCF_963169125.1. NCBI lineage: Eukaryota > Viridiplantae > Streptophyta > Magnoliopsida > Rosales > Cannabaceae > Humulus > Humulus lupulus. The sequence goes on along the minus strand of NC_084802.1, from coordinate 160,852,807 downwards.
CGGGGATGGAATCCGTTTGATAAGTCAGGATGAACGCCACAAGGAATCTCCTTGATAAGTTCAAAAGTTTCTTCAAGAACTCAAGAAGAAATAAACTCACAATTTCATTCAACATAATCTGATTTTTCCAAATGTTTTCAAGGCCTTATATAGCCGAAAATTACATCAATACAAGCCCCTTTGTCTTCCTAAAAACCGAAATATTAAAGACAAGCCTTTTTGTCTTCCTAATGAAACCGAAAAAATAAAGACAACCCTTTGTCTTCCTAATGAAAACCGAAATTTAAAGACAACCCTTTGTCTTCCTAATAAAAACCGAAAATTAAAGACAAAAAGGACTCTTGGACTCACACAAGTCAAGTGTTTGACTTATCACAAAATAAACAAAGACTAAAAAACGTGATTAAAAATAAAAAGACTCATTACAAGAAGCTAAATATTGATCAAGCTCCTAAACTAGTGTCCTCATCATTCCTCCCCTCTTGGCTTGGATCAACTGGAACTTGACTTGGATTTTGAGTCTTGGTGTCCTCATCATTCCCCCCCTCTTGAGAAAGATTTGACCTCAAATCGTCACCTGCATCAAAAGGACTCAAATCAGAAACATTAAAAGTAGCACTAACAGTATACTCACCTGGTAAATCGAGTCTGTAGGCATTGTCATTGATCCTTTCTAGCACTTGAAACGGCCCATCTCATCGAGGTGGCAATTTGGAACGTCTTTGTGCTGGGAATCGCTCTTTCCTCATGTGTAACCATACCCAATCACCGGGATCAAAAACCTGCTTGTGACGACCCTTGTTAGCATCAAGTTGGTTAGTGTTTAAAAGAGCCTCCTTAACCTCACTTTTTTTTGCATAAAAATTACTTTGTTTTCTCTCGAATTTTCCCTCATTGATCGAACTTTTCTCTTTCTTTTCTCTCTCACTTTTTTTTTTATCACTCAATTTTTGCAACCTCACTTGGTCTTCATATACTTGCTTTGGCATCAATGGAGCTAGAGTGATTGTTCGTTGGCGGAACGTGAATGAGTACTTGTTGGTGAAGCCATCATGCTGGACTCGCCGATCAAATAGCCAAGGCCTTCCTAGAAGGAGGTGTCCAGCTTGCATGGGAACCACATCGCACAATACCTCATCCTCATACTTGCCAATTCGAAATGATACCAGCACCTGTTTTGTAACCCTCACTTCACCACTCATTCAACCACTGCAACTTGTATGGACAAGGATGTTTAAGCGTTGGGAGCCCTAGCTTTTCAACCATGGAAGAACTAGCAACGTTAGTACAACTACCTCCATCAATAATCACACTACATACCTTGCCTTTCACATGACAACGAGTGTGAAAGATGTTCTCCCGCTGCACCTCTTCTTCCTCTTCTTTTGCTTGCAAATTTAAGGCTCGTCGTGTGACTAGTGCAAGCATCTCACCAGATTCTGCCCCAAACTCCTCATCACCCATAGAAGCGTCCTCCAATGGTGGCATGTCATCAAGATCATCTTCCTCTTCGGAATCTATCTCCCCATTATCCCGAATTACCATAACTCGCTTGTTTGGACATTGGCTAGCTATGTGTCCTCGCCCCTGACATTTGAAACATGTTATCTCACTAGAATGGGACGAAGTAGGGGCTGTTTTACCTTGAGGGGTCGTGGCTGGTTTTGGTGTAAAGGATGAAGTAGGTTGGTCTTCTTCCTTCTTTGGATAGTTCGACCGCCAAGGTGTTGCACTTGAATGGTGTGGGCTCGGTCTTGGCTTTGAACTTGTACTACCCCTCTTGAGCTGCCTCTCAACTTTGATTGCCATATGCACCAAATCTTCCAATTCCACATAATGGTGTAGCTCAATTGGATTAGCAATCTCTCGGTTCAAGCCATTCAAAAACCTTGCCATTGTTGCCTCCCGATCCTCTTCCACATTGGCTCTAATCATAGCCATCTCCATCTCCTTGTAATACTCATCAACACTCTTGGAACCTTGACGAAGACCCTGCAACTTAAGGTATAGATCTCGATAATAATGAGATGGTACAAACCGTCGCCTCATCACCCTCTTCATAGCCTCCCAAGTGTCAATGGCACGATCTCCATTTCGCCTCCTATTGATGCACAACTGATCCCACCAAACAATAGCATAATCAGTAAATTCAATGACAGCTAGTTTTACCTTCTTCATGTCAGAGTAGTTGTGACAATCGAAAACCAACTCCATTTTCTTCTCCCACTCAAGGTATGCCTCAGGATCACTCTTGCCTTGAAAGGCGGGGATTCTCATCTTGATATTTCCCAAATTATTGTCTACCCAGTTCCTAGCTTCTCTATCTCGGCCATACCTCCTATGGTTACCCTCTGACATCCTATCATATTCTTCCTCTAAATCGCCCCCATCAAACTCTCTTTCACCCTCAACATCCCGTTGTTGTACCCTGTTCCTCCGTGCCCTCCATTGCGTTCCCTCTTCTACCCTATCCAACCTCTCATGTATCTGCTCACACTCCGCCCTCATCATCCTTTGCATCTCCCCAATTAATGCTTGCATTTGTAGATTCGGAACCTCAGGTGGCGGAATATCATTGCTTGCATCTTTCTCTGGATTTTGTGCCATGATGGAAATCTGCAAAATAGGGTTAGAATAATATGGAGAAAAGACCTCACCACACTCCCTCACGTGTTTTCACTCAAAATTTTGTCACTCAAGTCCACTCGTGTTTCACTCAACTTTGATGGCTTTTACCCTCAAATAAGCTCACACCTCTGCCTTTTTCCACTCGTATTCTTCTTTAAGTTCTTTCAAAACTAATCCAACGGTAATATGGAGTATTCAAGCAGCAAATTCAACCAAACAAACCAAACGAACACCGACGAAAACTGGTGAAAAATGACGAAAAAACGATGATTTTTGGAACGCTTGTGTGGGGTTTTTTTTTAGAATTCGGATCCTCTTGGTTTTCTTCTTCTTTCTTTTCTTTCTTTCTTCTTTTCTTTTCTTTTTCTTTGATTTCTCAAATGCAGGTACAAGACACAAGAAAAAAAAAATTAGACTTGGATTCGAAAACAAAACAACTCGGATTTCACAAAAGAGCAAGAGATTCTCAATGCAAATTCGGATTTTCACAATGAAAACTAGAGAAACTCACTGTCAATTCAGATTTCACAATAAAACTAGAGAAACTCGATACCAAATCAGATTTCACAATAAAACAAATTCGGATTGTACAATAAGAACAAGAGAAAAAACTCAATGCCAATTCGGACTGCACAATAAGAACAAGAGAAACTCAACCCCAATTCAGATTTCACAATAAGAACAAGAGAAACCCAAGGTAAAATTCGGATTTCAAAAGCAAAGCAAGAGAATCTCAATGAAAATTCGGATTTCACAATAAGAACTAGAGAAAACCAATGCAAATTCAGATTCCACAATTAGAACAAGATAAAACTCAAAGCCCTAATTCACGATTACAAAGGAATTGAAACTTTGTGTAGACTAGTTTCGGATTTCAAGGGATTTCACAAAAAAAATAATGGAAACTTTGGAAATAAGGGAATGATTGAACAAGGAAACAATTGAAATAGGGAAATTAACTATAGTAGTTTCGGATTTCACAAGAAAAAAAATAAACAAGGACAAAGAACTCAAACACGTCTAGATGATGAATAATTTTTGTTTGTTTTTTTTTTTGATTTCAGAATTGAAAAACCAATTGAATAGAAAAACACAAATGAAAAAAAAAAAGGATAGGCCAAACCGGATGATCCTAAGCTCTGATACCAACTGATACGAACCACGCCAACAAGTGTGACGAAACCCGACACCAAATATGGAACAGCCACCAAGAACACACGAGATTGGAATGGAACCGCGACCCAATGCTTAGCCAAGCACGAACCTTGGTATGAGGAAGACGCCACAAACGGGGATGGAATCCGTTTGATAAGTCAGGATGAACGCCACAAGGAATCTCCTTGATAAGTTCAAAAGTTTCTTCAAGAACTCAAGAAGAAATAAACTCACAATTTCATTCAACATAATCTGATTTTTCCAAATGTTTTCAAGGCCTTATATAGCCGAAAATTACATCAATACAAGCCCCTTTGTCTTCCTAAAAACCGAAATATTAAAAGACAAGCCTTTTTGTCTTCCTAATGAAACCGAAAAAATAAAGACAACCCTTTGTCTTCCTAATGAAAACCGAAATTTAAAGACAACCCTTTGTCTTCCTAATAAAAACCGAAAATTAAAGACAAAAAGGACTCTTGGACTCACACAAGTCAAGTGTTTGACTTATCACAAAATAAACAAATACTAAAAAACGTGATTAAAAATAAAAAGACTCATTACAAGAAGCTAAATATTGATCAAGCTCCTAAACTGGTGTCCTCATCATTCCTCCCCTCTTGGCTTGGATCAACTGGAACTTGACTTGGATTTTGAGTCTTGGTGTCCTCATCAGTTAGAGTCATGCGTCTGTCCTCTTCATAGTCGTACATCCCATACCCGCACACGTGCCTCATACCTGATGATCCTTCTCACATTTCCAAGATACACCTTTTATCCAGGTTTCCTTACATTTTGCTAAGTATAGAAAAGCTTGCGAGTTATCATGAATAACACACTCAGTCATCTTCACTAATTCAAGCTTGACACCAAATGAAGATTGTAACCTTACTAGTGTCCCTTGTACTCATATTCCTAATGTTTCTAACTTTACATATAGTGAGAAGCCATGGTGAGGGTATGCCTCATTGGAGGCACCTGCTTCAGGAAGGGAAGAAAGGCCCCTTTAGCAAGGCATGAGGTGCATGTGATGGGACAAGGCGCCTCGTGCTGGTGAGACACAAGGTTTCACATGGAGTCTTGAGCACAAGATAGGTGTCCTCAGATAGGCCGGGCTTCGCATATTCAGGTGTGTATCTTGGCACATGTTCGTAGCGAAGCCCTTATTCTTTCCGGGTACGTGGCATGTGGTCGTGGCAGTATGTTGCGTCTAGGCATGTTGGGCCTCGCTTGTGCATTCGGGACTTCGACGTATACTCATTAGGGCACGGGTGCCCATCTTAGCGCAACACTCATTAGGGCGAGGCACCTCGCATATTGAGGCTCTCACATAGTGAGGCCCTTGTCGCAAGGCATTCTTGCGCGCACGGATGGTGAGAGGCGACATCTTGTGTGAAGCCCGAGTGTAAGGCTAGGCACCTCGCATAGTAAGTTTAGTCACGCAAGTCATGCGAGCTTGGCTTAGTCTCGCGTGGTCCCTTCAGTGCAAGACAAGGGGCCTCGCTATGAGAGGTCCATGAGTGAGGTGCTCATGGGCCGTGGTGAAAACTATTTTCAAAAGCCCCCTTTTTAAACTGCCCAGGGAAACACTAATGCTTTTCTTAAAATTCAGAAATTTATAAAATCCATTTGGTTTAATATTTAGGTCTGAAAGTTCTTATACCCATTCTATGATATATAAACATTTTCCATACGAAAAATTAGGTCATTTGAATAATTTTTACTTAGTTAAATGGGTTCCCAAACATGGTTGTCCATAAGCTATTTTGTGCTTCCATAAATATTTTCCAAAATTGAAATCATCGTATCCCTAAGATTTTTTAATATTTTTCTTTGAAACTTAATAAAAAATACAGTAATTTACCCATGGAACCCGTTGTCCAAAGTCAATTGTTTTGTACAGCTTTTGAAAAACATTTTCTAGATTGCACACCAAATTTGCAAAAATCATAACTTGACCATTTCAAAACCATTTTGAACGTTTCTACACACTATGAAGATATAATATTCCTAATATAATTCATGAAACCAAGAAAATCAGATTCAGGTTCATACCAATTTCTCTTGACCCATTGGAAGTCAAGTCTTAATGATTTTGTCACATAAAATCATAGTTTTCCTATGGAATGTTAGATTCCGTCACTAAACAATTATCCAAACACCCATGCATGTATGATCAGCCAACAAACAAGTATTATTACAATTTCAATAATGGATTTAAACACACCAAACTACTCAAACATGGCAGATTACTCATAATCCAAAAATAAATATGATGGAGGTGACTATATACCTCTTGTAGACCTTTCGATTGAAATTGGATGACCTCTAGCACTTCTATTCATTTGCTCAACCTTTAATCTACATATTTTCACCCCCCACAAGCCCAAGAATCAAATTATGCAAGCTAACAAGTTCACCTAAGGAAAAAAAATCAACAAAACTCAAAACCTAGACAGAGAGAAAGTCTAGCTTTTTACCTTGAGTTGTTTTAGCTTGTATAGGTTTTCCTTAGCTTCAAACCATGACCAAGTGACTTAGAACTAGGTTTTTCAAATGAAGGAGATAAGAGAATGAGAGTTTGGGTGAGGATTCATGAAAAAATATTCAGATTAAAGAACCTAGGGTAGTCGACCAAGGTAGAGAGAATTAGAGAGAAAACTTGAGGCCAAAGTTTTGATTTTGTGAGTTATGAAGACTATTTGACATTTTATCCTTTTATATGTAGTGAAAATCGAACATAAAATTACTAAATTATCCTCCTAGCTGCCTACCCACACTAATCATAATTAAACTTGGTTTTTTTTCTTAATTAATCCCTATTTAGTTAATTAATCTAAGCCTAATGGTGTATTTTTCTAAAAAGTTACCAGGTAGTAATTTTTTCTTACCTTACCAAATTGAGATCTTAACCTAGAAAAATTAAATTAAATAGACCTTGATCTTTGATTTAAGTGGTCGCACTCCTATATATAACTCTTGTAATGTAATTAGCCAAAATCTCATTTTTGGCTAAATGTGCATTTGTCACAAAAATGCATTTTTAGAGAATTTTCATACAAAAATCAAACTTTTTGACATTAATAAAAATTAATCCAATCATTTAATGCCAAATAATATTTTTCCATCATTATGCTTTTCAAATAATAATTTATCTAAGAATTTGCCGGATTAGGGTTTCCATTTCGGTTCAGGACCGAAATGCTCTATTTGTCACAAAAGAACTCCTTTCAAACTTTGGCTAACATTAGCAACATGTTTTCTCTTCAAGCATATATTATTATTCATAATAATATTCATACACAATTGTAACGCCCTCCTAATCAAGGACCGTTACACTTTGTACTTTAAATTGTGTGAGACTTGCTAATCAAACCATTTTGGTTATAAATGTGTAACTATGGATAATGTCAAAGGTTAGGGTTACAAACAAACGTTTAAAAAGGTTTATATCCATCAAAAGTTACAAATGGCCGACCTAAGCGGCAAAATTAGGGCTACATCCCTAGTTCCTCTGAGGTATCCTCGGTCATGGTGGACGAGAAGCTTCATATGTACATGCCGCCACTGAAGCTCTCCAACTCATGGCTGGTCAAGCTTTCCCTTTCAATTAATTGCACCACAAAGCACCCATGAGCCAAGGCTCAGTAAGAAAACTTAAACATGTGCATGAAAAGAAAGTATAAATCTCCAGACAATTATCTGGCATGTCCAGTAGTAGTAACCTACTCACACCGGCATACAATTACAAATAAATGCTCAATCGACCATTCTGGGGCTACTTGCTTGAACAATTGTCTAAGAGTCAGCCTTGGGGCCCTATCCCCTAGCTATGTGATCATAAAGTCACATGGGGCCCTCGCCCTTAGCTCTAGGTAACAAGCCATAGAGCTAGCCAAACACTTTTGTTTTCCATCAACCATTGGGTCGGCCTATGTAATAGTACGTTGCTGGTTTAGGCCTAAGCCTTTCGACTAGTGTGCAACGCACTATTGCCGTCCTTGACTAATAAGTCAAGCCCTAATCTAGGTGTTCGAATATCAATACATAAACATATATGGATAGTGTACGCCCTAAATATCCACGGGTTATTAGCGAGCTGGAAATGGGCATAATCCTATCAGCCACGTGGAAGCTCCTACCCGGAGCTGTTGTCGCAAATCTCTACCTCTTTAGCTCGAGGTAGCCAATGCTTTACCTCTTTAGTAAGAATACTCAGGGATCGGGTCAGCAGCGTGGACACCACGAGCTGAGACTATATCAAGCTCGGGATACGAGCTTGAGCTGACACATCCGACCCTTTATAAAGTCAACCACGCAATGCAAACGTGTGCATATCAGACATCACAAGTCTACTCCATTCCTGAAATCTCGGACACGCAGCTTAAATGTGCGTGTTCAGGCACCCCACGACTGGTTTGGGCCATGCGGCCCATTATCCCCCTTACCAATTGATTAGACCACACTTCATTGTCAGGTTTTAGGAATTAATCATGAATGCCACAGAAGTGACACGATGAGTAAGAAGGTCACGGGATGACCCCCTTTGCCAACACCCAGGTGTCCTCTCCCTATAAGTATGGAGACCCTGGGTGTTGCAAAGGGTTGGCTTCTAATTTGTAAAGAAATACCCTATAAGGAATATCAGAGATATATCAATAATATTGGCTGGTGGACTAGAAGGATTTTAACCTTTGAACCACCTAAAAAAAGTATTCGAGTTATAATCTTCCTTTGAGATCATTCATCTATTACGGTTCATCATTTAGCACTCATCCCTCTCCTTATTCATATAATTATCTGTTGCCAAAGAACCGCGTCAACAGTTTGGTGCTTTCATTGAGAGCTCTTAGATTAGTGCTATCGTAAAAACCCAACCATGGTAGTTACTCGCTCAAGGCATGGTAACGAGGCGGATCAACGTGATGGGCAGGAGGCCCACCATGCCGCCATATCCGATGAGCAGAACCCTGAGGTTCAGCAGCGACCGGGCAAGCAGCCTATGGGCCAAGACGACACTGGAAGTTCAGCTCCCTGGCTGCCCAATCCGAACTCGGATTTTTACACGGCAGTAGAAATGGAAAATGCACAGTTGAGGAGTCAGCTGGTGAAAGCAAACCAGCAGATTCAAGAGGTTTTGGCCCAATTACCCCCTCTTACAACCAACACCAACGTCTGAAAGAGGCATGGTGAGACTCATAAGTCCCGCCGGGGTAACCGGTCCAGGCCCAGTCGGTCGGTCAGACCCCCAACATCAAATTCTACTCCCGTGTCGCATCACCAAGAAACCGCATTTGAGGAACTTCCTAGGGCCGATCAGCAATTCAGCCGATCGGTCCGGACCTCAACTCCTAGCTCACTCCCGCCCTCGAGTGTACACAGGAGGGCTCAAGGAAGCTCGCGAAGGAGATTCGGGGTGGGCTCGCGACGACAGCCCGCCCCGGCCAGCCGTCCTGCGCTCCGCTCAGACCGCCGAGCACAGGACGTGGAGGATGGTAGAGCGGAGTGGCCGCGACCTAGCTTAATCCACCCTGACAGGACTAGGATCGCGTCCCCAGTCAGGCACCCTCCTTCACCAATAAGATACCCATTTCTGATGAGGACACCAAGACTAAAGATCCAAGTCTAGTTCCAGTTGGTCTGGTGACGAGGGCGCGAGCCAAAAGACTCAGTTTAGGAGCTTGATGAGTCTTATTGTATTTTGTCATCTTGTATTTTTTATTTAGTCTTTGTTTATTTTGTGAAAAGTCAAACACTTGACTTGTGTGAGTCCAAGAGTCCTTTTGTCTTTAATTTTCGGTTTTCATTAGGAAGACAAAAGGCTTGTCTTTAATTTCGGTTTTCATTAGGAAGACAAAAGGCTTGTTTTTTTAAATTTCGGTTTTGCTTTAGGAAGACAAAGGGGCTTGTCTTGATGTAATTTTCGCCTATATTAGGCCTTGAAAACATTTGGAAAAAATCAGATTATGTTGAATGAAATTGTGAGTTTATTTCTTCTTGAGTTCTTGAAGAAACTTTTGAACTTATCAAGGAGATTCCTTGTGGCGTTCATCCTCACTTATCAAACGGATTCCATCCCCGTTTGTGGCGTCTTCCTCATACCAAGGTTCGTGCTTGGCTAAGCATTGGGTCGCGGTTCCATTCCAATCTCGTATGTTCTTGGTGGCTGTTCCATATTTGGTGTCGGGTTTCATCACAATGTTGGTGTGGTTCATATCAGTTGGTATCAGAGATTAGGATCATCCGGTTTGGCCTATCCTTTTTCATTTTTTTTGCTATTCAGTTCGTGTTATTATATTAGGATTTCTGAAAAAAAAAAAATCAATTCGTGTTCATCTAGTTGTGTTTTTCTATTCTAGAGCTTGTTAATTTCCTTGTTGCAATTGTTTCCTTGTTTCCCTTATTTGTTGTGAAATCTGAAACTATTCTAGAGCTTGTTTTAGGGTTCTTAAAGTGAATTAGGGCTTTGAGTTTTTCTCTTGTTCTAATTGTGGAATCTGAATTTTCATTGAGTTACTCTTGCTGTTTTGTTTTGAAATCCGAATTTTGCCTTGGGTTTCTCTTGTTCTTGTTGTGAAATCCGAAATTGGAATTGAGTTCCCTTGTTCTTATTGTGAAATCTGAATTGGGATTGAGTTTTCTCTTGTTCTTGTAGTGAAATCTGAATTGAGATTGGGTTTTCTCTTGTTCTTATGGTGAAATCTGAATTGGGATTGATTTTCTCTTATTCATAGTGTTAAATCCGAATGTGGGTTGGGTTTTCTCTTTTCTTTTTGTGAAATCCGAATCTGCATTGTTTCTCTTTTCTTTTTGAGTCTCCATTTTTCTCTTGTGAAAACCGATTCATTTTGCTTTCGAATCGTTCCTTGCATCTGCATTTGAGAAATCAAAGAAAAAAGAAAAGAAAAGAAGAAAGAAAGAAAGAAGAAGAAAACCAAGAGGATCCGAACTCTAAAAAAAAAAAAAAAAAAAAAGAGTCTGGAAACCTGTCTTAAAAAATTTTGTTCTATTCTTGATCACTATGGTCTAGAGGCCTTTTTTCCAAAACCCCATACAAGTGTTCCAAAAATCATCAATTTTCGCCAATTTTTCATCGGTTTTCGTTTGGTTTGTTTGGTAGGATTGGCTGCTTGAACCTCCATATCACCGTTTCATTAGTTTTCAAAGGTCTTAAAGAAGAATACGAGTGGAAAAAGGCAGAGGTGTGAGCTTATTTGAGGGTAAAATCCATCCAAGTTGAGTGAAACACGAGTGGACTTGAGTGACATTTTTTTGAGTGAAAACACGTGAGGGAGTGTGGTGAGGTCTTTTTTTCTATAACTGTTCTAACCTTATTTTTGCAGATTTTCAATCATGTCACAAAATACAGAAAGAAATGCAGGCAATGACGCTCCACCACCTACAGTTCCAAATCTACAAATTGAAGCTTTAATGGGGGAGATGAGGAGGATGTTGAGGGAGGAGTGTGAACAAATACATGAGAGGTTGGATAGGGTAGAAGAGGGAACACAACGGAGACCAAGGAGGGGTAGGGTACACCAAAGGGAGGATGAGAATGAGGGGGATTTAGAAGGGGTAGTTTCTGATGATGAGTTTGATAGGATGTCGGCGGGTAACCATAGGAGGTATGGTGGGAATAGAGAAGATAGGAACTGGGTAGACAATAATTTGGGAAATATCAAGATGAGAATCCCCGCCTTTCAAGGCAAGAGTGATCCTGAGGCATACCTTGAGTGGGAAAAGAAGATGGAGTTGGTTTTCGATTGTCACAACTACTCTGACATGAAGAAGGTAAAACTTGCTGCCATTGAGTTTACTGATTATGCTATTGTTTGGTGGGATCAGTTGTGCATCAACGGGAGGCGGAGTGGAGATCGTCCTATTGACACATGGGAGGCCATGAAGAGGGTGATGAGGCGACGGTTTGTACCACCTCATTATTATCGAGATCTGTACCTTAAGTTGCAGGGTCTTCGTCAGGGCTACAGAAGTGTTGATGAGTATTACAAGGAGATGGAGATGGCTATGATTAGAGCCAATGTTGAAGAGGATCGGGAGGCAACCATGGCAAGGTTTTTGAATGGGTTGAACCGAGAGATTGCTAATCCAATTGAGCTACACCATTATGTGGAATTGGAAGATTTGGTGCATATGGCAATCAAAGTTGAGAGGCAGCTCAAGAGGGGTAGTACAAGTTCAAAGCCAAGACCGAGCCCACACAATTCAAGTGCAACACCTTGGCGGTCAAACTATCCAAAGAAGGAAGAAGACCAACCTACTTCATCCTTTACAGCAAAACCAGCCACGACCCCTCAAGGTAAAACAGCCCCTACTTCGTCCCATTCTAGTGAGATAAAGTGTTTCAAATGTCAGGGGCGAGGACACATAGCTAGCCAATGCCCAAACAAGCGAGTTATGGTAATTCGGGATAATGGGGAGATAGATTCCGAAGAAGAAGATGCTCTTGATGACATGCCGCCATTGGAGGACGCTTCTATGGGTAGTGAAGAGTTTGGGGCAGAATCTGGTGAGATGCTTGCACTATTCACACGACGAGCCTTAAATTTGCAAGCAAAAGAAGAGGAAGAAGAGGTGCAGCGGGAGAACATCTTTCACACTCGTTGTCATGTGAAAGACAAGGTATGCAGTGTTATTATTGATGGTGGTAGTTGCTCTAACGTTGCTAGTTCTTCCATGGTTGAAAAGCTGGGGCTCCCAACGCTTAAACATCCTCGTCCATACAAGTTGCAGTGGTTGAATAATAGTGGTGAAGTGAGGGTTACAAAACAAGTTCTGGTATCATTTCGAATTGGAAAATATGAGGATGAGGTATTGTGCGATGTGTTTCCAATGCAAGTTGGACACCTCCTTCTAGGAAGGCCTTGGCTATTTGATCGCCGAGTCCAGCAGGATGGCTTCACCAACAAGTACTCATTCACGTTCCGTCAACGGACAATCACTCTAGCTCCATTGACGCCAAAGCAAGTATATGAAGACCAAGTGAGGTTGCAAAAATTGAGTGATAAAAAAAAATTGAGTGAGCAAAAGAATGAGAGTGAAAAGATGAATGAGAGTGAGAAAAAAGAGAGACAAAGAGAGAAAAGGGTCGAATCAAGTGAGAGAGAAAAGAAAGAGAAGAGTTCGATCAATGAGGGACAATTAGAGAGAAAACAAAATAATTTTTATGCAAAAAAAAGTGAGGTTAAGGAGGCTCTTTTAAACACTAACCAACTTGATGCTAACAGGGTCGTCACAAGCAGGTTTTTGACCCCGGTGATTGGGTATGTGTACACATGAGCAAAGAGCGATTCCCAGCACAAAGACGTTCCAAATTGCTACCTCGAGGAGATGGTCCGTTTCAAGTGCTAGAAAGGATTAATGACAATGCCTACAGACTCGATTTACCAGGTGAGTATACTGTTAGTGCTACTTTTAATGTTTCTGATTTGAGTCCTTTTGATGCAAGTGAAAATTTGAGGACAAATCCTTCTCAAGAGGGGGGGAATGATGAGGACACCAAGACTAAAGATCCAAGTCTAGTTCCAGTTGGTCTGGTGACGAGGGCGCGAGCCAAAAGACTCAGTTTAGGAGCTTGATGAGTCTTATTGTATTTTGTCATCTTGTATTTTTTATTTAGTCTTTGTTTATTTTGTGAAAAGTCAAACACTTGACTTGTGTGAGTCCAAGAGTCCTTTTGTCTTTAATTTTCGGATTTCATTAGGAAGACAAAAGGCTTGTCTTTAATTTCGGTTTTCATTAGGAAGACAAAAAGGCTTGTTTTTTTTAAATTTCAGTTTTGCTTTAGGAAGACAAAGGGGCTTGTCTTGATGTAATTTTCGCCTATATTAGGCCTTGAAAACATTTGGAAAAAATCAGATTATGTTGAATGAAATTGTGAGTTTATTTCTTCTTGAGTTCTTGAAGAAACTTTTGAACTTATCAAGGAGATTCCTTGTGGCGTTCATCCTCACTTATCAAACGGATTCCATCCCCGTTTGTGGCGTCTTCCTCATACCATGGTTCGTGCTTGGCTAAGCATTGGGTCGCGGTTCCATTCCAATCTCGTATGTTCTTGGTGGCTGTTCCATTTTTGGTGTCGGGTTTCATCACAATGTTGGTGTGGTTCGTATCAATTTCCTCCCCATCCAGTCCGAGACATTCCGGCTCATGGGAGCTGATACGAACCACACCAACACTGTGATGAAACCCGACACCAAATATGGCACAGCCACCAAGAGCACGCGAAATTGGGGATGAAGAACCGCGACCCAATGCTTAGCCAAGCACGAACCTTGGTATGAGGAAGACGCCACAAACGGGGATGGGAATCCGTTTGATAAGTCGGATTGAACGCCACAAGGAATTACCCTTGATAAGTTCGAATAGTCTCTTCAAGAACTCAAGAAGAAAACCTCTCAATTTTCATTTCATCAAAATCTGATTTTTTCAAATGTTTTCAAGGCCTTATATAGCCGAAAATTACATCAAGACAAGCCCCTTTGTCTTCCTAAAAACTGAAGATTAAAGACAACCTTTTGTCTTCCTAATGAAAACCGAAATTAAAGACAAGCCTTTTGTCTTCCTAATGAAAACCGAAAATTAAAGACAAAAGGACTCTTGGACTCACACAAGTCAAGTGTTTGACTTTTCACAAAATAAACAAAGACTAAATAAATAAAAAAAATACAAGATGACAAAATACAATAAGACTCGTCAAGCTCCTAAACTGAGTCTTTTGGCTCGCGCCCTCGTCACCAGACCAACTGGAACTAGACTTGGATCTTTAGTCTTGGTGTCCTCATCATAGCAGTAGGAGAAATCCTCCTTCCGTCAGACCTTCCCATCGTAGTCGGGCGCCTAGGGAAGTCCCAGATCCTCACCCCCAGCGGCGGGCTCCGAGCTTTTCAAATGGAAGTTACTGGACCGGAAGTCGTCGAAGTGGCATGTTCGGTGGAGACCTGCGCCATCGTTTGAGCTCGGCTCAAAGCCCTTGGCCCACCCTGAGGGGCAACCTCCGAGATCGTCTAAACTCTCAGAGAGGAGACCCAATTGGGAGTGGCAGTCTTGCTCGCCAAGGGGAAGGCCTATCTGAAGTACGTGATAGCGGGAATGTTCCACATAACCTATCTCAAGATAGGAGGGACTATAACCCGCCTAACACGTACAATGGAACTGGAGCTGTTGAACGGCCCGAGAATAACCAAGGAAGCAAGGACCAAAACCTGGAGTGACTGGCTCAGATGGAGGAACTGATGAGGAAGCTCTTGTTGGAAAAAGAAAAAGATGAGTATGACTCAGGGGACGAACTCGAGCTCTTCGCCCCCAGCATAGCAGCTACGACGTGTCCACCTGGTTTCCATATGCCTCACTTGTCTAAGTTCAATGGGGACGGGGACCCGTCAGATCATCTGGGTATGTTCAACACCCTGATGATGACCCATAACATCGGTACCGAGCTGAGATGTTTAATATTTCCTTCCACCCTGACTGGGACGGCCAGGCAATGGTTCAAGTAGAGTAAAAAGCAATCCATCAGCTCGTGGAAAGCCTTTTCTGTCGACTTCAAGAGGGCATTCTGAGCTTCTCAGGCTGCCCGCGTCAAAGCTGAAACCCTGGTGAACGTAAGACAACAACCTGACGAGCCTTTGAAAGCTTACTTGAGCAGATTCGCGAATGTCGCTGCTCGAGCCAGAGATGCGGATGACAGCTCCAAGCTCATGGCCTTGAAGACTGGGATCCTCGTCGGAGGTGGACTCTGGGAAGAGATATAGAGGAAAGGTGTCAGCACCGTGAACGAATTCCTAAATAAGGCCCAGGGATGGATAAACCTGGAGGAGGCGCGAGCATTGGCCATTGGAACCAGCCAGGCCCTTGAACCGCCCGTTGGAGTGGGAACGGATGTCGTGACAGCGACACAAACCGTTACACAGAATAACCAGTTTGGTGGAGGCAAGAGAAAAGGGAGCAGAGAGGGCGGCCAGCACGGCCCAAAGAAGAACAAGTTCGTGGAAAAGTTTAAGCCAGTCTACGCGACTTATACCGAGCTCACACACACTAGGGAGAACATTTTCCTAACAAACTCTGCTCGCCTCCCCTGGAAGAAGCCGGAACCATTGAAGCACCAGAAGGGTAAACGAGACCCCTCCAAGTTTTGTCGGTTCCACAACGACATTGGCCACAACACTGATGATTGTAGTGTAACGACCGAAAATTGCTAATAAGCCTTAAGGGCCTTGATTAGTGTTCCAGGAGGGCATTAATGGAATAATTGTGATTTAAATGAGTAATTACATGTTTAGTAATGTTTATAAGATAATTGATGAAATTATGTGGTAATGTGATATGTATATATATGTGATAAATGTGGGAACCACATTATTATGTGGTAAGTTTGCAGGGCACGACTCAAGACGATCTTACGGTCAGATAGCGGGGGAAAAGTCACAACGGGGCTTAAGATGTGACTTTGGACAAGTCAGGGGTATTTTAGGTATCGGGTAGTGAATTGGACTATCAGGTTACAAAAATAAATATATGGAGATATATTTGAGGTTAGGATGTCTAGGCGGGAATATTGGGGGATTTTACCATTTTGGCCTTGGGGACGGTTCCGGCACCCCGAGCCTTGGGATTGATTTAGCAATGAGATAGATTTAAGGAAAATTTTAGAAGAAAATACAAATCGAATAAAACTTTTACCTTAGTTCTCTCTCACTCTCAAGGAAAACAAAGGTGATACGAACCACACCAACATTGTGATGAAACCCGACACCAAATATGGAACAGCCACCAGAACATACGAGATTGGAATGGAACCGCGACCCAATGCTTAGCCAAGCACGAACCTTGGTATGAGGAAGACGCCACAAACGGGGATGGAATCCGTTTGATAAGTCAGGATGAACGCCACAAGGAATCTCCTTGATAAGTTCAAAAGTTTCTTCAAGAACTCAAGAAGAAATAAACTCACAATTTCATTCAACATAATCTGCCTTTTCACATTGTTTTGGCAGTCCTTATAAGGACGAAAATTACATGAAAACAAGACCCTTGGTCTTCCTAATGAAACCGAAAAATTAAGGACAACCCATTTGTCTTCCACATAAAAACCGAAATTAAAGACAAGCTTTTTGTCTTCCTAATAAAACCAAAAATTAAAGTCCAAAAGGACTATTGGACTCACACAAGTCAAATGTTTGACTTATCACAAAATAAACAAAGACTAAATAAAAAACGTGATTAAAAATAAAAAGACTCATTACAGGAAGCTAAATATTGATCAAGCTCCTAAACTGGTGTCCTCATCATTCCTCCCCTCTTGACTTGGATCAACTGGAACTTGACTTGGATTTTTAGTCTTGGTGTCCTCATCAAAAGGGAAGGAAAACACAGAAAACTTAAGGGAATCAAGCTGGAATTTCTGAGGATTGAGGTGGGGATTTGGAGGCTTAGCTCAGGGACTAATCAAGAACTAAAACAGGGTCAAGGTAAGCTTTTAATTTTCTTCTCTGTGGTTAGAATTCTGGGTTTTGTTAAGTGTTAAAGCAAACATGGTTTTGATGTTTCAAGGCAGAATTAAGGAGGAAACTTGGAGACTTAGTGATGAGGACACCAAGACTAAAGATCCAAGTCTAGTTCCAGTTGGTCTGGTGACGAGGGCGCGAGCCAAAAGACTCAGTTTAGGAGCTTGATGAGTCTTTTGCGTTTTGTCATCTTGTATTTTTTATTTAGTCTTTGTTTTTTTTTTTTGTGAAAAGTCAAACACTTGACTTGTGTGAGTCCAAGAGTCCTTTTTGTCTTTAATTTTCGGTTTTTATTAGGAAAACAAAGGGTTGTCTTTAAATTTCGGTTTTCATTAGGAAGACAAAGGGTTGTCTTTATTTTTCAGTTTCATTAGGAAGACAAAAGGCTTGTCTTTAATATTTCGGTTTTTAGGAAGACAAAGGGGCTTGTATTGATGTAATTTTCGGCTATATAAGGCCTTGAAAACATTTGGAAAAATGAGATTATGTTGAATGAAATTGTGAGTTTATTTCTTCTTGAGTTCTTGAAGAAACTTTTGAACTTATCAAGGAGATTCCTTGTGGCGTTCATCCTGACTTATCAAACGGATTCCATCCCCGTTTGTGGCGTCTTCCTCATACCAAGGTTCGTGCTTGGCTAAGCATTGGGTCGCGGTTCCATTCCAATCTCGTGTGTTCTTGATGGCTGTTCCATATTTGGTGTCGGGTTTCGTCACACTTGTTGGCGTGGTTCGTATCAGTTAGCTTGGCTTTGGCTTGGTGAAGTGATTCAACAGAAGAGGTAAGTTTCAACTCATGGTTTAGAGGTTTTAAATTGGATTTGAATGGCTAGTTTGAGTGTTTATAGCTCTTGAGTTTCAGAAATTGAAAAGAGAAGATTGGTGCGTGTTAGGCTGTGTTTTCTGTGGAATTTTGTTGTTTAAGTCATGCTAAAGGAGTTGGGATTAATTGGTTGTGAGTTGGGGAACTTTGGGATGGTTTAAGGTGAGGTTTGAAGCTTAGAAATGATGGGTTTTCTGAGCATGAAGGGGAGGGCCGCGACTTTGTTTTAGAGCGTTGCGGCCCTAGGATGAAAAAGGACCAAGGAGGCTCGGCCATGGGAGGGCGCCGAAGGGCCGCGACGCGTGTCTTGTTCAGGATAGGCTTGGTTCTGTTTTGAGGCTAGGGCCACGGCTAAGCTTCAAGGGCCGCAGCCCTTGGTTCTTGGTTGCACACATGAGTTTTTGAGGGTTTTAGGCACGGGAAGGTGGTCTAGTGTGCTAGGGATTGGTTTCACCACCGTGCTTGGTGGAATTCGGATTCCCGGGAGTTAGTCTTATAACCGGAAACCTATATTCGAGTATTAATGAAACCCTATACTTTGGTTGTGACTAGGTGATAAAGGCTTAGGCTCGGGAACGGATCGTGCTTGAGGGGCGTTGCTCGTAATTTAGTAACTGTACATACTAAAGGTAAGAAAACTGCACCTGGTTGAATATATGTAAATGCTTGAAAAGATGGTATTACGCCATGCAAGCCAATTAGTGAACCAATGGCCTAAGGGTGCCAAGGGTTTCACTAGCGCATAGGGCGCGGCTCGGCCACTGGTAGCCGAGGACAGCTTATTATGCACTGAGCTCGGTTTAAGCGGGCCGGAATCAGTGGGTTAAACAGAGGGTGCGGCCTAAGTCGTCGACCCTGAATATTATGTGATATGAGTGTTATATGTGATAGATTGTATCTTGAATATGATGGTATGTGCTGAATATCTGTTGTGGATTATCTGATGGGAATACATGCATAATGAGTTAATTATCTGTTATCATTGATTGAGTTGTATAAGATGTTTTCTTGCTGGACCTTGGCTCACGGGTGCTACGTGGTGCAGGTAAAGGCAAGGGCAAATTAGACCAGCCTTGAGTGGAGAGCTCAGTGAGCGGAATGTACATAGCCAGGTGTTCGGCCGCCACGGTTGAGGTCTAGGCAAGGACGTGAAACCTGAAGACTGTCTGTTTTGCCTTAGTATGGCTAGTCAATACTCATGTACTTTTGGGAGTCTGTAAACTTATTCTAACTTTGTTATCTTATGGGATCCCATGTTTACTATAGTTTAAATATATGAAATGAGTCTTTTGAGACCAAAACCTTTTTAATCCTAGCTCTTACACGTTTAGTGACATGTTTTTGAGATAATGACTTGATTAGCGAGTCTTGCACCTTTATAAGTACACAGTGTAGCGGTCTTGGCTATCCAGGGTGTTACATGTAGGCACCTGAAGGATGAGATTGAGACTCTCATCAGAGCCGGACCCTTGGCTCAGTATGCGCGGAATAGGGTTCCCGCCAGCCAACCAGCTCCGGAAGTTTCGATAAGTCAGCCCGGGTCTCGGGTAGATCAGGACATCCCTCCTCCTGTGATAGGAGGAGAGATCTCCACGATCTCAGGAGGCCCCCATCTGGCTGGCACGAGTAGAGGTGCCCAGAAGAGATATGTCAATGAACTTAAGTCTCATAATGGAGTGGAGTTTGTCCTTGACCAGCATCTACCCAAGCAACAACGATTGGAGAGGCAACCAATCATATTCACTGAGGAAGACGCTAGTCACATCCAGTTCCCTCATAATGACCCTCTGGTCATAGCCTCTCAGCTCACTAACCGGAGAGTTAGGAGAATACTGGTCGATAATGGGAGTTCAATGAACCTGTTGTTCTGGTCTACACTGGTAAAGATGGGTTTATCTATCATCGAGTTGAAAGCCACCTCCATGATGCTATACGGATTCTTTGGAGAAGGGTCGGCAGCAATAGGAACAATCGAACTGGTGATCACCTTGGGAGAGGGACCCT
Organism: Humulus lupulus; assembly: GCF_963169125.1. Lineage (NCBI taxonomy): Eukaryota > Viridiplantae > Streptophyta > Magnoliopsida > Rosales > Cannabaceae > Humulus > Humulus lupulus. Next base: position 160,832,678 of record NC_084802.1, on the reverse strand, counting down.
GGATAGTCTCAAAACTCCTTGAGTTTGTGATCATCGATTGTCCCGCCAAGTACAATGCTATTTTGGGCCGACCTACTTTGATAGCATTCAAAGCGATAACCTCCATCCACCACCTCGCGCTAAAATTCCCCTCTTCCTCAGGGATATGCACGATCCGAGGTGATCAGCTCGCTGCGAGGGAATGCTATAGCATTTCTATGAAGGGAAAATCAAAACCTGGGCAGCTGACGATGACCATCCAGAGCGGGAATGAGGAATCTCAGGAACTTGTGCCTAGTCCTGAGATTGAAAAGCCTCAGAGCGCCGAAGGGGAGAATATCATCTTAAATAATGATATCGACCCCAGATTAGGCGAAGATAGATCTGAGCTCCAAGCCATTGAAGAGCTCGAGGAGGTCAACATTGACCCACAAGACCCCTCGAAGGGAGTAAAGCTCGGGAAAAGTCTATGTAGCGAAAGGAAGGCAGAGCTGATTAAGTTTCTCCAGGAGAATCTAGATGTGTTCGCCTGGTCTCATGGATACATGGTAGGGATCAGTCCGAGCGTCATCATGCACACCTTCCACTTGGATAAAAGCGTGCCTGCAAAATCCCAGAAACAAAGGCGCCTAGGAACGACCCGAGCTGAGGCCCTAGAAGAGGAAGTAGCCCGACTCTTAAAGTGCGGCTTTATCCACGAAGCAAAGTTCCCTGTCTGGGTCGCCAATCCTGTGTTGGTCCCGAAGCCCAATGGAAAATGGCGGACCTGCATCGACTTCTCCGATCTGAACAAAGCCTAGCCCTGATGATACTAAGGCAAGGGTATTATTGGCCCACTTTGTCAAAGGACTCGACTCCTACGTCAAGAAGTGTGACAAGTGCCAATGATTCACCACAGTTACCTGGGCTCCCCCGGTTGAGCTGAAGATGATCACATCCCCATGGCCCTTCGCGGTTTGGGGCATTGACCTGGTTGGTGCCCTCCCTACTGGAAAGGGAGAAGTTCGCTACGCGGTGGTGGCCATCGACTACTTCGCCAAGTGGGTAGAAGCAGAGCCCCTGGTGACAATCACTTCAAAGAGAGTCCTTGACTTCATGGTCAAGAGTATTATCTGCTGATTCAGGCTGCCAAAGAAGATCGTTTCGGATAATGGAACGCAGTTCGATAGTGGCCTCTTCAATGAATTCTGCGAGAGGCACGACATTGTTAATAGCTTCTCCTCCGTGGCCTATCCCCAGGCCAATGGGCAGGTCAAGGCTGTCAATAAGACGCTAAAGGCAAATAAGAAAAGACTGGATGAAGCCAAGGGAGTCTGGCCCGAATAGCTCCCCCAGGTATTGTGGGCTTACCGGATCTCACATCAAACTTCGACGGGTCATACTCCTTTCTCCCTAGCTTTCAGAAGTGAGGCAGTCCTTCCTGTCGAAATAAAGGTTGCCTCGCGTAGAGTTCGGGCATTTGACCAGGACCGGAATGACAAATTAATCTGTTCATCCCTCGACCTAATTGATGAAAAATGAGAGGATTCACAGCTGTAGCTCGTGCATTATCAATCAAAGGTCACTCGTTATTTCAACTCAAAGGTAAAGAAACGGTTCTTTAGCGTTGGTGACCTGGTGCTCAGGAGAGTCTTCCTAGCCAGCAAGGATCCCAAGGACGGAGTGTTGGGACCCAATTGGGAAGGGCCCTATCAAATAACCGAGGTCGTGAAAGGAGGAACGTACAAGCTAGCTCGGCTTAGTGGAGAAGCAGTCCCACGGACTTGGAACACTATACACTTGAAGAAATATTATCAATAATATCTTTGTAAGGCTCAATTGGAAAAGCCATCTTTTGTTTATTAAGTAATAACAGTTATCTTTTACATTATTGTATATGTTTGTGGGTGTAAACTCAAGTAACCATGAAAGTCCCTTTCCTAATTACTTGGGAGGCATATACCCTGGATATAACCAGGTCCTAAAACTTAGAAGTTTGTTCAAATTGATTGATCGATGTTTTTCTTAAAAAGCACGAGATATCGATAAAGGATTGACGCGAACTAAGTTTTCATATTAATACCCTAGATATAACCAGGTCCTAAAACTTAGAACTTAGTTCAAATTGATTGATTGATGTTTTTTTTAAAAAGCACGAGATATCGATAAAGGATTGACCTGAACTAAGTTTTCAAATTAATACCCTGGATATATAACCAGGTCCCAAAACTTAGAAGTTAGTTCAAATTGATTGATCGATGTTTTTCTTAAAAAGCACGAGATATCGATAAAGGATTGACGCGAACTAAGTTTTCAAATTAATACCCTGGATATAACCAGGTCCTAAAATTTAGAACTTAGTTCAAATTGATTGATCGATGTTTTTTTTAAAAAGCACGAGATATCGATAAAGGATTGACACGAACTAAGTTTTCAAATTAATACCCTGGATATAACCAGGTCCTGAAACTTAGAAGTTAGTTCAAATTGATTGATCGGTGTTTTTCTTAAAAAGCACGAGATATCGATAAAGGATTGACGCGAACTAAGTTTTCAAATTAATACCCTGGATATAACCAGGTCCCAAAACTTAGAAGTTAGTTCAAATTGATTGATCGACGTTTTTCTTAAAAAGCACGAGATATGGATAAAGGATTGATGCGAACTAAGTTTTCAAAATAATATCCTGGATACAACCAGGTCCTATGTCTTAGAAGTTGGTTCAAATTGATTAACAGATGTTTTTTCCTAAAAAGCATAGGATGTCAATCACAATACCAACAGGAACTAAGTTCTCACCAAATGCATTGAAGAGGAGTAACAGTAAGGTTGAGACAAAAATATATAAATAGATTAAATAAATATAAGGAAATCAATTGTTTCGAGGATAAAAAACCTCATAATATAAAGTAACAAATGAAAATAAAAGAGAAAGGAGCAAAAATCCTAAGCCCCGCCATGCTGCTCCGATGAAGTCACCCCCTCAACATCCTGCTCGGTTGCAGTGGAAGTCTCCCCGGTCTCGGAGGGCGCCTCTTGTTGAAGGCGAGCTTTGAACTTCTCCAAGAAGGACTCCCACACGTCCGACCCCAGGAAGGAGAAGTCACCATCTGGGTTGAAGGCCCAGCAATGGTACAACATGGTCTCCATGGAGGAGCTGGAGGATGCCCTCTCCGCCACAAGGGCAGCCTTGGCTTCTTCAAGTTCCATATTCACGGTGTCCAGGGCGACCTTGGTAGCCTCGACCTCCAGCAGCTTGGTCCGAGATGCCTCCAACTTGGCCTGCGCAGTCGCCAGGGCAGCTTTAGCATCCTGCTCCCGTTGCTGAGCGGATGTGAGGGCGGCCTGGGCAGCCTGGTGCTCGCCCTTGATCTCGTCAATCCTGGCCTTGGACCGAGATATGCTCCGGTGGAGAGCCAGAGCTGCCTGCAAGATGAAAAGATATAAGGCAAGTGCCTTAGAAATTAAACAGAAGGAACCAGTGGTAAAGCAAACTTACCGTGAGGGTCTTCCCCAGTGAAGACTCCATCACGTTCTCAGGGCTCCTCGTCTCGATCTCCCGCAAATCCCCGAGGTGGAGTTGTAGCAGTGGTCCACCATGTAGGTCGCGGTTTCGTAAACCGTCCCCCGAAAAGCCTCGGGGACTTTCTCCAAGGCCTAAGGGTTGACCGGGACGTGCACCGCGGGGACCTAGGCTGCCAAGGTCCCGGTTGAAACCTCCTTTTCCTGACCAAGTACAGGAGGTCGCAGGGGAGGTGGAGCCATCTTCTCTACTGCAGGAGGGGGTGGAGGCACTTTCTCCATGGCGGGGGGACCCTGGTTTTTCCCCTTGGCCGGGGACTTGGAGGAAGTCCCAACAGCTTTCTTTGCCAACCGGAGCCTTTTCACCAAGGGACCGGACGGCCCGGAGGAAGGGTTTCCCCCCTGGAACATAGAACACAGAACGTTATCTCCGGGCTGCGACATCTCCTCGTCTGAAACAAAGAAAAAATCATTAGCACGCATGTAAAAATAGTTCGATAACAAAAAAAAAAGAGCTAAAGTATGTATTGAAAAAGGTCCTACTCTCCGAGCTAGAGGAGGAATCTATTGTCAAGACCTCCGGCCCCGGAGCTTCTACGGGGGAGTCTAAGTTAATGACTTCACGGGTGAGAGGAGGCTCTGGGTCCAGATCCGCCTCAGGACTGGACTCCTCTACATACTACCTAAGAACCGGAGCTACTACACCCTCCAGAAGGGAGGGCCACGACCTAAGATTTGTCCCGTACTCCTCAAGAAAGGCTGACCTAAAGGCCAGGGTATTATCTACTACTACAGTACCCCTAGGGCAGCCCATGTCATAATGCAACACGAGCTGTTCAACACACTGGAGTAGAGTGATGTTGCGATATGGGTCGTTTTGGTGGCGGTGGACGAGTTGGCTGGGGTTAAACCTAGCAAGCCGTAGGTCTGCGGTGGCCCTGTCTAAGTCCCTAAATAAGTAAGGGTTGCCTTGGCTGGAGGGGCCGGCTGCTGCCTCGGACAGGGTTCACTCTGTGTTGACCTCCTGGGCGACCTCAAGAGCCCGCTTCCGGCGCACGAGGGGGACCTCGTCCTCCTCATCCTCATCCTCATCCGTGGCCTCCTCCTCGGGGATGGGCGCCATCTCGAGAGCAGCGGGGATGGTCCGCAGCCTCCTCAGAGCTAGAGTCTGGCCTGGGGAAATTAACTTGCACGCCAGCATCGTCTTGTCAGACACGAGCTGGCGGTAGTCTTTTTCACTTGAGGGGAGCCCCGCCAAGGTTTCGTACTGACCCCCAAGGGTCACCGACTTAGCCGTCCTCGCGAAAGTAGCTGCACGATAGTTTTCAAGTCAGCAACGAATGGAAAGAGACTAATCAGCGACAAGCTAGCGAGCTAAAGTTAAAAGGAACTTACGAGGATAGTTGAAGTAATGATATTCACAGTTGCGAAACCTCGTTGACATGAAGAATTGATCCTTGAAGTCATTGGGGTGGTTAGGCAGCTCGATGACCGCGGCCGAATTGGGAATACGGGTTAGGTAGTAGAACTCGTCACCTCGCCCCCGTTGGTCAGGGCTTGCTTTGAGGCAAAAAAAGTATAGGATGTATGCCTGCGTGGGGACCTCCCATTCCTGCTTCAGGAACAGGTACCTCAACCCCGCTAACAGATGGTAAGAGTTAGGGGGGAGCTGAAAGGGGGCCAGTGTCACGAAATTCAAGAAGTCCACGAAGTACTGGTCCAAGGGGAGAAAGGCCCCAGCCTTGAGGTGTTCGTCGCTCCAGGCCGCGAACTCTTCATCGAGCGGTGCGCAGCTCCGCTCGCCCTCCAGGGGAGGACGGACGACTAGGGTGCCCTTCCCTATCTCGATGTTGTGGGAAAGCATGATTTTATTGACTTTCCCCTGGGTTGTGACCTTCGAGGCAATCCTCTTGGCCTCAAAGAAGGCGTCATATCCCACCTTGACCTCCTTCTCCACGGTGGGACCAAAGTGGGGAATTGGGGAGTTTGTTGCCACCTCTTTCCCATTACCGGCGTGCTGGGAGGACGAGCTGACAGCACTCTTCTTGGATGCGCTCTTCTTGGGTCCCATCTGGTCACCTAACGAGCAAAGAAGAAAGTTTAGAGAAGGCGACCTAAGCATAAGAAAGAATACAGCGCGAAGAATGGTTTCCTTTACATGGGCTGAGGTAATCTCAGCCTGCGGCGAGTGAGACCATGCGGTTTTATGAACGCGCTCCTATGCTCCCAACGGGCCCCCAATTGCTCGGGATCCGTGTGTCAGGAGGGCCAGGATAAAGTTTGCACTAGAAAGAAAGTTTCGAAAGGCAAAATCGCCTATGAAGCGTGTCTCCTAAGCTACCCGTTTTTTGCACCCTAGAAACTTGTTGTTCCAAATAGGAATAAAAACTTTTACCCACAAAATCACCCCAGAACTTTGTCCTATGAGACATGTTCCTAAGCATTCTTTGTCCTACGGTCGATACCAGCAAAGAAAAACAACCTACTGCATACGGCTAAGAAGGAAGTTTACCTAAGCAAAGAAAAATGGAAACATTTAAAGCATACAACAAACGGAGGACTTACAGAAGTTTCTTGCTGCGTAAAGGCTGAAAAAAAGCGTCGGGGTTGGGATCCTAGTGGAATCCTTGGAACCGGAGTCACGAAAGAACCCTCGTGTCTAAAACTCAGGAACGTCTGAAACAGTGACCGGAAGAAAGAAAGGGTTTTGAGTTTGAGAAGAGAGAAGGAAGAAGATGAGGAAAAATTTCAAACAAAAGGTGGCTCATGCGGAAGGTGGCCACCCTTATATATACATAAAAGGCAAAGGAATGAGGGTCGTTCGATTGTCTTGATGTAGGATATGAGGATCACAACTCGAAAGACGAAACGACGACCAAAGATAGGCTAGGCCATTTAATCCGATTCTCGGAAGACGGACCGTCACCAACCACGATGCTCCACGTATCTGACACCAGCGTAATGGGCGAGATATGAAGAGTCCCCAAGGAAACCAAAAAGCCCCCACTGTGGCCATAGATGACGTCATATGCCACGAGCAGGGGCTTGGGTACGCCCTAAATATCCACAGGTTATTAGCGAGCTGGAAATGGGCATAATCCTATCAGCCACGTGGAAGCTCCTACCCGGAGCTCCTGTCGCAAATCTCTACCTCTTTCGCTCGAGGTAGCCAATGCTTTACCTCTTTAGTAAGAATACTCAGAGATCGGGTCAGCAGCGTGGACACCACGAGCTGAGACTACATCAAGCTCGGGATACGAGCTTTAGCTGACACGTCCGACCCTTTATAAAGTCAACCACACAATGTAAACGTGCGCATATCAGACATCACGTGTCTACTCCATTCCTGAAATCTCGGACACGCAGCTTAAACGTGCGTGTTCAGGCACCCCACGATTGGTTTGGGCCATGCGGCCCATTATCCCCCTTACCTATTGATTAGACCACACTTCATTGTCAGGTTTTAGGAATTAATCATGAATGTCACAGAAGTGACATGATGAGTAAGAAGGTCACGGGATGACCCCCTTTGCCAACACCCAAGTGTCCTCTCCCTATAAGTATGGAGACCCTGGGTGTTGCAAAGGGTTGGCTTCTAATTTGTAAAGAAATACCCTGTAAGGAATATCAGAGATATATCAATAATATTGGCTGGTGGACTAGAAGGATTTTAACCTTTGAACCACCTAAAAAAAGTATTTGAGTTATAATCTTCATTTGAGATCATTCATCTATTACGGTTCATCATTTAGCACTAATCCCTCTCCTTATTCATATAATTATCTATTGCCAAAGAACCGCGTCAACAGATAGGCATACCTTAACAAGACAAACACGCATACATATTAATCACATAACATCATCAAGTAACCATAATCATAGTAATAATCGTGCTAATTTAATGGGGCCAATCCCTAGCCACGCAAACCATGCAAACAGTCATAAAACACTTAAGCATGTATAGAATATTCAAGTATGTTTAATCAAAAACGGAATGATAACATAATCATAATCATTCTCAGGGGCCCAAGCCCTATTCATAATTATTATTAATAGTCAGGCCAAGCCCTTGTCACATATAACAAGTATTGGGTGCAATTTTCTTACCTCAGGTCCGAGTATAGCGTAAAATAAGAACGACCCATGAGCACAATCCCTGTTCTAAGCCCCTAGCGATAACCTAGTCACAACTATGGTATAAGATTCCATCAATAATGAGCAAACAAAGGCTTCTATACTGAGTCCCAGCCTCCGAGACCTCGAATTCTACTAAACCAGGAAGTAACTACGATTTCGAGCTCTAAGGAAAAGATTCCCGTCTCAAAAAACTCACCATGGCCAAAACAGCCCAAGCGGGCCGCGACCTGCTCTAGAGGATCGCGACACACCCCCTCAAGTCATAGGCTCTCCTCCCCTAGAAATGGAGCACGGGCTGCGACCTGCCCTTGAGGGTCGCGGCACGCCTCCCAGACAGAAGCTCCCAAGGGCCCTGTGTTTGGTTGGGTCACGGCCCTCAAGAACAGGGCTGCGACTTGGCCCTGCAATCCCAAATTTTGTCCATTTTTCATCAGCCAAATTCAACCAAAGCCATCCCAATTCCACCCGAACAAAAAAAATTCAATCATCATAATAGTTTTAATATCCTCCAAGCAACAAAACCCAACTAGAACCTAGATTCAAAACTCATCAAAACTCCCAATTCAACTCTTGAGCTTTAAGGCTCAAGAACACCTCAAAAACAGCTATAAACTCTAACAAAATTCAATTAAAAGCAGAGATTAAACATTACCTCAGCTGTGAACGGTGATCCCCTATCTACAAGCTATCTTGAATTCTAATCTCGAGCCTTCAATTCCTTGGTTTCCAGCCACAATCTACTTAATTATTCAAAAACTTACGTAAGAAGCTGAGAGAGAAAGAGAGAGGGGAGATTCGGTTGGGTGAGAGAGTGTTTTGAGTGTTTTTGTGTTTTCTTAAGGCTTAAGTTTACTTAAGCTAATCCCGTGGCTCGGGGTACCAACAACGTCGCCAAGGGAAAAATGGTCAAAATCCCCAGTATTCCCTCCTAATCTCACTAACTACAAATATATCCTCATTCATTCATTCCCATTACCTGATAACCTGATTTAATGCCAAATACCTAAAATACGCCTTGACTCACCCCAAGTCGGGTATTGGGTCCCGTTGTGACTTTCCCGCTAACTTGATCCCTATGATCATCTCGTACTGAGTAACCCAAATAAACCCACATAATAATATGGTCTCTCACTTCTATCACATATATATATGAACATATACAATTATGCCCATAAAGGGCCAAATTATGAAAGTTGTCCTTCTAATAAGAAACAGGCCCACATGCACATTTAATATCCCTAAACATGAATAACTAGTTATATTATCATATAACTCACATAATCACAATCAAATATATCAAATAAAAATATAATTCCATATATTGCCATCCTGGCCCCCTAATCAAGGCCCTAAGCCTTATTAGGTAATTTTGGGAAGTTACAACTATCCTCTCCTTATAGAAATTTCGTCCTCGAAAATTGTAACGACCAAAATTACTAATAAGGCTTAAGGGCCTTGATTAGTGTGTCGGGAGGGCATAATTGGAGGTTAAGAGAATTAATGGTAAAAATCATGAATATGGGTATTGGATAAGTAATGCGGGCCCTGTTTGGCTGGTAAGGGCTTAATCGTAATTTTGGCCGTTAGGGCATAAATGTGAATGTGTGTGATCAATTGTTGAGACCACATTATTATGTGGGTAGATTGATAAATATATATATATACGTGTGCAGGTGTGTGCATTTGTAACTATTGGCACGAGGCGATCCTAGGGAGCAGGTAGCGGGAAAAGTCACAACGGGGCTTAATAGTTGACTTTGGATAAGTCAGGGATATTATAGGTATCGGGTGGCTATTTAGACTACCGGGTTATGAAAATAAATATATGGAGATATATTTGAGGTTAGAAAGTCTAGGCGGGAATATTGGGGAATTTTACTGTTTTGGTCTCGGGGACGGTTTCGGCACCCCGACCCTTGGGAATTAACTTAGCAGATAAGATAAACTTAAGGAAACCCTTAGAGGAAAATAAACCGACTATTTTCAGCTCTATACTATACTCTCTCTCTCTCTCTCTCTTAAGGAAAAACAAGGCAAAGGAACACTGAAATTTAAAGGGAAACAAGCTGGGAATTTATGGAAATTGAGGCTGGATCTTTGGGGCTTAGTTCAAGAATCATCCAAGGAATAGAATCAACACCAAGGTAAGCTATAAGTGTGTTTATGGTAGTTAAATTCTGTGTTTATGCTGGGTTTTGAAGTGATTGTGGATTTTGACATTTAAGGGTTGAATCGAGGCTTGGAGCTTGGGAGTTAGCTGAGTTTTACTTGGGGGATTGATTCTGCAGCAAAGGTGAGTTTGGAATCAAGGTTTTAATGTTTGAATTTTTGAGATTTTCTGACTGGTTTTGAAGTTCTTGGGTGTGAGAGCTTCATAAATTAAAATGAGGTGTTGAGGGGTTTTAGCCTAGATTTCTGCTGGGTTTTACTGATTGGAAGCATGCTAGAGTGTTGGGATAATTGAGTTGTGTTAATGGGATTGTTTATAATAGATTTGGATGAGGTTTTGGATGTTAGAAATGGGGGAAATTCTGGGTTCAAAGGGAAGGGTTGCGGCTCTGTTCTAGAGCGCTGCGACCCTAGCTTGAAGATGAGCCAGGGAGGCTCGGCCAGGGGTAAGCGCTGCGGCACCCAAGGCAAGGGCCGCGGCATGTGTCTTCTTCCAGGAAGGGCTTAGGTTCTGTTTTGGTGTAGGGCCGCGGCTAGGCTTCAAGGGCCGCAGCCCTTAGATGTATACTTGAACATTTGGAGTTTTAAAGCATAGGAATCATACCTAAAGTGCTCGAGATCGATTTCACCACCGTGCCGGGTGGGATTTGTTTTCCTGGAAGCTAGTTTTGTACCCGAAAACCTGTATGCGAATATTAATGGAATCCATTATCTTGGTTGTGACTAGGTAATAAGCTAGGGCTCAGGAATGGATCGTGCTCGGGGGTCGTCCTTTCTAATTAAAGCGTTTGGCATTAAGGTAAGAATACTGCACCTGTGTATGTGGATAGGATGGGACTAAGTGTTCCCTATATTTGAATGTATTGTTATGTGATCATAATAAACCATGTGAATATGTTGGGACTAAGGGTTCCCTATAATCGTATGAATGTCATAAGGTGGTATTATGCCACGGGGACATGTGGTAACGACCTAAGGGTACCGAAATCCACACTTGCGCATATGGCGCGGCTTGGTTACTGGTATCCGAGGACAGCTTATTAATCACTGAGCTCGGTTAACCTGGCCGGAGTCAGTGGGCACGTCACTGGAGTTGGCCTAAGCGAGCCAAAAGAAGTGAGTTAAACAGAGGGTGCGGCCTGCGGGCATTAACCCTAGTTATTGATTGGTATGTGTTGATTGTGGATTATTGTTTGTGACTTAATGAGTATCTGGACCTGGATTAGTGATTATTGATCAGTGTGTTGCCTTGAGTGAATTTTATGGCTCGATGGAACCGAATAGTACTTTGTGGCTATTGGACTATGCTCTGTGTACTGTTAGCTGTTAATACTGTTATGTTATGATATTATGTTTTCTTGCTGGGCTTCGGCTCACGGGTGCTACATGGTGCAGGTAAGGCAAGTTGGCCATGGGTTGAAGAGCTCTGGGGGGCGAGGTGTACATTGTCAGTTGCTCGGCCACCACAGTCGAGGATTTGTACTGGAACGGGAACCTAAATTATGTATTTTTCCATTAGAGTGGCTTGGTTGTTTATTTGTTAACAAGAATTTTATATTTACGTTATTTAAGCCTTGTTTTGGGATCCCATGTATCAAACATGTATTTTAGTAAAATTTAATCAGTTATAACCAAAAGTATTTTTAACCTAGCTTGTTATGCTTTAGTTACACATTATGATCTAAATGACTTAATTAGCAAGTCTTGCACTACTTGAAACACACAGTGTAACGGTCTTGGTTAACCAGGGCGTTACAAATTTACTTGAACAGCTCGAGATACTGAGTCTACATTTCTGTCTCCAGCTCCTAGGTTGCTTCCTTGACCTTGCTGTTCCTCCATAATACCTTAACTAAAGGTATAGTTTTGTTCCTCAGGACCTTGACCTTCCTGTCTATAATCTGATCCAGTTGCTCCTCATAGACCAAGTCTGGCTCCAGTTCCAGATCCCCATAACTCAGTACGTGAGTTCCATCTGACACATACTTCCTTAGCATGGAAATATGAAATACATTATGCACACTAGATAATGAAAGGGGTAAGGCCAACCTGTGGCCATCTGACCGTTCCTCTCAAGGATCTCAAATGGTCCCACAAACCTAGGGCTTAGTTTGCACTTCTTCTCGAACCTCTTCACGCCTCTTAGAGGTGAAACCCTAAGGAAGACATAGTCTCCCACCTGGAACTCCACATTCCTCCGCCTTGGGTCTGAATAGCTCTTATGTCTACTCTGAGACTCAAGCGTCCGAGCTCTAATCTTCTCAATAGCCTTAGTGGTCCTCTAAACTACTTCAGGACCTAAATATTTCCTCTCACCCATATCATCCCAGTGAATGGGCGATCTGCATTTCCTACCATACAACATCTCATAAGGAGCCACTTCAATGGTAGACTGGTAGCTGTTGTTATAGGAAAATTCTATCAGAGGCAAATATTTAGTTCAAGACCCTTCAAAGACCAACACACATGCTCTCAGCATATCCTCCAATATCTAGATAGTCCTCTGAGACTGACCATCGGTCTGAGGATAAAATGTTGTAAAGAACTTCAGCTATGTACCCATCGCTCTTTGTAAACTTCCCCAAAACTTGGAAGTAAAGATAGGGTCCCTATATGATACGATCGACCTCGGAGTCCCATGAAGACAAACTATCTCTCTCACATAGAGATATTCATACTGGTCAACCGTGCAATTCATCCTCACTGGTAGAAAATGAGCTGATTTCATAAGTCGATCCACAATGGCCCAAATTAAATCATGCTCGCCCACTATCCTGGGCAATCCTACAATGAAATCTATCATGATGTCCTCCCACTTCCATTTAGGGATATCCAAAGGCTATAATAGCCATGTTGGCCTCTTATGCTCAGCCTTGACCTGCTGACCGGTTAGGCACTTTGCCACATACTCAGTCACATCCCTCTTCACCCGACCCCAGGCCACCAATATAAAACTTTCAAAACTTGATACATCTTCATGGTGCCTGGATGTATAGAATAAGGGATAGTATGAGATTCATCCAGAATCTATCGTTTGATCCTGGTCTCCATGGGAACACATATTCGATCCTTGTATCTCAACAAGCCCATGCTTGACACTATATAGTCCTTAGCTACTCCAGCTTGGATGTTCCCTCAAATCTGCCCCAAGTATGGATCATCTAACTACTTCTCCTTAATTCTCTCCAAAAGAGTAGACTGTAGGGTGATGTTGGCTAGTTGTTCCACCACTAAATCAATTCACACTCTAGGCATATCGTCAGCCAACTTACTTGACATTTGCCTAGAACTATATAACTGTCTCGGACCCTTCTGGCTTAAGGCATCTGCTACCACGTTTACCTTCCTGGGGTGATAGAGGATCTTACAATCATAATCCTTGACCAGCTCTAACCAATGTCTTTGCCTCATGTTCATATCCTTCTGGGTGGAGAAGTATTTCAAACTCTTGTATTCAGTGTGTATGTCACATTTCTCACCGTACAAGTAGTGCCGCCACACCTTCAGTGCAAAAACCACTGCTGCAAGTTCTAAATCATGTGTGAGGTATCTCTGCTCATACTCCTTCAACTAATGTGATACGTATGCAATCACCTTCCCTGTCTGCATAAGAACACAACCCAAACCCTACCTCGAGGAGTCACAATAAACTACAAACTTGTCCCAATCTGTATGAAGGCAAAACCGGAGTGGTGATCAAACTCTTCTTGAACTTCTAGAAGTTATCTTCACATTTTTCTGACCATATGAACTTCTGATTCTTGCGTATTTACCCTATCAATGATGACAAAATCTTGGAAAACCCCTCCACAAAGCATCTGTAATACCCTACCAATCCCAAGAAACTCCTGATCTCTGAAGCATTCTTCGGTCTTGGCCAATCTCTAATCGCCTCAATCTTCACTGGATCCACCTTAATTCCATCCTTACTGACTATGTGACCTAAGAAAGTCACATGTGGCAACCAGAACTCGCATTTCTTGAATTTCGAATACAACCTGTGTTTTCTCAACCTTTGTAGTACCAATCTGAGGTGCTGCTCGTGTTCTATCTCTGTCTGAGAGTATATCAATATATCGTCAATAAAGACGATCACAAACAGATCCAAGTAATTTTTGAACACCCTGTTCATCAGATCCATAAATGTTGTCAGGGCATATTAGTTAATCCAAATGACATCACCAAAAACTCATAATGCCCGTACCTAGTGCGAAATCTATCTTGGTATATCCTTATCTCTGATCCTAAGCTAGTGATAACCAGATCAAAGATCTGTCTTGGAGAATATCGTCCTCCCCTGCAACTGCTCAAACAAATTATCAATCCTTGGCAGTGGATATATGTTCTTGAAAGTCAACTTGTTCAGCTCTCTGTAATCGATACACATCCTCAAAGAACTGTTCTTTTTCTTCATAAAGAGAACTGGTGCGCCCCATGGTGAGAAACTGGGCCTGATAAAACCCAAGTCTAGTAACTCCTGTAGTTGAACCTTTAGTTCCTTCAGCTCAACTAGAGCCATCTTATAAGGTGCCCTAGATACTGGATCTGTTCTTGGTGCCAATTCAACCACAAACTCGATCTCCATGTGTGGAGGTAACCTTAGAAGTTCCTTTGGAAACACGTCCAGAAACTCACAGACTAATCGGGTCTGTTCTGGTCCCACTGGCACGACCTGAGTGGTATCCACCACACTAGCTAAGAATCCTATGCATCCCCCCTGCAATAGGTATCTAGCTCTAAGTATAGATATCATAGGTATACGGGGCCTATGCACAGTGCCAATGAATACAAAGGGGTCCTCACCCTCAGGCTCAAAGGTTACCATCTTATTCTTGGAATCTATCGTTGCCCCATACTTCTCTAACCAACCCACACCCAAAATTATATCAAAATCAGTCATTACCAATTCTACCAAGTCAACTGATAATTCCCTGCCATCCACTATAACTGGTAGTGATCTAACCCATCTCCTGGAAACCACTAACTCCTTAGTAGGTAGCATAGTACCAAACCCCACAGGATAGAAGTCACATGGTCTACACAATCCATCTATAATCCTACTAGCAACGAAAGAGTGCGTAGCCCCTGAATCAATCAAAACAGTATAGAAAATTCCAGCACTAGAAAGCTGGCCTGTAACCACCGAGGGACTAGCCTTGGCCTCTGCCTGGGTCAAGGTGAAGACCCGAGCTGGCGTCAGGCTATCCACCTTCTTTGGCACTTCCTTTCTGTCTCTTGGGTAGTCCTTCTTCAAATGTCCCACACTGCCACATACAAAGTAGGCCTTCGCCCGACATTCCCCAATATGGCGCCTCCTGCACTGAGACACTCTGGGAATGCTCTCCAGGTCTCACCACCTTCCTAGCAGCCCGTCTGTATGCCTCTTGGCCTCCTGTCTGGCCCTGGAGTTGAAACTATGTCCAAAGTGTTCCTCTTATGGTCACAGGGGCCTCCGCTCCAGCCAAAACCTGTAAATGGAGGTCTTGGCCTCCTAGAATCCCTTCTGGCTGCATTATCATGCCAGATCTTGTTCAATGCGCTCTCAACTGTAAGCGCCTTCTCCACAACCTATGCATAGGTAGTCAATCCTGGCATAGTGGTAATACGAACATCCTAGGTTATCATAGGTTGTAGCCCCTGAAGAAACCTCTCTCTTCTGGTCCCATCAGTGGGCACCAGATCCCCGGCAAATTTTGCCAATTTTGCCAGTCTGTCAAACTTTAGGGCGTAATCAGTCACTGCCACGTTACCTTGAAGTAACTTGTTGAAATCCTCAGCCTTGGCAACTTTAATCGCGTCGTTGTAGTATTTCTGATTAAACAAGGTACTGAACTCTTCCCATTCCATGGTGGTTACTGTTCTGGCCTGGGATACCACCTCCCACCAAATTCGGGCATCCTCCCGAAACATATAAGTGGCGCAGGCCACTCTCTCATTACCACCTACCCTCATAAAATCTAGGATGGTGGTTATCATGGTCATCCACTGATGAGCTTTCAGTGGATCAGAACCACCATCAAAGATTGGAGGGTGTTGCTTCCTGAACCTCTCATACAGGGGTTTGCATCTATCTCCCCCTGTCTGGGGCTACACTACTGCAGGTACCTCTGGCTATATCACTGCGGGTACTGTGGGCTGTGGGTTCCCTGCTGGAACCTGTTGCTATATCAAGAGGCGAATCTACTCTTCCTGCCTCTCTAATCTAGCTTGTATACCAGCAAGTACCTATTGCCAATTTTCTGGAGCTGGCAGTGGGGCCTGACCCTGGTAATTCCCTTCCCTGACCAGTAGCTTTTGGCCAGCTAATCTCTCTGACCTTCGAGGATTCATACTGATATCTACCCTCTCTGTAGTAACTCAAATTAGGTAAGTAATAATACCTATTGCCGCCTGGCAGTCCCAGATCAAACAGACCAACAGGTGTAATGCTAATAAGCATGCCAACATGTAATATATTCATACATGGTGCTAATAAGCACTTCCTGATATTCATCAGCAAATAACGATGCTAATAAATGTTTTTCACATCCATAAACAATTAACGATGCACATAACATGTTCAGACATTTACACATGTATAACAAAGCTAATAAACATGTTCTTTTTCATTCATGTAACAATCAAGGGCTAGCCCTGTCAGATTACCTCATGCTTCCTAAATAGGCAAGCAGATAAGGCATTTATTTCATATTTAAGCAGTAAAACACATAACCACATAATAGTTACCGAACCCTAAGTCGAGGTTGTCTTTAGTGGCAAGTGTACATGCCCGACCAATATTCAAGAACCCTTAAACCTTGGCAGCTCTGATACCAAGTTGTAATGACCTACTAATCAAGGACCGTTACACTGTGTACTTTAAATTGTGCCACACATGCTAATCAAGCCATTTTGTTTTAAACGTGTAACTAAGGTTAATGTCAAAGGTTAGGGTTAAGATTTTTTGTCAAAGGAACTGTTGACTTTTTATTTAAAAAGTTTCATACATACATGGGATCCCAAAATATTACAAAAAAATGTTTAAAAGGGTGTATATCTATCAAAAGTTACAACTGGCTGACCTAAGCGACAAAATTAGGGCTACATCCCTAGTTCCTCTGATATATCCTCGGTCGTGGTGGATGAGCATTGCATATGTACACGCCACCATTGAAGTCTCAAACTCATGGCTGGTCAAGCTTTCCCTTTCCCTTAACTGCACCACAAAGCACCGGTGAGCCAAGGCTCAACAAGAAAACTTTAACATGTGCGGGAACAAAAAGTATAAATTTCCAGATACTTATCTGGCATGTCCAGTAGTAGTAACCTACTCACTCATTTGTATCTGCTAGGGTGATTGATTAGCTTTGTAGACCTAGTATTTTGTATGCTAGGGGTTTTCAGACTTTATTGCCAACAGGAGAACTGGTAGTATCTAGGAGGTGGGTTAGAGCATTACCAGTAGTAATAGACGGTAGGGAATTGTTTGTTGACCTGGTTGAACTAGATATGGACAATTTTGATATAATACTAGGAATGGATTTGTTAAGGCGGTATGGAGCAACAATTGACTGTAAGCGACGAATGGTGACCTTTGAACCAGAAGGTGAGGTACCCTTTGTGTTTGTGGGAACGGTGAATGGATCGCGGGTGCCTATGATCTCAGCACTAAAGGCTAGAGACCTGATGCAGGAGGGTTGCATAGGATTCCTAGCGAGTATTGTAGATTCCTCCAAGGTGGCGGCGGTGGGACCGAATGAAACCAGAGTGGTCTGTGAGTTTCCAGACTTGTTTCCAGCAAATCTGCTAGGATTGCCGCCACAGCGGGAGATTGAGTTCATCATAGAGTTGGTTCTGGGAGTAGAGCCAGTGTCCAAGGCACCTTACAGAATGGCTCCGGCAGAATTAAAGGAATTGAAGATTCAGTTGCAGGAACTACTAGATTTGGGGTTTGTCAGACCGAGTTTCTCTCCATGGGGTGCTCCAGTATTATTTGTTAAGAAAAAGGATGGATCGCTCAAGATGTGCATTGACTACAGGGAGTTGAATAAGTTGACCATCAAGAACAAGTATCTATTGCCTAGGATCGACGATTTATTTGATCAACTTCAAGGGAGTACAGTGTTTTCAAAGATTGATCTCCGATCAGGCTACTATCAGTTGAGGATCAAAGAAGAGGACGTACCAAAGACTGCTTTTCGGACACGGTATGTAACGACCCAAAATCGCTAATAAGGCTTAAGGGCCTTGATTAGTGTGCCAGGAGGGCATGTTGGGATTTATGTGTGATTTTATGAGTTAAATGCATGGTTATGATTTAAAGCGTGTTATATGACTATTTGATTATTTGAGATGCATGACTATGTATATTAGTATGCATGTAGGCCCGGATTGTGTTAGAAGGGCATAATTGTAATTTTGGCCATTTTGGGCATAACTGTATTGATATGTGATGATTGTTGAGACCACAGTGGTATGTGGGTGTATCTGTGATTTGTGACTCGAGACGATCCCAGAGAGCAGGCTAGCAGAAAAGTCATGACGAGAATTTATACCCGGCTCGGGGCAAGCCTGGGGGTATAAGCAGGAATTTAGAGAATAGATTGAGATTAATTTTGATGATGGGGAATACTTATTTGGTGATTTATCAGGTGTTGGAAAGCAACGGGAAAATATTAGAGACACTTGAGGATTAGCGGGAATTGGGTAAAATGACTAAAATGGCCCTACTTGGACAAAAAGGGATTAGAACAAATAGGGAGGGCATTTTGGTCAATTGACTTTTTAAAGATAGATTATTTGAGGCTTTATATAGTGAGTGGGATTGGTAGAGAGAGTGAATGGCTGTGGAAAAGAAAGAAAAAGGAAGAAAAAGAAAAGAGAGAAAAACAGAGGGGTTTTGTTTTAAAGGATCGGTTTGGGGTTCTAGCACCATTTCTCTTCAAATTTCTTGGAGCAAAGCTTAGTGGAGAGCAATGATAGGCTGAGCATCAAGGACCTTGAGTTAGACTTGAAGATTTGGCAAGGATTAGCAAGAACACATCAACTTTTGAGGTAAGTTCTTAGAGTTTCTAGTTTTAAGGGTTTGGCTGGTTTGAGCTGTGTTTTGGGCTGAGATGATGGGAATTTTAGGGAATTTTTGGGCAAGCTTTGAGGAAGAGCAAGCTAAGGAGGTCTAGGAAATGAATCAAGGTCGAAATTGCATCAATGGTATGAATTCTAAGCCTTTAACTTTGTTGTTTGACTGAATTCCTGGGTTTAGGGTTGATCATGGTGAATTTTGAGATTTGGGTTGAATGTGCTTGGGTTTTGAGGATTTGGGATGCTTGGGATGAGTGGAGAGTGTTTATAAGCTTGATTTTGAGTTTGGTAAAGATTTGGGGAAGTTTGGGTTGAGAATGGTTGAAAGAAATCGCAGAAAACGATTTTTGGTGTTGCCAGCCTGCAACTAGCGCTACAGCGCTAGTCTTTGGGCGCTGTAACGCTAGGCCCTGTTTCTGGGGATGTGTGGTTCTGCTTGTAGCGCTACAGCGCCCTCTTTAGAGCGCTGTAGCGCTGCACTGTTCACAGAAAGGGGTTTTTGGGCTTTTGTTGAGGGATTTTGACCTAGGGTTCGGGGTTCGATTCCACCACCTTGTTTTGTGGATCTAGGACTTCCCGGGGGCTCGGGATTGGTCCCGATGCTAGGTTTTCGGACTTGGGGTTCGGTGTTGACTTTGACCTATGTTTGTGCTTAGGTGTGCGCTAAGGCTCGAGTGGGATCGTGCTCAAGGAGTCAAGTGTTGAAAGCTATCAAATTGACAGGTAAGAAAACTATAGCACCCGTAGGATAGGGCATGGGCCCATGATGTGATTGCAGGGCTCGGCCCTACATTGCATGCTAATATGATTGCAGGGCACGACCCTATATTGCATTACATGTTAGGGTGCAGACTTGATTGTTTTGATATATGTTCAAATGTTATTTGAGTTAGACTATCTATGATTATAGTTGAATGATACGGCGAGGAGCCGAGAACGGCGATGGAGCCGAGAACGGCGATGGAGCCGAGAACGGCGATGGAGCCGAGAACGGCAGTGGGGCCGAAAGTACCACTTAGCACGTGGAGTGCTTGTAGTCAGGGTGGGACCCCATGGATACGTGGGATATCCTTACGGTGAGGACCGAGAGCCCAGGCTTTGGTAAGGCTTCTGGGGCGGCATGGCCGGGTCGCTTAAGTCTATTGGTTGACCTGTTTATCTGTGGACTATCTGATATGATTAACTGTATAATTTGCATATGTTATGAACTGCATGAGTTTTCTTGCTGGGCTTTGGCTCACGGGTGCTCTGTGTTGCAGGTAAGGGCATAGATTAAGTCAACCAGCCATGAGTACGGAGAGCGTGAAGCGACGCGTACATGTTTGGCCTGCCCGACTGCTTTGGTTGGGGGTTTATACGAGAAATGGCTGTAATAATCTATGATTTTTATAACTAATCAACTGTAAACTCATTTTAAGATGTAAATAGTTTTCAAACCTTATTTTGGGATCCCAAATGTTTAATACTAGAAGTTTTTAATGAAACAACGCATTTTCAAAGATTACAACCATAACTTTTGATTAGTCACACTTTCGTTTTAAAAACCTCGGTTAGCGAGTTCATTGCACACTGTTTTGTCTTAAAACTCACTTGGTAATGGCTCTAAGGAAGTAGGGCGTTACACGGTATGGGCATTATGAATTTCTGGTTATGTCCTTTGGATTAACCAATGCCCCAGCAGCGTTTATGGATTTGATGAACAGAATTTTCAAAGATTATCTGGATAAGTTCGTGATTGTATTTATTGATGATATCCTAGTGTACTCCCGGTCAGAGACAAAGCATGAGCATCATCTGCGCCTGGTGTTGCAGCGGCTGAGAGAGCATAAGCTATATGCTAAGTTTAGCAAATGCGAGTTCTGGTTATCGCAAGTTTCATTTCTAGGCCATATTATCAGTAAGGATGCGTTACTGGTCGACCCAAGCAAGACAGAAGCAGTAAGAGAATGGCCTAGACTCAGCAGTGTTCCTGAAGTTAGAAGTTTCCTTGGACTAGCAGGTTACTACCGGCGGTTTGTAGAGGGGTTCTCCAGAATTGCTACTCCATTGACAGAATTGACAAGGAAGAAGACCAAGTATGTGTGGACAGATCGATGTGAGAATAGCTTTAAAGAGTTGAAGCGGCGGTTGATTACTGCACCAGTGCTGAGCCTGCCAACAGATGATGAGAAGTTTGTGGTCTACTGTGACGCTTCTAGACAGTGTCTGGGATGCGTGTTGATGCAGGCTGGGAAAGTGATAGCGTATGCATCGAGGCAATTAAAGGAGTTTGAGCAGAGATATCCCACGCATGACCTGGAGTTAGCTGCAGTGGTATTCTCACTTAAGGTTTGGAGACACTATCTGTATGGTGAGAGATGTGAAAAGTATTTCTTTACCCAGAAGGACTTGAATATGCGCCAGAGACGGTGGCTAGAGCTAGTAAAGGATTACGATTGTGATATCCTGTACCATCCTGGGAAGGCTAATGTGGTGGCTGATGCATTGAGCCGGAGGGGCCCAGGACAGCTGTATAGTTCGAGGCAGATATCTGACAGACTAGCTGGAGAGATGACTAGGGCAGGTATAGAGTTAGTGGTTGGTAGGTTAGCCAACATTACTCTTCAGTCAACTCTCCTCGAGAGGATTAAGGAAGCACAAGGGATGGATCCCCAGTTAGTTGAACGTAGGGAGAATGTCCTAACTGGAGCAGCTAAGGACTTCTCTATCTCTGAGATGGATTTATTGAAGTACAAAGGACGGATTTGTGTTCTGATTGATCCGGACATTCGGCGAGAGATTCTGGACGAGTCTCATACCACTCCCTACTCCTTGCACCCAGGTTCTACGAAGATGTACCATGAATTGAAGGTTTTGTATTGGTGGTCAGGCATGAAGAGGGACGTGGTGGACTATGTGGCTAGATGCTTAAACTGTCAGCAGATTAAGGTTGAACATCAGAGGCCAGCAAGATTATTACAGCCTCTAGGGATTCCCGAGTGGAAATGGGAAGACATTGTCATGGACTTTGTGGTTGGGTTGCCAAAGACCGTGGGTCAGCATGACTCGGTGTGGGTGATTGTGGACAGGTATACTAAGTCCGGCCACTTCTTACCTGTGAAGACAACTTATACTGTGGAGCAGTATGCAGAGCTTTATGTGAAGGAGATTGTTCGACTTCATGGGGTTCCGAGGTCGATAGTATCCGACAAAGACCCCACTTTCACTTCCAAGTTTTGGAAGAGCCTACAGAAGGCAATGGGCACACAGCTTCGGTTTAGTACTGCTTATCATCCTCAGACGGATGGACAGTCTGAGAGGACAATCCAGATACTGGAGGACATGTTACGAGCTTGTGTGATGGATTTTGGGGGATCTTGGAGTAGGTACCCTCTGATTGAGTTCTCGTACAATAATAGTTATCAGGCGACTATCGGAGTGGCTCCGTATGAGATGCTGTAATGATTTAATGCACGTTATATGACTATTTGATTATTTGAGATGCATGACTATGTGAATTAGTATGCATGTAGACCTTATTATCTTAGAAAGAGCATAATTGTAATTTGGCCATTTTGGGCATGACTGTGTTGATATCTGTGATCTGTGACTCGAGACGATCCTAGTATGAGCAGGTTAGCGGAAAAGTCAAAGCGGGAATCTATACCCGGCTTGGGTTAAGCCTGGGGAGTTTAAATGAGAATTTGGAAAATATATTGAGGTTAATCTTGATGATGAGGAATGTATAATTGGTGATTAATCAGGTATTAGGTAGCGAGCGGGAATTATTAGGAACACTTGAGGAATTAGTGGGAATTTGGGTAATATGACTAAAATGTCCCTTTATGGGCAAAAAGGTTTAGAATTATTAGGGAGGGCATTTTGGTCTTTAGGCTTGTTAGAGATAAGTTAAAGGGAGCTTTATACTTAGTGGATTTTGTAGAAAAAGAGTTAAGGCTGAAAAAGAAAGAAAGAAGGAAGAGAAAGGAAAAGAGAGAAAAGCTGAACGGTTTTGTTCCAAAAGAATCTGTTTGTGGCTCTCCCTTCATTTTTCTTGGAGTTAAGCTCAGTGGAGAGCTAGGGTAGGCTGAGCATCAAGGATCCTAAGCTAGACTTGAGGATTGGCAAGGGATTAGCAAGATCACATCAGAAATTTGAGGTAAGTTCTTGGAGATTTCAGTTTTAGGGCTTGACTGGTTTGAGCTGTGTATTTGAGCTAAATAGATGGGATTTTTGGGGAAATCAGGTCAAGGTTGTGAAGGAGCAAGCTAAGGAGGTCTAGGGTTCAACTCAAGGTCGAATTTCTATCCACGGTATGATTTCTAAGACCTTATCTTTGATGTTTGAATGAATTTCTGGTTTTATGGTTCATTATGGTGGATCTTGAGTTTTGGGTTGCTTGAGCTTGGGGTATGAGTTCTTGGGATGCTTGGGATGAGTGTGAGGTGTTGATAAGTTTGTTTTTTTGGGCTTGGGAAAGATTTGGACAAGTTTGGGGTTGAAATGGTAGAAGGAAATCGCAGGAAGCGATTTTGGGTATTGCTGGTCTGCAACTAGTGCTACAGCGCTAGTCAGTGGGCGCTGTAGCGCTAGCCCCTGTTTCTGGGGGGTGTGGTTTTGCTTGAAGCGCTACAGCGCCCTCTTTAGAGAGCGCTGTAGCGCTGCACTGTTCACAGAAGGGGATTTTTGGGTTTTTGTTGAGGGATTTTGACCTAGGGTTCGGGGCTCGGTTCCACCACTTTGTTTTGGGGATCTAGGACTTCCCGAGGGCTCGGGATTGGTCCCGAGGCTTGGTTTTGGACTTGAGGTTTGGTAATGACTTTGACTTATGGATTTTGCTTAGGTAAGCGCTAGGGCTCGAGTAGGATCGTGCTCAAGGAGTCAGGTGATCAAGGCTATCGAATCGAAAGGTAAGAAAACCGTAACACCCGAGGACAGGGCATGGGCCCACAGAGTTATTTCAGGGCATGGCCCTAGATTGTATTATGTGCAAATGTATAACCTTAAATGAATTATTATATGTTTGAATGATTATTTCGAAATGTACTATATGTGTGATTATAATGAAATGAACGGCTAAGGCCGAGAACGGCCTTGGGGCCGGAAGTAACACCTAGCACATGGGATGCTTGTAGCCAGGGTGGGACCCAATGGATACATGAGTTATCCTTACGGTAAGGACCGAGACCCCATGCTTTGGTAAGGCCCATGGGGCGGCATGGCCATGGTTGTTCAGTCGGATGGTTTCCCTATTTATCAGTGGATTATATGTCAGCTATATTCTATGCATATGTTATATACTGTATGAGTTTTCTTGCTGGGCTTCGGCTCATGGGTGCTCTGTGTGGCAGGTAAAAGCAAGGAGTCAGTCAACCGGCCATGAGTATGGAGAGCGTGGGGGCGGCGCGTACATGTTCGGCCTGCCCGACTGCTTTGGTTGGGGGCATTTTGTATATGGCTGTATTAACTTATTCTTTTGATAGTTAACCTGGTGTAAATATATTTTTGAGTTGTAAATATTTTGTAAACCTTATTTTTGGGATCCCAGATGTTTGATACTTAATGTTTTCAATGAAACTAAACATTTTCAAAGAGTACAGCCTTAAACTCTGGTTTAGTCACACTTTTGGTTTTAGAAACCACGTAGAGTCAGTCAAAAGCACGATTTCTGTTTTAAACTCACTTAGTAACGGCTCTAAGGTAGTAGGGCGTTACAGATTGGGCCCAGTGTACTTCTTCTGAGTTTATATACATACATCTCTTTTTGATTGAATTTCAATATTTTCTGATGTTGTTATGGAAAATTTTTGAGTTCCCATATTCTTAGAACGTGTTAGTGTTCTCATTTTGTGGTTAGGACTCGGAGAAATTCCTAATCCAAAATCTAGTAAGATTATACGAGTCCATCTTGACACCTCATATTTTTTTTTTGTTATGTTTGATTTCCTATTTGTAGGGTTGACCTTACTAAGAATTTTACTTAACTAGTTGTTTCATGTTGTAGGTAAACTTAAGGGTAAAGTAAACCAGTGGGAGTCAGATTCTGCTTCGGGAGGATGTACATGTGACCTAACCCTAGGATGCTGGTCATTAAGAAAATATTTCTTGTTATATTTTGGAACTTAACATAGCTAATTTTGAGTATAGATTTTAAGTTGTAAATATTTTAAGTATGCGCATACTTGTTTTTTTTAGAAAAATTTATACAGATTTTCAAGACATCTTTAAAGTTCGAATTAATGTAAATTTTAAATTCTGCTTTAGTTTTTGTAAAATATTTTGGGTCGTTAAAAATGGTATCAGAGATTAGAGATGAGCCAGTTCTTTAGATAATCCCACATGTGCATTTTGCAAACATGGATTGACACTCACTATAAGTAGTATCATTTACTTACCTGATTTCTATAAATTGTAGGTTACATGGTTGACCAACCCATAGTAGACAACCCTGTTATAGTTTATCGTCCCTTAGAATTTGACTTTCGACAATGAACCCAGATTTACCGAGCCTTCACCAACCTGAATTTCTGTGTATTCACTAGGGTAAAGTTCGATCCATATGATCTCTGTCCGGGACATGTACATTAGCAATCACCTTCGAGGACATTAGACACCCAAGGTTTATAATTAGTTTAGCAAACTTATGCCTATGAAATCTAGAACTTAAAATGCTATCATATTACACACTTAAGGCCACCCACTGTGAGTTGGACTGAATTTCGAGCCTCCATCAAGATAGCCTTTGGACCACCTCAGGATACGACAATGTGGTATAGGCAGTACGTGTGGATTCTTATAGCATGAAATGCCCAGGCACAGGTAGAGGAGAGCAATGAAGGGAATCTCAATGAAGACGGAGCCAAAGCAAACCAAGATCATGAAGAAGATCCTGAGGAAGATTCCAACACCGACATAGATGTATGTACTAGTCTGTGAGGATCTTTACGATTATGTACCTAAGACTTAGGTAGTTTTTGTGAGTATTTTGTTATATTGGTAACTAGGTTTGAATAGGTAACTCCGTGCCTAGGTGCTAAGGCTAATTTTTGTAAACTCCTTAGGATGACCAAATCAAGCCTAAACCTGTATAAATCCACTAAGTTAATAGTTCTGTCTTTAAATATTAAATTTTAATGTTATGATATGATATTTTTGGTGTACTTAATGGTTATATTATGTAACTTATTTGTTTCGGTATTAATCTTATACATTTATACGCTTAGGAACTTTGGGTGGTAGTAAAAGAAGCATGACACCCAGAACCAGAAAACAGAGAGGAAGAGGTGCTAATGCATAGGCTCCGATCAAGCTTGATGCTGAAATCGAATCCAAGCGGCTAGGAAAATGGACACTTTGTGAAGGATGGTGGAAGGCTAGGTAGTCAAAATTGAACAGGGGCAAAAAAAGATAGGATGCTGACACAGCCAGACTGAAATGTTTCAAACTCTTTTACAATGAATCCCTGGAACACCTAAAAATTCTCAGAATAATCAAGAATCACCTGCAGCGGGGGTACAAAACCCTGAATAACCAGCTGAGGCTGAACAACCAGAACTACCAATTGTAGCTTTGTAGTGGCTCAACCAAAACCCATTTTAGAAAGATTCCATAAGCAAAACCCTATGACTTTTGATGGGACTACAACCCTAATTGCGGTTGAAAAATAGATCACTTTGTTAGAGAAGATTTTTGACATTGAAAACACCGAACAGGAGAAAGTAAACTATGCAGTCTATATGCTCAGGTGAGATGCTAGAATATGATGGGACACAGTAAAGAAGAGTCATGTTGTTGCGTCCAAAAACTCTTATTAAGATTTAGTAATTTGGTTAGCGTGCTGGGGAGACATGTGGGATAATTATGTGTGAATTCTATGAGTTTTATTATTATATAACTGTTTATGCATGATTATGTGTATTAAATATGCTTAAAGACCCGTTTTTGTTAGAATGGGTATTTTCGTAATTTTGATAATTGTAATTTTATACTCTATGTGCTTGAGGCCACATTATTATGTGGATATATTTGTGATATTCAATACAAGTGGATCCTTTTAAAAAATTTAGCAGAAAAGTCACAATGGGGATTTATACCCAGCTTAGGGTGAGCCAATGGGTATTTTGGGATTATTGGTGAATGAAATTAATTGGTGGAATAATTGTATTTTACGGTCTAGTTGATAAACTGGAGATTAGTGGTGAAATTAGTATTAGGGGTGAGATGACTATTTTTCCCTTGGGCTGCTTTGAAGAAGAGTTAAGAGGAGAGGCTAAAATGGTAATTTCACCAAAGGATAAGAACAAAATAGGCAGAAGCCTTCACTCACGTTATAATCTCTTTCACTCTGGTTCCTTGTTTCTCTTCAATACACCCTAAGACTTCACCACACAATTAAAAAAGTCTGGTGGAATTTGAGGGCTTCAAAGGAGAATTTAGCTTACAAGAGTGGCATTAGGAGCTCCTATATCCTCAACAAGCTAGGGATTACGAAAATTCATAGTGGTTTGTCTATCTTCTTTAATTTCTCATTGGACTTTTTGATGTTGTTCACTTGTTCTTTGTTTTTAATGGAATTCTTTAGAATTTGGGGGTTTGGTGTGGTTTAGTATGTTTTGGTGATACTTTAATGTTGTTTTGGGATTGTATGATTGGTTTGTGGTCGAAATTCTGTTGGAAGTCTATTTTGGGTCATGTTTTGGGATTGAAATGAAGGGAAAAAACAGATATTCTGGGTTTGTCAAGGTGGCATCATGGCACCTGCTGGTGAGCGCCACAGCGCGTATGCATTTCTTCCGGTTTACTCAAGGAATTCTATATTGCCGCGAAACTTTGGTAAGAGATTCGTGACACTAATGTCCAATATTTTTTAAATGCCTCTCAGTCTTTTGTGGAGTTGCGACCTTTAAGGGGTGGCACCACGACGCTAATGTATTTTCAGGGTATTTTTTTAGGGTTTTGAGAGTTAATCTCGTGAGGCTCGAGAGACAATTCCACTATCCGATTTTGTGGAATAAGAGGTCCCAAAAGCTAGGGCTTATTCTTTGAGCTATTATCAGAATTAGTTCCTAATAAGTGTACCACTTATATTGTGTCTAGCGTTTTCGCAAGGCCCGTTGGAGGGAACCCACTCGGGATCGTTCCGTAATCTACATAGGACTCGAGGTAAGAAACTAGCACATGCACTGAGAGTAGGGCATCGACCCCTTACTATTCGGTTATAGCCGTGTGTTGAATTTGTTTAGAACTAAATGTTTTACCCTATGACAACATAGGTTGCTTCTGTTGTTTATAATTGTTTGTAGCTGTTTGTAATTGGTTGTGATTAATCACCTATGGGGTCGTAATCGGCAATAAACATGTGGAATGTAGGTCACATGGCAGGGCCACTATGGGGGTGAGGTATGCACCTACTCGGCATAGGCCGCTATACTTGTTGATAAGTAAAACTCGTATCTGTTTATGATTTGTGAATTATGTATAATGCTTATTTGCATATCTATTATATCTTGTTTGGTTTTCTTGTTGGGCCTCGGCTCGTGGGTGCTTGGTGGTGCAGGTAAGAGCAAGGGAAATCTGGACCAGCCATGAGTTGGAGAGCTCTAAGGTCAGTGTGTACATACTAAACCTTCTTGGCTACCCCAACGAGGCATATTTTGAGGAACTTAGGATGTTAGTTTAGCTTTGCTACTAGAGACAAGCCTGACTCACAATTCAGTAACTAATGGATTGAATATGTTTTTAATTGTATAGATGAAATATATATATGCCTTACTGTTACGGCCTAGCCCTTGACTGCTATGTAAAATGAAATGACATGCATATTAACATTGTTGATGTGTGTGGAAATTGTTGAAATGCTTATTGGCATTACTATTGCATGTGTAAGCTTAATTTTTTGATTTTGGACTGTGGGATGGTGTCTAGACACTGTTATCATTTCCTAATAAGTCAATTCATTGATCGTATATATATACTTGGATAGTTATGCCTCCAAAGCGATCAATGCAACAAGTTGGCGCTAATGTCAAGTCTAGAGATGAAAATCAAGGTCAGACCCCTCCACCTGCTCCTCAGAACTGGTAGCAAATGTTTGCAGAAATGCATGCAAGACTTCTAAGGAAGGAAGAATAGATTAGGCAGTTGAGACAGCAAGTTTTGCAAGGGAACGCTGCCTCGGTCGCGCCGCCAGTTGTGGTACTTGTTTTGGCTCAGTCGAAGGTTGAGAATAGATGGGAACCCTTGTATGAACGATTCAGTAAGCAATACCCTTCAACTTTTGAGGGTGGAGCAATGGATGAGTATGATCGCCTCCATCCTTGATTTCATGGGGCTGGTAAGTAGTGACAGAGTGACCTGCACCATGTATATGCTATAGGATGATGCCCGAATTTGGTGGGAGGTGGTATCCCAGACTCGGGATGTGGTTACCATGGATTTGGAAGAATTCAAGGAGTTATTTAATGAAAAGTATTACAATGAAGAAGCTAGAATAGTGAAGGTGGGTGAGTTTACCAGTTTTGTTCAGGGCAACATGACCGTGATAGAATATGCTTTGAAGTACGATAGGTTGGCTAAGTTTGCCTCTGACTTGTTGCCAACCCATGCGGCTAGGAGAGAACAGTTTGTTCGGTGGCCGAACACCATGATAGGTCAGGACGTCAAGATTACCTCCGTACCTAGAGTCACTACTTATGTTGTAACACCCTACTACCCAGGGACCATTTCGCCGTGCATTTTAAATAGTGTTAAACTTGCTAAATGAGTCATTTGGCCATAATCGTGTAACTAAATGTGATTAATTGTTTATGGTTCAAAATTTTGGTCAAAGATACAACATTTCACTAAAACGTTTACTATATATACATTGGAATCCCAAACTATATTTTAAAGGTTAATTACAATAAAAGATTTACAATCGGCTGACCTAAGCGGCAAAATAGGATTTAACCCTAGTTCCTCTTTAAACCCTCGGCCGTGGTGGTCGAGCAGCCGCATATGTACACATCATCACCTAAGCTCTCCAACTCAAGGATGGTCCAACTTTCTTTTGCCTTTACCTGCACAACATAGCACCTGTGAGCCGAGGCTCAGCAAGAAAACTTAAACATGCTTATAAGTAGTTAATAACATGTCACCAAATCATAACAAGCATGCCTAGCAGTAATAACCCTATTCATGCATGTAGGCAGGTACAAATAAATGATTTTGGAGTCCTGCTCTCTGAGGTAGATGACTAATAAGTCTTTCTCTCTATAGATGATTAATAAGGCTATCTCTGTATAGATGACTAATAAGTCTATCCCTGAGGCAGACGACTAATAAGTCTTTGTGGTAGACGACAAATAAGTCTCTTTGGGTAGATGACTAATAAGTCACTCTCTGAATAGATGACTAATAATTCACTCTCTAAATAGATGACTAATAAGTCACTCTTTGAATAGATGACTGATAAGTCTATCTTTGGATAGATGACTAATAAGTCATTCTCTGAATAGATGACTAATAAGTCACTCTCTGAATAGATGACTAATAAGTCTATTTTTGGGGATCCGCTCCTTAAGCCATGTGACGTTTCAGTCACCTGAGCCTTTTGGCCCTGACTCTACGTAACTAGCCTTTAGACTAGACAAGCGCTTTAGTTTTCTTCGACCTTGGGGTTGGTCAAGCATTTAATGCTCATGTTGATTATATCTAATCATTTTAGCTTACGTTAAACACGCTAATACCATTTTTGACACATAAGCCAATGCCATACGACTAGTGCTGAGTACTATTGCCGATCTTAACTGATAAGTCACAGCTTCACAATCAATACTGACACCAATAAGTCAGTGCTTCCTCAATGAGGTAATGCAAACAGACATATATCATATGTCAAATATGCAGATATAAGGCATTCAACATGCTTAATCAATAATCATAAGCATAATTATAATCATGCACAATTACAAAGACTCAAGCTCTGGAAAATTCCATATTTCAAATTCATGCCATGCCATAATCACATGTATCGCATACATCACATACTGGATGCAGTTTTCTTACCTTTTGGCTTGAGCGTAAAATAAACGAGGAACGACCCTTGAGAACGATCCTGTCCTTAGGTCCGTTAGCAGTCTCCTAATCATAACCAAATATGAAATCCCATCAATGAAATGAATAATAAAAGGTTCGTGGTCTAAAACCCCGCTCCTGAGACCTCGAACCCTACCAAAACGGCTAGTATATTCGATCCCGAGCCTTGAGAATTGGAAACCCGCGCTTAAAACACATTAAAACCCAACCTGGCACAAGAAGGATAGGAGGGCCGCGACGCGCCCCCAAGTCAGAGAGGTCTTCTACCTGGATGCCAGGGCCAGGCCGCGACTCGACCCTGTGGGTCGCGGCACGCCTGCTTGACAGAGCCTAAGGGAGGCTCTGGAACTCCTTCAAGTTGCGACTGCATGAACTCGGTCGCGACTTGACCCCGTGAACACAGCTTCCTTGTGTATTTCTCAATCTAAACCTCAATCAAAACTCATCAAACCAATCCCAATATCACAATTAATCATCACCACAACCTTATCACCATTCAAACGACAAAACCCAAGCTTAATACCACTTAAAACACCAACCAATATCCACCTCTAAGATGATAATCTCAAGCTTACAAACTATCTCAAAAACAGAGTAACAACTCATAAATTAACCTAAAAATCCTTACCTCAATCCCATAATTGAACCCCTTCAGTTGTTGAACATAACCCTAAACTCTCAAGCTTTAAGCCTTAAGCCTCAAATCTCTTTGCTTGCTTCAAAATCCCAGCCGAGAGAGAGAAGAGGAAGAAATCGAGAGAGAGAGAGAGAGAGAAAGAGAACCCTCTGTTTTTTAGCCTTAAACCCTCTACAACCTTCTAACCTTAAGCATATCCAATGGTGAAAAAGACCAAAATGCCCCTAGGGCCATTTTAATTCCTCAAAGTCAACAAGGGAAAAATTGTCATTTCCCACCTATCCCGTTAATCATAATTAAAGTCCTCCAATTCCCATTATTTCCAATATCCTCAAATATTTATTAAATCATATCCCATTACCTGCTCATTCCCGGTAATGTACTAAACACCAATTTAACCCTAGGCTCACCCCGAGCCGAATAATTAATCCCGTTATGACTAAACCGCTAACTTTCATCTGAGGATCGTCTCATGCCGAATAGTTAAACCATATCCACATAATAATGTCATCTCATCCATGTATCACATTCATGTACATAAATATACAATTACGCTCTCAATGGCCAAAATTATGAAAATGCCCTTCTACTAAGAAGTGGGCCCACATGCATGCAATTATCATCATATAATAATATAACGCACATAATCATGCATGTAATCACATAATATCACATAATTCCATGATTTCCCATCCTAGCCCCCTAATCAAGGCCCTAAGACTTATTAGAAAATTTGGGATGTTACATATGCCCTTAGTTCAGAACGAGAACGAGAACGAGAGAACTCAGGGTGGCCATCAGGGTGGAAGCGAGAATGAGAGAAGTTATCCAGTGTCTAATAGGTTCATGAGGTGTTACTTGGGAGAATGCCGAGCCAATGAATGTTTCCTGTGTGGTGTGGTTGACAAAATGGCTAAACCAGTATCTAGGGCACCATACAAAAGGGCTTCAGCAGATTTAAAGGTGTTGAAGGTACAGCTATGGGAACTACTTGACTTGGGGTTCATGAGGCCTAGTTTCTCCCATTGGGTGCACCAGTGTTGTTCGTGAAGAAGAAGGATGGGACGTTGAGGGTTTCATTGATTACTGGGAATTGAATAAGCTGACCATCAAGAACAATTATCCAATGGCAAGGATTGACAACTTGTTTGATTAGTTGTAGGGCAACACTGTGTTTTCAAGGATTGATCTTCGATCTTGTTATCACAAGCTGAGGAAATTCTGAAGACATTCTTTTGCACAAGGTATGGTCATTATGAGTTTTTGGTTATGTCATTTGGACTGATAAATGCCCCAGAAATATTCATGGATTTGATGAACAGGGTGTTCAAGGAATATTTGGACAGGTTCATGATTGTGTTCATCGGTGATATTCTGATCTACTATCAATTAGAGACAGAACACGAGCAACATTCTTTATTAGTACTACAAATATTGAGGAAGCATATATATATTATATGCCAAGTTTAAGGAGTGTGAGTTTTGGTTGCCTCAAGTAACATTCTTAGGTTACATTGTGAGTAAGGATGGGATTATGGTAGACCCTACTAAAATAGAGGCAATGAGGGATCGACCAAGGCCAAAGAGTGCTTCAGAGTTTAGAAGTTTCTTGGATTTGGTAGAATACTACTAAATTTTTGTTGAAGGGTTCTCAAGGATTGCAACACATTAGACAGAGTTTACATGCAAGAACTTAAAGTTCGTTTGGTCTGACAAATGTGAGAATAGTTTTCAAGAGTTGAAACGGCGGTTGATCATTGGTTCAGTACTTAGTCTTCCTTCGGATCAGGAGAAGTTTCTGTTTTACTGTGATGCATCGAGACCGGGTTAGGTTGTGTTCTCATACAAGCTGGGAAGGTGATTGCTTATGTTTTACGAGAGTGAAAGGAATATGAGTAGCGGTATCCTATACATGATCTAGAACTAGCAGCGGTGGTATTCGCCCTGAAGGTGTTGCGATATTATTTGTATGGGGAGAAGAGCGAAATATACACCGATCACAAGAGTTTAAATTACTTTATCACACAGAAGGATCTGGACATGAGGCAGAGACATTCATTGGAATTAGTGAAGGATATCACTATGAAATCCTTTACTATCTGGGGAAAGCCAACGTGGTGGCAGATGCCTTGAGTCGGAGAGCTCCGAGATAGTTGTTTAGCTTGAAGCAAATATATGGGAAGTTGGACGAAGATATGTCTAGAGCAAGGATTGAGTTGGTGGTAGGCCAATTGGCCAGTAATACTCTTCAGTCTACACTCCTTGAGACAATAAGGTGATGAGGACACCAAGACTAAAGATCCAAGTCTAGTTCCAGTTGGACTGGTGACGAGGGCGCGAGCCAAAAGCCTCAGTTTAGGAGCTTGATGAGTCTTATTGTATTTTGTCATCTTATATTTTTATTTAGTCTTTGTTTTTTTTGTGAAAAGTCAAACACTTGACTTGTGTGAGTCCAAGAGTCCTTTTTCTTTATTTTTCGGTTTTTATTAGGAAGACAAAATGCTTGTCTTTAATTTTGGTTTTCATTAGGAAGACAAAAGGTTGTCTTTAATTTTCGGTTTTTAGGAAGACAAAGGGGCTTGTCTTGATGTAATTTTCGGCTATATAATGCCTTGAAAACATTTGGAAAAAAATCAGATTATGTTGAATGAAATTGTGAGTTTATTTCTTCTTGAGTTCTTGAAGAAACTTTTGAACTTATCAAGGAGATTCCTTGTGGCGTTCATCCTGACTTATCAAACGGATTCCATCCCCGTTTGTGGCGTCTTCCTCATACCAAGGTTCGTGCTTGGCTAAGCATTGGGTCGCGGTTCCATTCCAATCTCGTGTGTTCTTGGTGGCTGTTCCATATTTGGTGTCGGGTTTCATCACAAAGTTGGTGTAGTTCGTATCAGTTGGTATCAGAGCTTAGGATCATCCGGTTTGGCCTATCCTTTTTTTTTTTCATTTGTGTTTTCTATTCAATTCGTTTTTCAATTCTGAAATCAAAAAAACAAAAAATCAATTCGTGTTCCTCTATATTCAATTCGTGTTCATCTAGTCATGTTTTTCTATTCTAGAGCTTATTAATTTCCTTGTTGCAATTGTTTCCTTGTTTCCCTTATTTGTTGTGAAATCCGAAACTATTCCCTTATTTCAAAAGTTTCCATTATTTCTTTGTGAAATCCTTGAAATTCGAAATTGGAATTGAGTTCCCTTGTTCTTATTGTGAAATCTGAATTGGGATTGAGTAAATCTGAATTGGGATTGATATTCTCTTATTCATAGTGTTAAATCCGAATGTGGGTTGAGTTTTCTCTTTTCTTTATTGTGAAATCCGAATCTGCATTGTTTCTCTTTTCTTTTTGAGTCTCTATTGTTTCTCTTGTGAAAACCGATTCATTTTGTTTTTGAATTGTTCCTTGTATCTGCATTTGAGAAAAAGAAAAGAAAAGAAGAAAGAAAAAGAAAACCAAGAGGATCCGAATTCTAAAAAAAAAAAAAAAAGAGTCTGGAAACCTCTCTTAAAAATTTTGTTCTATTCTTGTTCCCCATGGTCT
The DNA here is from genome assembly GCF_963169125.1 of Humulus lupulus. Taxonomy (NCBI): domain Eukaryota; kingdom Viridiplantae; phylum Streptophyta; class Magnoliopsida; order Rosales; family Cannabaceae; genus Humulus; species Humulus lupulus. The sequence goes on along the minus strand of NC_084802.1, from coordinate 160,797,602 downwards.
AGAGGCCTTTTTGCCAAAACCCCACACAAGTGTTCCAAAAATCATCATTTTTCATCAGTTTTTCTAGTTCGTATCATAAGGGAAGCTCATAGGAATGATCCTCACTTAGAGAACCATCGAGAGGACGTCCTAGTTGGAGTGGCTAAGGACTTTACTATTTCTGAGACACATGTTGAGGTACAAGGATCAGATTTTTGTTCTAATGGATGCTGGTATTAGACGAGATATTTTTTATGAGTCTCACACCACTCCCTATTCTTTGCCCTAGGCACGACGAAGATGTATCAGGATCTGAAATATTTGTACTGGTGGCTAGGGATGAAGAAAGATGTAGTTGAGTATGAGGCCAAGTGCCTAACCTGTCAACAATTGAAGGATGAACACTAGAGGCCAACAGGGTTGTTACAGCCTTTGGGTATTCCTGAATGGAATTGGGAAGATAGCAATATAGATTTTCTGGTCGGATTGCCTAGAACAGTGGGACAGCACGAGTCGGTGATTGTAGATTAGTACGTTGAGTTGTATGTAAGGGAGATTGTATGTCTCCATGAGGCTCCGAAGTCTATAGTATCAGATCAAGACCCCACTTTTACTTCTAAGTTCTGGGGAGGCCTGCAGAAGGCTATGTGAACACAACTGAAGTTTAGTACAACCTATCACCCTTAGGCAGATGGACAGTCTGAGTGGACGATTTAAATATTAGATGATATGCTACGGACGTGTGTATGGGATTTTGGGATTAACTAGAATATGTATTTTCCACTGATTGAGTTTTTCTACTATAACAATTATCAATCGACTATCGAAGTAGCTCTGTATGAGTTGTTGTTGGTAGGTAGTACAGATCACCCATTCATTGGGATGAAATGGGTGAGAGAGACTATCTGGGTCCTAAGGAAGTTTAGAAGACTAGTGAGGCCATTGAGAAAATTAGAGCTCGAATGCTCATTTCACAGAGTAGATAGAAATGCTCTTGGATCCAAAACGCATGAACTTGGAGTTTCAGGTGGGAGACTATGTCTTTCTCTGAGTTTAACTGTTGAAAGGGGTGAAAAAGGCTTGGGAAGAAAGGAAAGTTACGCCCTAGGTTTGTTGGAACTTTTGAGATCCTGGAAAGGATTGGACAGGTAGCTTATAGATTGGCTATGCCTACAGCTATGTCGAGAGTTCATGACGTGTTTCAAGTATCAATGCTTCAGAAGTATGTGTCGGATACAACACACGTGCTGAGTTACAAGAATTTGGACTCAAATCAGGACTTATCTTATGATGAGAGGCCATTACAGATTCTGGATAGGAAACACAAAGTATTGTGGAACAATACTATTGCCTTGTTCAAGGGGTTATGGAAGAATAATAGGAAGCGACTTGGGAGCTAGAGTGTTGTGTCCAAAGATTTCTATTAGGAGGGAATAGTTGTAGCATCCCAAAACTCCAAATAAGGTTTAGTACTTTGGTTAGCGTGCTAGGGAGGCATGTGAGATTATGTGTGAATTATTTGAGTTATATTATTATATGATTTTTTATGCATGACTATGTGTATTAAATGTACTTACAGACCCACTTTTATAGAAGGGGAATTTTTGTAATTTTGACCCGCTGATGGTATAATTGTACTTTTATATACTATGTGCTTGAGACCACATTATTATGTGGATATATTTCTGATATTCGTAACGAGCAGATCCTTTTGAGCAATTTATTAGCAGAAAAGTCACAACAAGGATGTATACCCAACTGGGGGTGAGCCATGGGTATTTTGGTAATTTCACAAATTTTTGGATTATTTGTGAATGAAATTAATTCGTCAAATAGTTTTATTTGATGGTCTAGTTTATAAATTGGAGATTAGTGGTGAAACTAGAGTTAGGGGTGAGATGACTATTTTTCGCATGGGGTGCTTTGAAGAAGAGTTAATAGGGGAGGGTTAAATGGTCATTTCACCAAGGGATTAGACCAAAATAGGCAATAGCCTTCACTGACATTTTACTCTCTTTCTCTCTAGTTCCTTGTTTATCCTCAACACACCCAAGAATTCCCCACACAATTGGAAATTTTTGGTGGAATTTAAGGGATTCAGTTGAGAATTAGACTTACAAGATTGGTATTAGGAGTTGCTAAATCCTCAATAGGCTAGCGATTTCGAAAATTCAAAGAGGTATGTCTTTCTTCTCTGATTTCTCATTGGAATTTTTGATGTTGTTCAATTGTTCTTGGCTTTTCATAGAATTCTTTAGAAATTGGGGTTTTAATGTGTTTTGGTATGTTTTGGCGATACTTTAATGTTGTTTGGGGATTGAATTATTCATTTGGGGTTGAAATTCTGTTGGAAGCCTGTTTTGGGTCAAGTTTTGGGATTGAAATGCAGGGAAAGAAACACATCTTATGGGTTTGTCATGTGGCCCCGCGGGGCCTGTGGGTGTGCATTGTGTCGCGTATGCGTTTCTTTGATAGTGGGTTTGTTCTCGGACTTCTGTAGCACTACGACCCTTTGGTAGGGGCGCTGCAACACTAATGTCCAATTTTTTCAGGAGGTGTCTCAAATGTCTGTGGAGCTATGACCCTTAAGTGGTGGCGCCGCAACGCTAATGTCTTTTAAGGTATTTTTTTAGATTTTCGGAAGTCAGGCTTGGTGGACGATTCCACAGCCCAGTTTGGTAGAATTAGAGGTCCCGAGATCTAGGGCTTAGTCTTTGAGCAATTATCAGATTTAGTTCTTGATAAGTGCACCACTTATGTTGTGACTAGGGTTTCTGCAAGGAGCGGAGATGGAATCGCACACGGTGTTGTTCCGTTATCCACACACGACTCGAGGTAAGAAAACTAACCCATGCACCGAGAGTAGGGCATCGACTACTGACTATTGAACACAGTTGTAGCCATACCTGGAATCTGTTTAGAAGTGAATGTTTTACTCTATGATTGCATAGGTTGCATGTGTTTTTTATAACTATTTGTAATTGGTTGTGAATGATTGGCTATGGGGGTCGTAATTGGCAATAAACATGTGGAATGTAGGCTGTCATGGCATGCACCTATTCAGCATAGGCCGTTATACTTGTTGAAAAGTAAACTCGTATTTGTTTATGATTGGTGAATTAAGTATCGATATTAATGCTTATTTTCATATGTGTTATATCTAGTTGGGTATTCTTGCTGGACCTCGTCTCACGGGTGGTTGGTGGTGCTGGTAAGGGCAAGGGAAGATGGACAAGCCATGAGTTTGAGAGCTCTAGGGGTGGTGTGTACATACTCATCCTGCTCAGCTACGACAGTCGAGACATATTTTGAAGAACTTAGGATGTTAGTCTAGCTTTGACTGTGAGGTCGGCCATTTTTATACTTTTTATGTATGTGTTTTGTTTAAAAACTCTTCTTGGGATCCCTTGTATATACTTACACTTTTTAATGAAAAGTTTAGCTTCTATGATCAAACTTTATAGTACCTAAACTATATTTAAATTTAATTACACTTTTGAGTCCAACTGAATCTCTCAATGAATTAAGCCTTATTTTAAACACAAAATGTAACGGTCCTGGATTAGTAGGGCATTACACATGTGGTGGCAGAGATGCAATGGGCAGGATTCCTAACATTGTTCGATTCTAAATTTTATAACAAGGTAGCCATAGACCCCAAAGTAAGTGAGTTTCCTAATCTGAAGCAAATATCCCTCACTGTACTTGAGTATTTGAGAAAATTTTATCTATTGGCCAGATTCGCATCGGATTTTGTAAGTATCGAAGTAGGCAAGATGTGGAAGTTTATGAAAGGACTTAGAGGGGATATAAAGTTTGTGGACACTGGAAAGACTGGTTCGAAGTTGTATACTGAGGCATTAGAATGAAGAAACCATACCAGGAATTGATGAGGACACCAAGACCCAAGTATCAAGTCAAGTTCCAGTTGGTCCAGTGACGAGGGCACGAGCCAAGAGATTCAAGGAAGAACTTAACAGCCTAGTCCACAAAGTCCTAAAACAAGAGGAGACCGTGGTCAACATTGAAGGAGAACAAAGACTTGTCTTACTCATCAAAGTTGACTGAGTTTAGGAGCTTAATGAGTCTTTTTATTTTTAGTCACGTTTTTTAGTCTTTGTTTATTTTGTGATAAGTCAAACATTTGACTTGTGTGAGTCCAATAGTCCTTTTGTCTTTAATTTTCGGTTTTCATGAGGAAGACAAAAGGCTTGTCTATAATTTCGGTTTTCATTAGGAAAACAAAGGGGCTGTCCTTAATTTTTCGGTTTCATTAGGAAGACCAAGGGTCTTGTTTTCATGTAATTTTCGTCCTTATAAGGACTGCCAAAACAATGTGAAAAATCAGATTATGTTGAATGAAATTGTGAGTTTATTTCTTCTTGAGTTCTTGAAGAAACTTTTGAACTTATCAAGGAGATTCCTTGTGGCGTTCATCCTGACTTATCAAACGGATTCCATCCCCGTTTGTGGCGTCTTCCTCATACCAAGGTTCGTGCTTGGCTAAGCATTGGGTCGCGGTTCCATTCCAATCTCGTGTGTTCTTGGTGGCTGTTCCATATTTGGTGTCGGGTTTCGTCACACTTGTTGGCGTGGTTCGTATCAGTTGGTATCAGAGATTAGGATCATTCGGTTTGGCCTATCCTTTTTATTCTTTCATTTGTGTTTCTATTCTATTCGTATTTCAATTTTAGGGTTTCTGAAATAAAAAAAAAAAAATCTATCTATTCGTGTTCTTGATTTTCTTAGACTTTGTTCTTGTTTTCCTTCTAAAAATCTGAAACCATTTTAGTTAATCTCTTTATTCCAGATTGTTTCTTTGTTCAAATCGTGATCTTATTTCCTTGTTTACATTAGTTCTTTGTGAAATCCCTTGAAATCCGAAACTAATCAACTGAAATTGTTATTGAGTTTGGGAAAATCCTTGTTTCCTTTGTGAAAATCTGAGATTGTTATTGAGTCAATTGTTTACTTTGTGATAGTGCCACGGATTGATTGGTCCTTTTCTATTTTGGGTTGTTATTTTTGGGAATATTTGTTCTCTGTTATTGGGAGTGTACCACCGATTGTTATAGTGCCACTGATTGAAATTTTGTTTCCTTTTATTTGGGAGAAATTCGAAATTGTTATAGTGATGCAAGTCTATTTAGGTTTTCTGTAATTGGGATTGTTTTTGGTATTCTGTTTTGGGTGAATCACCGATTGTTTTTTATGTTATTGGGGAAGTGTTCTTGAATCACAGATTGTATTGGGAGTATTGGTTTTCACAGATTGGTTTGTTCTTGAATCTGTGTTAGTAACTCAGATTGTTTGATTTCGGGTTGGCTATTTGGTATTCATTTTTTTTCTCTCCTTTTCAGAAATTTGTATCTGGTTTCTCAAATTTGAGAGGTTAAAAAAAAAAAAAAGGGAAAGAAAAGAAAGAAGAAGAAAAATTCAAAGGGATCCGAACCTAAAAAACCAAAAAAAAAAAAATTTTGTTCTATTCTTGTTCCCCATGGTCTAGAGGCCTTTTTACCAAAACCCCACACAAGCATTCCAAAAATCACCATTTTTCGCCACTTTTTCATCGGTTTTTGTTTGATTTGTTTGGTTAGATTTGCTGCTTGAATACTCCATATCACCGTTTCATTAGTTTTCAAAGAGCTTAAAGAAGAAAATAGAGTGGAAAAAGGCAGAGGTGTGAGCTTATTTGAGGGTAAAAGCCATCATTGAGTGCAAACACGAGTGTACTTGAGTGACCATTTTCTTTGAGTGAAACACGTGAGGGAGTGCAGTGAGGTCCTTTCTATAATTGTCTAACCTTATTGTTTTGCAGATTCTCCATCATGTCACAAAATACAGAAAGAAATGTAGGCAATGACGCTCCACCACCTACAGTTCCAAATCTACAAATTGAAGCTTTAATGGGGGAGATGAGGAGGATGTTGAGGGAGGAGTGTGAGCAAATACATGAGCGGTTGGATAGGGTAGAAGAGGGGGCACAACGGAGACCAAGGAGGGGTAGGGTACACCAAAGGGAGGATGAGAATGAGGGGGATTTAGAAGGGGTAGTTTCTGATGATGAGTTTGATAGTATGTCGGCGGGTAACCATAGGAGGTATGGTGGGCATAGAGAAGATAGGAACCAGGTAGATAATTATTTGGGGAATATCAAAATGAGAATCCCAGCATTTCAGGGGAAGAGTGATCCTGAAGCATACCTTGAGTGGGAGAAGAAAATGGAGTTAGTTTTTGATTGTCACAACTACTCCGACATGAAGATGGTAAAACTTGCTGCCATTGAGTTTACTGATTATGCTATTGTTTGGTGGGATCAGCTGTGCATCAACAGGAGGCGGAGTGGAGATCGCCCTATTGACACATGGGAGGCAATGAAGAGGGTGATGAGGCGACGGTTTGTACCACCTCATTATTATCGAGATCTCTACCTTAAGTTGCAGGGTCTTTGTCAGGGCTACAGAAGTGTTGATGAGTATTACAAGGAGATGGAGATGGCTATGATTAGAGCCAATGTTGAAGAGGATCGGGAGGCAACCATGGCAAGGTTTTTGAATGGGTTGAACCGAGAGATTGCTGACCCAATCGAGCTACACCATTATGTGGAATTGGAGGATTTGGTTCATATGGCAATCAAAGTTGAGAGGCAGCTCAAGAAGGGTAGTTCAAGTTCGAGGTCAAGACCGAGCCCACACAATCCAAGTACAACACCTTGGAGGTCGAACTATCCAAAGAAAGAAGACCAACCCACTTCATCATCTACACCAAAACCAGCCACCACAGCCACACCACCTCAAGGTAAAACAACTCCTACTTCATCCCGTTCTAGTGAGATAAGGTGTTTCAAATGTCAGGGGCGAGGACACATAGCTAGCCAGTGTCCAAACAAGAGAGTCATGGTGATTCGAGAAAGTGGAGAGATAGATTCTGAAGATGAAGATGATCTTGCTGACATGCCACCATTGGAAGATGCTTCTGACAATGAGTATGGGCCAGAATCTGGTGAGATGCTTGCACTAGTCACAAGGCGAGTCCTGAATTTGCAAGCAAAAGAAGCGGAAGAAGAGGTGCAGCGAGAGAACATCTTTCACACTCGTTGTCATGTGAGAGACAAGGTATGTAGTGTCATTATTGATGGAGGTAGTTATACTAATGTTGCTAGTGCTTCCATGGTTGCCAAGCTGGGGCTTACAACGCTTAGGCATCCCTGTCCATACAAATTGCAATGGTTGAATGATAGTGGTGAAGTGAGGGTTACAAAACAGGTGCTAGTCTCATTTCGAATTGGCAAGTATGAAGATGAGGTGTTGTGTGATGTGGTTCCCATGCAAGCTGGACACCTCCTTCTAGGAAGGCCTTGGCAATTTGATCGGCGGGTGCAGCATGACGGCTTCACCAACAAGTATTCATTCACATTCCCTCAACGAACAATCACTCTAGCGCCTTTGACACCAAAGCAAGTGTATGAAGATCAAGTGAGGTTGCAAAAATTGAGTGACAAAAAGAAAATGAGTGAGCAAAAAGAGAGTGAAAAGATGAATGAGAGTGAGGAAAAAGAGAGACAAAGAGAGAAAAGTGTGGAATCAAGTGAGAGAAAATAAAATAATTTTTATGCAAAAAAAAGTGAGGTTAAGAGAGCATTGTGTACAAAACAGCCCATGATTTTACTCATGTATAAGGAGGCTCTTTTAAATACTTACCAACTTGATTCTTCGCTGCCAAGTGTTGTTGTGTCTATTTTGCAGGAATTTGAGGATGTGTTTCCTGAGAAAGTACCACATGGTTTGCCACCTGTTCGAGGAATAGAACATCAAATTGATTTTGTTCCAGGTGCTTCCATCCCAAACCGACCAGCCTACAGAAGTAATCCTGATGAAACAAAGGAATTGCAAAGGCAAATTGAAGAATTGATGGAGAAAGGGCATGTGAGAGAAAGCATGAGCCCTTGTGCTGTTCCAGTGATTCTAGTTCCCAAGAAGGATGGAACATGGAGGATGTGTGTTGACTGTCGAGCCATCAACAATATAACGGTAAAATATCGACATCCCATTCCTCGTTTAGATGACATGTTAGATGAATTGCATGGTTCTTGTGTGTTTTCCAAAATTGATCTTAAAAGTGGGTATCATCAGATACGTATGAAAGAAGGGGATGAGTGGAAAACTGCTTTTAAAACTAAACATGGATTGTATGAGTGGTTAGTCATGCGTTTTGGACTAACTAATGCACCTAGCACTTTCATGCGCTTAATGAATCATGTATTGCGTGCTTTCATTGGAAAATTTGTGGTTGTGTATTTTGATGATATTCTTCTTATTTATAGTAAGAATTTGCATGACCATGTTTTGCATTTGCATTCTGTTTTGGATGTTCTTAGGAAACAGAGTTTATATGCTAACCTCAGTAAGTGTACTTTCTGCACCGATAAGCTTGTTTTCCTAGGCTTTGTTGTAAGTGCTACAGGTATTCAGGTGGATGAAGAAAAGATCAAAGCCATCCAAGAGTGGCCGACCCCTACAACTATAGGTAATGTTAGAAGTTTTCATGGACTTGCTAGCTTCTACAGGAGGTTTGTGAAAAATTTTAGCACCATCGCCGCACCACTTACAGAAGTTATCAAAAAGAATGTGATATTTAAATGGGGCGAAGCTCAAGAGGAGGCATTTCAGCTACTGAAATACAAGCTTACTCATGCTCCTTTACTTGCTTTGCCTAACTTTTCTAACACTTTTGAAGTTGAATGTGATGCTTCTGGAATAGGTATTGGCGCTGTTCTTATGCAGGATGGGAGACCACTTGCATACTTTAGCGAAAAGCTAAGTGGGGCTGCCCTCAATTACCCCACCTATGACAAAGAATTGTATGCACTAGTGCGTGCTTTAGAAACATGGCAGCACTATTTGTGGCCAAAGGAGTTTGTGATTCGCACAGATCATGAATCCTTGAAACATTTGAAAGGCCAACACAAGCTCAACAAGAGACATGCAAGATGGGTTGAGTTCATTGAGACATTTCCTTATGTCATTCGCTATAAACAAGGTAAGGAGAATGTGGTTGCTGATGCCCTTTCTCGCAGGTATGCCCTAATCTCTACTCTTGATGCTAAATTTCTTGGGTTTGAACACATAAAGGAGTTGTATCCTGCTGACCATGATTTTGGGGAAACTTATGCTGTTTGTGAAAAGTCTGCTGACGGAAAATTTTATAGGCATGAGGGTTTCTTGTTTAGGGAGCATAGGTTGTGTGTACCTAATTGTTCTGTGAGAGATTTGCTAGTTAGAGAGTCCCACAGGGGAGGGTTGATGGGACATTTTGGAGTTGCTAAGACCCTAGCTATGTTGCAAGAGCACTTCTTTTGGCCCCACATGAAACGAGATGTTGAGCGAATTTGTGGTAGGTGTGTCACTTGTAGGCAAGCTAAATCAAGAGTTCAGCCAAATGGCCTTTACACACCCCTACCTATCCCTAGTTCACCATGGGTTGACATTTCAATGGATTTTGTGTTGGGTTTACCTAGAAGTAAGCGTGGGAGGGATTCAATCTCTGAGGTTGTAGACAGATTTTCTAAGATGGCTCATTTTATTCCTTGTCATAAAACTGATGATGCCTCTAACGTTGCAGATTTGTTCTTTAGGGAGATTGTGAGATTACATGGTATGCCTAGAACCATTGTATCAGATAGGGATGCAAAGTTCTTAAGCTATTTTTGGAAAACATTGTGGGGAAAACTTGGGACAAAACTATTATTTTCTACTACTTGTCACCCTCAAACCGATGGTCAAACAGAAGTAGTTAATAGGACCCTATCCATTTTGTTGAGGGCTCTCATAAGTAAAAATATTAAGACTTGGGAAGATTGTTTGCCACATGTTGAGTTTGCTTATAATCGTTCAATGCATTCTGCTACTAAATTTTCACCATTTGAAATTGTTTATGGTTTTAATCCTCTAACTCCTTTGGATTTATCACCTTTACCAATTTCTGAGCATTTGAATTTAGATGGCGAGAAGAAGGCAGAATTTGTGAAGAAAATCCATGAGAGGGCGCGACTCAACATAGAGAGAAGGACTGAACAATACATTAAGCAAGCTAACAAGGGTCGTCATAAGCAGGTTTTTGAGCCCGGTGATTGGGTATGGTTACACATGAGGAAAGAGCGATTCCCAACACAAAGGCGTTCAAAATTGCTACCTCGAGGAGATGGTCCATTTCAAGTACTTGAAAGGGTCAATGACAATGCCTACAGACTCGATTTACCAGGTGAGTATAATGTTAGTGCTACTTTTAATGTTTCTGATTTGAGTCCTTTTGATGCAGGTGACGATTTGAGGTCAAATCCTTCTAAAGAGGGGGGGAATGATGAGGACACCAAGACCCAAGTATCAAGTCAAGTTCCAGTTGGTCCAGTGACGAGGGCACGAGCCAAGAGATTCAAGGAAGAACTTAACAGCCTAGTTGATGAGGACACCAAGACTCAAAATCCAAGTCAAGTTCCAGTTGATCCAAGCCAAGAGGGGAGGAATGATGAGGACACCAGTTTAGGAGCTTCATCAATATTTAGCTTCTTGTAATGAGTCTTTTTATTTTTAATCACGTCTTTTAGTCTTTGTTTATTTTGTGATAAGTCAAACACTTGACTTGTGTGAGTCCAAGAGTCCTTTTTGTCTTTAAATTTCGGCTTTCATTAGGAAGACAAAGGGTTGTCTTTATTTTTCGGTTTCATTAGGAAGACAAAAGGCTTGTCTTTAATATTTCGGTTTTTAGGAAGACAAAGGGGCTTGTATTGATGTAATTTTCGGCTATATAAGGCCTTGAAAACATTTGGAAAAATCAGATTATGTTGAATGAAAATTTGTGAGTTTTTCTTCTTGAGTTCTTGAAGAGATTATCCGAACTTATCAAGAGTATCCCTTGTGGCGTTCAATCCGACTTATCAAACGGATTCCCATCCCCGTTTGTGGCGTCTTCCTCATACCAAGGTTCGTGCTTTGCTAAGCATTGGGTCGCGGTTCTTCATTCCATCTCGTATGTTCTTGGTGGCTGTTCCATATTTGGTGTCGGGTTTCATCACAATGTTGGTGTGGTTCGTACCACTAGTCCACAAAGTCCTAAAACAAGAGGAGACCGTGGTCAACATTGAAGGAGAACAAAGACTTGTCTTACTCATCAAAGTTGACTGAGTTTAGGAGCTTCATGAGTCTTATTGTATTTGTCATTTTAATTTATTTACGTTATTGTTGTTATTTGGTCTTTCTTTATTTTGTAAAAGTCAAACACTTGACTTGTGTGAGCTGGAGAGTTGTGTGAGCCGAAAGGTCTTGTTTGGTGAGCTGAAGAGTTGTGTGAGCCGAAAGGTCTTGTTTATGGTGCTTTCATTAGGAAGACCAAGGATCTTGTTTTCATGTAATTTTCGTCCTTATAAGGACTGCCAAAACAATGTGAAAAGGCAGATTATGTTGAATGAAATTGTGAGTTTATTTCTTCTTGAGTTCTTGAAGAAACTTTTGAACTTATCAAGGAGATTCCTTGTGGCGTTCATCCTGACTTATCAAACGGATTCCATCCCCTTTGTGGCATCTTCCTCATACCAAGGTTCGTGCTTGGCTAAGCATTGGGTCGCGGTTCCATTCCAATCTCGTATGTTCTTGGTGGCTGTTCCATATTTGGTGTCGGGTTTCATCACAATGTTGGTGTGGTTCGTATCATGCGACCAGGCTGCTGGAGTACTCGGACCTAACCGGGAAGGACCATAGCAGATTGAAGAAGTCCTCCATCCAGGCACCTATAAACTTGCTCACTTAAATGGAGATCTCATCCCTTGCTATTGGAATGGAGAACACCTGCGCAAGTACTATCATTAAATAATTCTTCTTAAAGAATTGGCTTGTATTAATTTTACTTTTTACAATTTATGAAAAAGGGTTGGTCATTTTACGTGACTGATCGCTTATAAGTGTAAGATCTTGTTGATCACTCGTACATACATGTTTTGTCCATTTATTACGAGAAATATAAGGGACTGTGTGCAGCCAGTCGTTCTTGCCAATTAATGTATTTATTACAAGTATTTGCTCATTGCGTGTGCTGTTTTGCTGAATTATCATTTTGAAATCCGTGCTCCGAGTAGTAATGTTCGAACAGGTTTTGGTCAAGGCAAGTGATCAAGGACCTAAAGCTCCTCAATCACTTGGGGGGTATATAAGGCATCTAATAAGCAAAGCATATTGAAAGGTATGTAAACACATGAGCAAAATAAGTGAAAGCATGCTAGGGTACTTAGAGTATTTTTCAAAATTTTGTTATTTTGTTAAATCAATCCAAAGTACTATGCTAAGTTTGATCATGAGAACAGATATTATAATAACATTAAAATATTGTAATATCAAAATAATCCTTTTACACTGCGAGTAGTGACTACTCGGATGTAACTGTTGAATAGAAAGAGTGAAAGCTGCCCGTGCAACAATAAAAGTTAAAACATAAATTGGTTTTACATCATGAACCGTAGGTCATATAATTCAAAAATAAAAATATAAGATTATGAAGTAGCCGGGGGGTCCTATGGTGATTTATGTTGCTGTTGGTCGACAGTTACTCCAGCCTCTTCTCGGGCACCCTCGATACCGGTTGCTAAAGAAATCTCTGGAGACCTTGGACTTGTTTCTTCTTCCAGGCGAGCAACACACCTAGCTAGCTCCGCCTCCTAGATATGGTCTGGAATACAGGAGAAATTAGAGCTGGGGTTGCTTTTCCAAAACAGGTAAAAGCATTCGAACGCCGCCCCTTCATAGTCTTCGAGATTGCGGGCATTTTGTTCCTCCAGTTGATGAGGACACCAAGACTAAAGATCCAAGTCTAGTTCCAGTTGGCCTGGTGACGAGGGCGCGAGCCAAAAGCCTCAGTTTAGGAGCTTGATGAGTCTTATTGTATTTTGTCATCTTATATTTTTATTTAGTCTTTGTTTATTTTGTGAAAAGTCAAAACACTTGACTTGTGTGAGTCCAAGAGTCCTTTTTCTTTATTTTTCGGTTTTTATTAGGAAGACAAAAGGTTTGTCTTTAATTTTGGTTTTCATTAGGAAGACAAAAGGTTGTCTTTAATTTTTCGGTTTTTAGGAAGACAAAGGGGCTTGTCTTGATGTAATTTCCGGCTATATAATGCCTTGAAAACATTTGGAAAAATCAGATTTTGATGAAATGAAAATATTGTGAGGTTTTCTTCTTGAGTTCTTGAAGAAACTTTTGAACTTATCAAGGGGTTCCTTGTGGCGTTCAACCTGACTTATCAAACGGATTCCCATCCCCGTTTGTGGCGTCTTCCTCATACCAAGGTTCGTGCTTGGCTAAGCATTGGGTAGCGGTTCTTCATCCCCATATCGTGTGTTCTTGGTGGCTGTTCCATATTTGGTGTCGGGTTTCATCACAATGTTGGTGTGGTTGTCTTATTGTATTTTGTCATCTTATATTTTTATTTAGTCTTTGTTTATTTTGTGAAAAGTCAAAACACTTGACTTGTGTGAGTCCAAGAGTCCTTTTGATGCAGGTGCAGATTTGAGGACAAATCCTTCTCAAGAGGGGGGGGGGGGGGGGGGGGGGGGGGGATGATGAGGACACCAAGACTAAAGATCCAAGTCTAGTTCCAGTTGGCCTGGTGACGAGGGCACGAGCCAAAAGCCTCAGTTTAGGAGCTTGATGAGTCTTATTGTATTTTGTCATCTTATATTTTTATTTAGTCTTTGTTTATTTTGTGAAAAGTCAAAACACTTGACTTGTGTGAGTCCAAGAGTCCTTTTTCTTTATTTTTCGGTTTTTATTAGGAAGACAAAAGGTTTGTCTTTAATTTCGGTTTTCATTAGGAAGACAAAAGGTTGTCTTTAATTTTTCGGTTTTTAGGAAGACAAAGGGGCTTGTCTTGATGTAATTTTCGGCTATATAATGCCTTGAAAACATTTGGAAAAATCAGATTTTGATGAAATGAAAATATTGTGAGGTTTTCTTCTTGAGTTCTTGAAGAAACTTTTGAACTTATCAAGGGGTTCCTTGTGGCGTTCAACTTGACTTATCAAACGGATTCCCATCTCTGTTTGTGGCGTCTTCCTCATACCAAGGTTCGTGCTTGGCTAAGCATTGGGTCGCGGTTCTTCATCCCCATATCGTGTGTTCTTGGTGGCTGTTCCATATTTGGTGTCGGGTTTCATCACAATGTTGGTGTGGTTCGTATCACCAGTGTAGTGACTTATTTGCGACTTATCTCCAGCTCAGCTTGAAGCTTGTGGGCTTCCCGGTAGTTTATGAGTGAAGTCTCCTTGTACTGCTCCTTAGAAGCAGTGATCTAGGCAATGCTTGCCTCCTTCTTCTTCAACTCCTCTTTGAGAGAAGCGAGTTTGGCCTCGGTCACTTGCAGCGCCTCGATGTGCTTCGCCTCGACTTCCTTGAGAGCCTCAGCATGCTTCACCTCAACTTCCTTCAGCTGCTCGGCATGAGTAGCTTCAATCGCCTTGAGTTGCTCGGCATATTGGGCCTCAGCTGCACTAAGCTGATGGCTGAGTTTCTTCTCAAATTGAGCGGTCAACGTCCTTGAGCTTCACTAGCCAGAAGTCATGGTAAGAACTCCCTACGATCAGAAAGAGATAAAGCTGTTAGTAGGGGTGAATTAGTGAGAAAATTCATAAAGTACAATAAAGAAAGCAACTTACAGCAAGCAATTCGTTCAGTGCGCGGTTGAAGACTTGATCAACCGCCATGGAGCCAGTCTCCTGAATCACCTCCCGGCTGCAACGGTGCTTTGTTATTCTTGACAGCCTATCTTTTGCTGAATTGAGCACCACACCCTTTGAGGTCGTCTCCCGAGGCTTCTTCTCAGCGACCAGCCGGCTACTGGACGGTGGAAGCTGGAGGCGTAAGGTCGGCTGGAGCTGGTGGAGGAGTCTTTCCAACTGGAGATGGGGGATCTGGATTTACTGGAAACGACGAAGTTGCATCTTTGGCAGGAGCTAGTGGAGGGGTTATCTCCTTTGTGGAAGTAGGCGCAGGAGGGTCTTCTATTCGAGACTTCTTCGAGGAGGGATTGCTGCAGCCTTCCCCAGATTGGTGCTTGTGAGATTTTTTCTTGTTCGCCGATTTGGCGTACAAGTCAAAAGCTCGTTCGGCAGGCATGTCTGCAAAGAAGAAACAAGCGAACAATCAGGCAATATAATAAAAGGAGCTTGCTAAGTTTAGGAAACAAGGGCAGAGAAAGTAAAAGTATAATACCCGAGCTATAATTACTAGTCGCTACACTATTTACTTTACTAGTGCTACACTCACTCTCTGGCCTAAAGAAGTCTGAATTCAAAGCAGGTGTGAATTTAAAGTTGCCACCCCCGTCAAAAAGGTGACAGGGAATAGGCAGACTATCTAAAAGCAAAAAATCAGTATCGTTCTCGTTCGATGACTCAAGAATAGGGTCGAAGGCCTTCTTCTTGCCCTTCCCTGGAGGGGCTGGTGCAGCAGCAGGTCGTGGGGCGCCAGTTGGTTCATTGATAGTCACCCCTGTTGCCCTCCTCATTGGAGGTTGTGACATGTCTTGTTGTTCCTCGAGGACTTCAGTGCCAGTGGCACTCCCCGCGGTAGATTCCCTCACATCCTGGTGAGGTGCCAGAAGGCCGACCAGCCTCAGATTGGCCTCTGTGACCAGCTGTTTGACGCTTTTCTCTACGTCGGTCATGCTGGCCAAGAGGGCTGATCAGACTTCCATGTCTGGAGTGGGAACCGATCGCAGCCATGGACCTGAAATGCACTAAATCTCTAACGGGAATGTAGGAAGAATCAAAGGAAAATAAACGACCACGGGTGCAAAGATATTACCTCCTTGTGTGAACGCCAGGTTGTTGGTGACCATATCAGTAGTCACAAAGTACTCTAGATGGTACTTCCCCACGTTAGATATAAAAGTGGTATCACTCAGGAAAGTGCGGGTCGTTTCCTTGTGGCAGAAATGGAAGAACCCCGTGTTTTCTTGGTTGGGGTTGGATTTTAGGTCGAACAGGTAGTTGTTCTCGTGTGGCGTGTGGACTGGCCACTTCTTATAACTATAAAGGATATAGATTGCAGAGTGCATTCTATACCCATTTGGGGTTATTTGGAAAGGAGTGACCCCAAATAATTGGCCACTCCTTGAAAATAAGGATGGAGAGGCAAGATCGCTCCTACCTCGATGTGATACCTCGACCAGGCGCTAAAGGTGCCTCCAGGCAGATTCGCCCGTTGGTCTCCGGTGGGTTGGTCTAGGGTTACCCCAGGAAGCCTGTACTTCTTGATGTAATTGGAAATCATCCTAATCGTTACTCGACTAGGAGGGGCAACAACGTACCATTCGACATCTGGTCGAATGACGTTTCGGAGTTGGGCTTGAGTTTGGATTCCTGGCTCGGGAGTACTCTCAGCTCTACCACTGGTCGAGGGAATTTCCGCATGAGGAGCAGGCTGGTTTTCAGAAGGTTTTGATGGTTTCTTTTTCTGGGCCCTCATGCTTACTTAATCAGTGAATGGTTAGAACCCGAGCAAGTGCTGTGATAAGTTATTCCTGGCTAGTAGCCGTGAATATTGGCCATTTAGTGAGAGTGCCTAGAGATACTAGGGTTTGCCAAGTTGAGTGAGGCTGAACACCCTAGGGGCAATTGCTCACCAGCACCACTGATTAAGATAGAAGTCTCTATAAACCCGTGTAACTTCAATTACACTCTTGGATAAGTAGTGATGCCCTAGGTAACTTGATGGTTACCCATGTGAGGGATTTACTCTTGGATAAGTAGCGATGCCCTAGGTAACACGATAGTTACCCTTGATGGGGATATTTATTGGCTAGATCTTAGTGTTGAAACTCGGTTCTCTCTTACAGATTAGCATTTATGCTAGGGGCGTGTTATGCCTGAATTGTTGGAAGTTGTCGAGCGTTGGTCTTGAATTATATTATGATATATTATATCTGCTTGCTCTGAGATTTTCTGAGTGCAGTTATTTATTTTTTGATAAGAAATAGTTGTGATATAATATATCTGCTTGTTCTGGGATTTTCTGAGTGCAGGAATTTATCTGTTTATATGAAATAATTTGTCATTGGTTATCAGGCATGACCATAAGTTTGCCAGGACGCTTTTGCATTCTTGAAATTGATTGTGAAGGATCTGGAGCCCTAATTCTCTACATGCTTTTGTTTTAAAGTTGAACTTACTAAGCGTTTTCGCTTACCTAGTTTTTTTTCCTATTGTAGGTAAGAATAAGGGCAAGGCAGAGCAGTGAGCGCTGGAGTCTACCTTGCAAATGTACATGTGGACCGACCTTTTGGGAAGTCGTTTTATTTTTTGGAAATGTTGTGTAATTTTCCTAAACTAGGCTCACTCTAATTTTTATAAAATATGTTTGTAATTAAATGTTAAGTATGGCCATACGACTTTTTAAAAAGTTTTTTTACACGGGTTTTTGAGACATTTTGTTAAATGAAAACATTTATATTTCTGCATTATCGAGTCTTGAAAATCTGGGTCGTTATAGATCAGGGGTAGTACTCACACTTCTCCCCTTAATATTGGCACCGATAATATCTCATGAGCCTTTACCCACCCATGTTGGGGTAACGCTAGCTGTAGGCTATCCCAATCCTTATTAGGATCTTGCAGATCTATCCCAATCTAGGGTCAAAATTTCTTCCTCCTTTCCCAAACTCCTTTACCCTACTTAATCCACAATATTCAGAGAAGTACATAGTCCTTAGTCTTGGAATCCTACGTTCTCGTACTCAAATTTGCAAACTCTATACCCCTTCAGTAAGGTAAACACTCAAACCCTGAGTTACTCTTTCAAGTGAGCCATGTATAACTGTAACTGTTAATTCTAGGTTTCATCCACATGCTCATCACCTTTTATGACCCTCCTCTCGAACATGGGAACCCAAGAGTCTTAATCTAACATTGTCGACTTTGGTGTCAAGTGGGGAGACATGGTCTTCTTCCATACACACTCTCTCTTTGACATCTTGCTCACACCAACCATAGTTTTTGCATTCACTCACCTCACCTACAAACTGAGTTGATTCACCTTTATGGTCCATAGCTATGTTTCTTCATACTAACCTTAGGATAACCTAGAGTCATAGTAGCCCTTCTGGTTTCTAAGTATCATTTCTCACTTACCAAAAGATCAAGTCGTGCGCCTCCCAGCATTCAACTTCGTGGATACAATAGTTGTAAAGAGGTAACCCAAAGCTCATCCCGTGTCTTATCTTCAATACCAACACCCATCGAATCACTCACCCAATTCACATATCTTAACGCATCTGTGCTAAGGTGGTGGAATTCTTAACCATTCCTACAAAATCTTCTTCTGGTGTTCAACTGTTTATTCCTAGAGGTGTCTCTGTTACTCATCAATCTCAGGCTTCAGGCCAGTTTCGATCATTTCTCCACCCTAACTATGGCTAACCAGCATGTAACGATCCAAAATCACTAATATGGCTTAAGGGCCTTGATTAGTGTGTCAGGAGGGCATAATTGGTTTATATGTGAATTTATTAACTTAATGCATGATTATATGATAAGCATGCTAGTATGTTTATAAGAATGTAAATGTGAATATATGCTATATTTGTGAGAACCACATTATTATGTGGGTAAAACTGCAGCATGTGATTTGAGGCGATCCTAGGGAGCTAGTTAGCGGGAAAGTCACAATGGGGCTTAATACTTGACTTTGGGAAAGTCAAGGGGTATTTTAGGTATTGGATGATAATTTAGATTATCGGTTTATGGAAATAAATAATTGGAGATATATTTGAGGTTAGGAAGTCTAGATGTGAATACTGGGGAATTTTACCCTTTTGCCCTCGGGGACGTTTCCAGCACCCCGAGCCCCGGGATTAACTTAATTGCCTAAGAATAGACTAAGTAAAACACAGAATTCGGTGGAACATTAGGAACCAACCTTCTCTCCTTTCCTCTTTCTCTCTCAAAGGAAACCATTAGAATCTTAGGGAAATTCAGCTGAAAACTCTGTGATTTGAGCTAGAGTTTGGAGGGCGCGGCTCGGCCACTGGTAGCTGAGGACAGCTTATTATGCACTGAGCTCGGCTTAAGCAGGCCAAAGTCAGTGGGGTAAACAGAGGGTGCGACCTAAGGTGTCAATCCTGATTACCGTGTGATTTGATTGTTATTATTGATTGGTGGATTGTTATGCTGTATAGCTGGGTGTTGACTAGCTGAATCTTTGGTTAAATCTTCATGCTTTGTGATTATTGTGGTATGTTAAGTGTATGAACATGCTTAAGGGGTTATCCAAATGTTATTGTTGCTTGTTATATAATATGATATGTTTTCTTGCTGGGCCTTGGCTCACGGGTGCTTCGTGGTGCAGGTAAGGGCAAGGGCAAGCTTGATCGACCTTGATTTGGAGAGCTTTGAGAGCAGAATGTACATGATCAGCTGCTCAGCCGCCACGGTTGAGAGGGAGAAAGGAACAGGAGAACCAAAAACGTCTGTTTTGCCCTTAGAGTGGCTAATGGTTGTTTGAACTCTAGAAATTTTGTAAACTGACTTTTGAACGCTGTTCCTTTTTGGGATCCCATGTGTAAAAATGTTTAGTTATATGAAATGTACCTTTTGAGACCAAAACCTTTTAACTCTAGTTCATTAGTGGTTTCTGTATCACATTTTTAACTAAATGACTTGATTAGCAAGTCCTGCACCTTTATAAGTACACAGTGTAGCGGTCTTGGCTATCCAGGGCGTTACAACTTGGTATTAGAGCGTCCTAGGTTTAAGGGTTCCTGAAGACCGGCTGGACATGTACATTCACTACTAAAGAAAAGCTCTATTCAGGGTTTGGAATGGCTGGACATGTGCTTATATGCTTGTATGTCTGGAATGAATTATGAATGTTGTTATTTATTGGATTAATAGGAAGCATGAGATACTGATAGGGCCTGGCCCTTGACTGCTGTGTGAAAATATTGAAGTATGCTTATTAGCATCGCCGTGCATGTAAATGAATATTTGGATGATTAACTACATATTGTGTATGGATGGATGTTTATATCTTAGTTGTTGTGTGGAAATGTTGGGGCATGCTTATTAGTAAAGCTGGTGCATGAGGATAAATGCCTATATCTTGATTGCTTGTGATTGGTTATGTTCCTATGGTGGATTTTAGAGAAGCTTTTACCCTGTCATCATGGTTTGATTGCCGAGTCATTGATTGCAGATTGACTTGGATAGCTATGCGTCCAAGAAAATCTACGCGACTAGCCGGCACTAGGTCTGGGACCGGGGGTGATGACCAGGGCCAGATCCCTCCGCAAGTCCCTGAGAACTGGCAGCAACTTATGGTAGATATGTAAGCGCGGTTATAGAGCCAAGACGAACAGATTCGTCTGCAGCGATAGCAGGCTCCGTCAGGGACTGCTGCCCCTACTATTGTACCACCTGCAGTGGTACCAGTTGTATAGCCAGGAGAGGTTGGGAACAGGTGGTAGCCGTTATATGAGCGGTTCAGGAAGCATCAACCCCAATTTTTGAGGGAGGACCTGACCCACAGAAGGGCGAGCAATGGTTGACTATGATTACTATTATTCTTAATTTTATGAGGATAGAGGGACATGATAGAGTGGCCTGTGCCACATATATGTTGAGAGAGGATGCCCACATTTGGTGGGAAGTGGCATCACAGACCAGAGATGTCACTGCTTTGAGTTGGGAAGGATTTAAAGACTTGTTCAGCCAGCAATACTATAATGTTGCCATAAGGGCAACAAAAGTTAATGAGTTTGTGGGTTTGATGCAGGGCAACATGACAGTTACTGAGTATGCCCTAAAATTTGACAGACTTGTGAAATTTGCACCAGACCTTGTGCCTACGGATGCAGCTAGGCAGGACAGAGTTATCAGAGGGCTTAATGCTATGATAGCACGAGATGTGAGGATTATGACAGTTCGTGGGGGGACAACTTATGCCCAGGCTGTGGAGAAGGCTCTTACCGTTGAGGAAGCAGAGAATAAGATCTGGAGGGAAAGTGCAGTAAGGCGGGAGGGCCGCAGAGTGGTGCCTCCTTATTCTGGGTCAGGTTGGGGTGGAGGCCCCAGTGATTTCAAGAGAAAGACTCCTGACACTTCGACCGCTGCTTGTCCTGATAAGAGGGGCCGGGGTGGTCAAGGTGGCCGTCTGGGCGGCGGTGAAGCATGGCGGAGTTATCCATAGTGCCCGAGACATAGAAGACGCCATCAGGGTGAATGTCGAGCCAAGGCTTGCTGTGTGTGTGGAATGGTGGGGCATCTTAAGACGGACTGCCAAACAGTGAAGAAAGGGGAAGCAGGAAAGGTGGGATAGCTTGACTCCAGCTCGAGTATTCACCTTGACACAGGCAGAGGTCGAGGCTAGTCCCTCGGTAGTGACAGGTCAACATTCTAACACTGGCTCTCCTTTTATTGTATTGATTGACTCTGGTGCTACACATTCCTTTGTTTCTAGTAATGTGATTGATAGATTGTGTAGACCTAGTGAGTATCGGACTGCAGGGTTTGGGACTTTAT
The DNA here is from genome assembly GCF_963169125.1 of Humulus lupulus. Taxonomy (NCBI): domain Eukaryota; kingdom Viridiplantae; phylum Streptophyta; class Magnoliopsida; order Rosales; family Cannabaceae; genus Humulus; species Humulus lupulus. The sequence goes on along the minus strand of NC_084802.1, from coordinate 160,776,067 downwards.
TGCCTACTGGGGAACTGGTAGTTTCTAGGAGGTGGATTAGGGCACTGCCAGTGATGATTGATAGTTGGGGCTTTCAGTTGACTTGATTGAGCTAGATATTTAGGATTTTGACATGATCTTAGGGATGGATTGGTTGGTTAGGTATGGGGCTACTATTGACTGCAGGAAAAAGATGGTGACTTTTGAGCCTGAGGGCGAGGAACCTTTTGTCTTCGTGGGTGCGGTATGAGGACCCCGCGAACCCATGCTACAGGGTGGATGTATAAGTTTTCTGGCTAGTGTGGTGGACACTACCAAGGTTTTGGTTTGAGAGCTTTTAGATGTCTTCCCTGAGGAGCTACCAGGGTTGCCACCATGCAGGGAGATTCTGTTTGTTATCGAGTTAGCACCGGGGACAGAACCAGTATCAAGAGCACCATATAGGATGGCACCGGCAGAGTTGAAGGAATTGAAGATACAGCTACAGGAACATCTGGATTTGGGATTCATCAGGCCTAGCTACTCTCCATGGGGTGCTCCAGTGTTGTTTGTTAAGAAGAAAGACGGGACTCTGAGAATGTGCATAGACTATAGGGAATTGAACAAGTTGACTATCAAGAATAAGTACCCTCTACCAAGGATCGATGCTTGTTCAATCAGCTGTAGGGAAAGATGGTGTTCTCAAAGATTGATCTTCGATCTGGTTTTCACCAGCTGAGGATCAAAGATGAGGACAAACCGAAGACGACCTTTCGAACGCGGTACGGGCATTATGAGTTCTTGGTCATGTCTTTTGGTTTGACTAATGCCCCGACAGCTTTCATGGATCTGATGAACCAGATGTTCAAGGACTTCTTGGATCAGTTCGTCATTGTCTTCATCAACAACATCTTAGTGTACTCCAGTTCAGAGGCAGAGCACGAGCGGCATCTTCGACAGGTTTTTTACAGAGGTTAAAGGAGCATCCGTTATATGATAAGTTTAAGAAGTGTGAGTTTTGGTGGCTAGAGGTGACTTTTCTTGGGCATATAGTTGGTGCAGAGGGGATTAAGGTGGATCCATCCAAGGTGGAAGCGGTGAGAGATTGGCCGAGGCCAAGCAACGCCTCGGAGGTGCGGAGTTTCCTCAGATTAGCAGGTTATTACAGGAGGTTTGTAGAAGGGTTCTCAAAGATTGCTTCACCAACGACAGAGTTGACACGGAAGAATCAGAAGTTTGTTTGGTCAGAGAAGTGCGAGCACAATTTTCAAGAGTTAAAGCAACGACTTGTTTCTGCACCTGTGTTAAGTCTTCCTTCAGAGGAAGGAAAGTTTGTGGTATACTGTAATGCATCGAGGATGGGTCTAGGTTGTGTGTTGATGCAAAATGAGAAGGTTATAGCGTATGCATCGCGATAGTTGAAGGAGTATGAGCAGCGGTATCCTACCCATGATCTGGAACTAGTAGTAGTGGTATTCGCACTGAAGGTGTGGCGACATTATTTGTATGGGGAGAAGTGCGAGATATACACCGATCATAAGAGTTTGAAGTATTTCTTCTCCCAGAAGGATCTGAACATGAGACAGAGACATTGGTTGGAGTTGGTTAAGGATTATGATTGTGACATTCTCTATCACCCAGGGAAAGCCAATGTTGTGGTAGATGCATTGAGCCGGAGGGGCTCGGGGGAGTTATTTAGTTCAATTCAGATCTCCATGGAGTTAGCTGATGAGATGGCTAGGGCAAGGATAGAAGTGGTGGTGGGCTAGTTGGCCAATGTTACTTTGCAGTCGACCCTGCTAGAGCGGATCGAGGGTTAGTTGGTAGACGCGCAGTTGCAGGAGGTTAGACAGCATGTCTTAGCGAGGACAGCTAAGGATTATTCTATTTCTGAGACTGGTGTGCTTTGGTATCAGGGACAGATTTGTGTTTCGGCAGATAAAGGGATTAGACGAGAGATACTAGATGAGTCTCACACTACGCCATACTCGCTTCATCCGGGAACCACGAAGATGTATCTGGATCTATAGACATTATATTGGTGGCCCGGTTTGAAAAAGGATGTGGTAGAGTATGTGACTAGATGTTTGACATGTCAGCAGGTGAAGGCTGAGCATCTGCGACCAGCAGGGTTACTTCAACCTTTGGGTATCCCAGAGTGGAAGTGGGAGGACATTACAATGGATTTTGTGGGAGGTCTACCCTGGACGGTAGGACTTCATGACTCGGTGTGGGTGATAGTGGACAGATACACCAAGTCAGTTCATTTTCTGTCAGTGAAGTTGATGTACATAGTGGAACAGTATGCAGAGTGTATGTGAGGGAGATAGTTCGTCTCCATGGGGTTCCTCAGTCCATCGTATCTGATCGAGACCCTATCTTTACCTCTAAGTTTTGGGGAGCTCTGCAGAAAGCCATGGGGACTCAGTTGAAGTTTAGCACAGCCTTTCATCCTCAAACTGATGGGCAGTCTGAGAGGACGATTCAAGTGTTGGAAGATATGCTTAGGGTGTGTGTGATTGACTTCGAGGGATCTTGGAGTAAGTATCTCCCGTTGATTGAATTTTCGTATAACAACAGTTATCAGTCCACGATTGGAATGGCTCCTTATGAGCGCTATATGGAAGGAAGTGTACGTCGCCCATTCATTGGGACGAGATGGGTGAGAGAAAGTATTTGGGGCCAGACATGGTTCAGAAGACAAGTGAAGCTATTGAGAAGATCCGAGCCAGGATGCTTGCTTCACAGAATAGACAAACAAGCTACGCTGATCCTAGGCATAGAGACGTGGAGTTTCAGGTTGGGGACCATGTGTTTCTGCGAATTTCACCACTGCGAGGGGTGAGGAGATTTGGAGTAAAAGGGCAAGCTGGGCCCTCGGTTTGTCGGACCTTTCGAGATTTTAGAAAGGATTGGACAGGTGGCTTACAGGTTGGCCTTGCCACCGTCGTTGTTGGGAGTTCACGATGTATTCCATGTCTCTATGTTGCAGAAGTATGTCTCAGACTTGATGCATGTATTGAAGTATGAGGACTTAGAGTTACAGACAGATTTGTCCTATGAGGAGCGACCGGTTCAGATTTTGGATCAGAAGGATAAAGTTCTACGGAATAAGACAATTCTGTTAGTTAAAGTCTTGTGGAGAAATAGCAAGGTCGAGGAAGTGACCTGGGAGCTAGAGACGGTGATGCGGGATCAGTATCCCGAGCTATTCATGTAAATTTCGAGGACAAAATTCTTAGTGGGAGGGGATAGTTGTAACGACCCAAAATCACTAATATGGCTTAAGGGCCTTGATTAGTGTGTCGGGAGGGCATAATTAGTTTATGCTTGAATTTATTAACTTAATGCATGATTATATGATAAGCATGCTAGTATGTTTATAAGAATGTAAATGTGATTAGATGCTATATTTGTGAGAACCACATTATTATGTGGGTAAAACTGCATGCTTATCACAACGGGAGCTAGTTAGAGGGAAAGTCACAACGGGGAGCATGCGATTTGAGGCGATCCTAGGGAGCTAGTTAGAGGGAAAGTCACAACGGGGCTTAATACTTGACTTTGGGAAAGTCAAGGGGTATTTAAGGTATTGGATGGTTATTTAGGTTATCGGGTTATGGAAATATATAATTGGAGATATATTTGAGGTTAGGAAGTCTAGATGTGAATACTGGGGAATTTTACCCTTTTGCCCTCGGGGACGTTTCCAGCACCCCGAGCCCCGGGATTAACTTAATTGCCTAAGAATAGACTAAGTAAAACACAGAATTCGGTGGAACATTAGGAACCAACCTTCTCTCCTTTCCTCTTTCTCTCTCAAAGGAAACCATTAGAATCTAAGGGAAATTCAGCTGAAAACTCTGTGATTTGAGCTAGAGTTTTGAGGGAATAGCTCAGTTTTGGCTAAGGGATTCAACCAGAACTGAGGTAAGGATTGAATCAGACTTTTTGTTGTTAAATTCTGTGGTTTTGATTGAGTTCTAAGAGGTTTTGTGTTTTTGAATTGAAGACTGAATTGAAGCTAGGAACTTGGAAGTTAGCTCAGAAATTGCTTAAAGAATTGATTATGCAGTGAAGGTAAGCTCAAATTTATGATTTAATATTTGAATTCTGATGTTTTCTTGGCTGGTTTTAGTGTTCTTGAGCTTTTGGGTTTCAGAGATTGAAGTGGGGTTTTGAAAGTTGAGTTATAGAATTAGGATGGTTTTGAGTGAGGTTTGAGAGTTAAAAATGGAGGTTTATTTGGGTTTGAAGGGGTCGGGCCCCGACATAGTTCTTGGTGAGCCACGGCCCTCTGAAGCTGATGCATGCTGAGGAAGGAGGGCGGGCTGCGTCATCGGGCTTGTAGGGCCGCGGCCTGTGTGTGGTTCTGAGCATGGGAGGGCTCTGTTTGAGGGCCATGCCGCGACATGGGAGGCTAGAGTCGCGACCCTTAAGGGAATTTGGGATTTTGGGATTTTAAGCATGGGAATTTAACCTAGGGTGCTCAGGATCGAATCTATTACCATGTTTGGTGGAATTCGATGTTCCAGAGACTAGAAGCCCTTTTACAATTATTAATGGTATCCCTTATCTTGATTGTGACTAGGTATAAGGGCTCAGGAAACAGATCGTGCTCAAGAGGCATCACGTGTAACCAATACATTTGGAAACTAAAGGTAAGAAAACTGCACCCGGTTGTTGATTTATAGCGGGACTAAGGGTTCCCTATTTTGTATGCTTTGTGAAGGATGGTATTATGCCATGTAAATAGTAAACAAACGGCCTAGGAGTGCCGAAGTTTACACTTGCGCACAAGGCACAGCTCGGCCACTGGTAGCTGAGGACAGCTTATTTTGCACTGAGCTCGGTTTAAGCGGGCCAGAGTCAGTGGGGTAAACAGAGGGTGCGACCTAAGGTGTCGACCCTGATTACCGTGTGATTTGATTGTTATTATTGATTGGTGGATTGTTATGCTGTATAGCTGGGTGCTGACTAGCTGAATCTTTGATTAAATCTTCATGCTTTGTGATTATTGTGGTATGTTAAGTGTATAAACATGCTTAAGGGGTTATCCAAATGTTATTGTTGCTTGTTATATAATATGGTATGTTTTCTTGCTGGGCCTTGGCTCACGGGTGCTTCGTGGTGCAGGTAAGGGCAAGGGCAAGCTTGATCAGTCCTGATTTAGAGAGCTCCGAGGGCAGAATGTACATGATCAGCTGCTCAGCCGCCACGGTTTTGAGGGAGACAGAGACAGGAACAGGAGAACCAAAAACGTCTGTTTTTCCCTTAGAGTAGCTAATGGTTTTTTGAACTCTAGAAATTTTGTAAACTGACTTTTGAACGTTGTTCCTTTTTGGGATCCCTTGTGTAAAAATGTTTAGTTATATGAAATGTACCTTTTGAGACCAAAACCTTTTAACCCTAGTTCATTAGTGGTTTCTGTATAACATTTTTCACTAAATGACTTGACTTTGTCCTGCACCTTTATAAGTACACAGTGTAGCAGTCTTGGCTATCCAGGGCGTTACACAGCACCACCTGTCAACTTGACATCCCATGTAGAACATCTAAGTCCTTATCCCTACTTCTATTATAGGGTACAGACGATCACTCCTTCAATGTGTATACGGGCGCACCATAATCCTTGATCCACCACACTAGCATCTCACGTTCCGAGCAAGAATGGTGCCCACCGTGCCGTCCTCTTGTACTCGTCTATCCTGTGCATACCCTCATACCACGATGTGTAGATCAACCCCCTTATTCCCATCTCTGGGAATCCATCACACCACTATCCATACAAACAAACTTTAGATTTCTATATTACTTCTATCAAGGGTACAACTATCCCCAAGGACATCTCAGACAGAAGTCGTGATGCCTCACCGGTCCCACTGTGTTTCTAATCCCCTAAAGTGTTCCTTTAGTTGCCTTGTGGTCTCAATCCTAGCTGATTCATGCACAATTCCATCATTTCCCATTAGGTAACCTTAACTATCATCTAGAGAAATCAAGCTTATTCCTTCATTCTTAGCAGTGGATATCTGCTCTTAACAATTACCTTGTTTGCCTTCCATATAAAGTATATACTCTGGCAAACTTGGCCTTCTCCTTAACCCATAACATTGGCATGCCCTATTGTAAGATGCTCTCTCTTATCACCTTTAAGTTAAAAAAACTTCCTTGACTGAACCTTTAATTTTTGCTGCTCAATTAACGTCATTTTTCACGATGTCTTTTGTGCTAGTTCTATGCTTGCCTTATTCCCATAGTACACTCTATTCCCTAGTCATGACATCAATCTTGTTAAACCCTTGCACACTCATTTGAAATTCCACTGACCCATCCAGTTACCCTCTGAGCTACCTAACACCTAGTTGTACCTACCACCATGGCTAGACATTTCGAGGTCACGGTCGAATCCCTTCCTCTTATACTCAAAAGTCACCAATCTCTCTCATAGTCCATGGTTGTCCTTTATCGGCCAACTAATCCATACTCACGACTATACTAAGGCCATCATATATAACAATCCCAACCAATTGTTACTACAAAATTTCTACCTGTACTACTCTGTTTCATTCCTTCAAAATTACCAACTTTTATCAAACACAAAATCTCAAGCCCCACAACATTCTATTCATTCAGTAGGTATCCCATGTCTATATCTCCATTAAAAGGTATGTAGCACCAAACTCAGTCAACACAATATAAAGAACAAGAACTAGAAGGCCAACCTGTCATTTCACAGGAACCAACTTCGGGCTCTGGCTGCCTCCAGGCAGACTCTCGAACTGAGGTCGAGCTATCTGTACTTCTGGATTCTTCTGTCTTTGATTTCGGACAATGCTTCATGATGTGCCCAGCTATTCCACATAGAAAACATGTCTTCGCTCGACATTTTCCCAAATGGCATCTCCTGCACCTGACACACACTCGATAACTTCTCCAGACCTCATTGTCGCCCTGGCGACTGCCCTAAACATCATGACCCCTCACATCAGGACCGACCGTAGTAGAACTATCAGGGGTCTTTCTTTTCTGACTACTAGGTCCTCTGCCCCTACCTGCTCTTACAAATGGGAGTCCTTGCCTGGGCTTCTAGCCCCACGGCACCCTCACTCCATATCGTACCTCCTGCGTCCTCTATGGCAAGGCCTTCCCTACCGCCAGAGCATAAGTGGAAATCTCATGAACTGGAGTGACCCTAACTCTATGGGACACCCTAGGGTTTAGCCCTCGAATGAATCTTTCCTTTCGAGCTACATCCGTTGGTACCAAATCAAATGCGAACTTGGCTAACCCATCAAATTCGTTAACATATTCTGTCACCGTCTTACTTCCTTGAACCATGTTCATAAACTCATTGGTCTTTGCAATTCGGACTGCGTCACCATAGTACCTCTCGTTGAAGAATTGTCTGAACTCCTCCCAACCCATCATAACAACATTCCGGGTCTGTGATACCACCTCTAACCATGTTAGGGCATCCTCCCGTAGCATGTACGTGGCACAAACCATTCTATCATTTCCTTTTGCTCCTATATAGTTGAGGATGGTGCTAACCATGCACATCCACTGCTCCTCTGAATAGATCTAAACCTCCTTCCAAAAATGGAGGATAAAGCCTCTGGAATCTTTCATACAGAAATTTCCACCTCCTTCTACCCTTATGTTGAATCAGAACTAATTCCAAAGTCGTAAAAACCCACGGAACAACATTTCCAGGTGGAACTCGCTGTCTCAACCACCTAATCTCTTCCTCCTGCTTATGTAATCTAGCCCGCATATCATCGAACACCTGCTGCCAATCCCTGGGGACAGATGAAGGATTTTAGTCTCGACTTCTATCTACAACCCCAGCATTAACAATGCCTGCACCCCTTGACTGTCTCTGATGCATAACTTCTAAATCTATCTGCAGTCAATGACTCAACCCATCAGATATGATAATCCCTTCCGAAACCACTCCCGAACAAGGCCAGACAAACAAAAGAATATCAAGCACAATTATATATTGCTCATGCTCCCTATATAAACAAGTAGATAAGGCCATTCAATTAAGCAATTAGGCAAATATTTCACTCAATACCAACCGACCCTAAGTCGAGCTTGTCTCTGGCAACGAGCGTACATGTTCAGTCAATTTTCCAGGAACCATAAACCTTGGCACGCTTTGATACCAAGTTGTAACACCCTACTTCCTTAGAGCCATTACTAAGTGAGTTTAAAACGTGCTAATCACTTATTAATCGAGGTTTTAGGTTAAAAAGTGTAGTTAATAAAAATGTAAAGTTGTTTAAATAAGATTTTGATGTAAAAAGTCAATCATTCCTCTAAATCATGAAAAGGGTTACATTGGAATCCAAAAAATAAAATTCAGAAACATATTTACAACTAAAAAAGTCACTTTACAGTCGGCCTAAGCGACAAAATCAATATTTATAACCATCTCCTCAAAATACCCCAGCCGTGGCGGCCAGGTAGGCTAAACATGTACGTACTGCTCCATGCCCTCTAACTCAAGGTTGATCGATCTTTTCCTTGCCCTTACCTACACAATAGAGCACCCGTGAGCCAAGGCCCAGCAAGAGAACCTCAACAACATACCATAATTTATCTCAACAAATAAATACTTAACTCAAGGCAATGAACAATCTACAACTGTTATTTAGAATACACAATGGCACAACAGCACCATACATCACATCATAGCAGTATAATAGCACATAAGTACATCAACATAGCATAACTTCTCAGCAGTACAATACCACAGCAGTTCAATATTACAACAACATATATAACAAGCAGCCAACAAGCTAAAAATATGGTGGCCATGCCGTCCCAAGTGCTTTACCGGGCCCTGGGTTCGCGATCTGTACCGAGAGGATGACTCCATCATCCTAGGAGGGTCTCGCCCTAACGACCTGCACTCCACGTGCTCAACGCTATTCCCGGCCCCTTGCCATTCTCAGCTTTGCACTCCACGTGCTTAACACCATTCCCGGCTTTGCACTTTGCATGCTCAATACCGTTCCCAGCCCCTTGCGGCTCTCGGCTCTGCACTCTGCGTGCTCAATACCATTCTCGGTCCCTTGCTGCTCCTGACTCTTGCCTCCCTTGGCTTTTGCCGCTCCCAGATCTCACCGCTCCCGCCTCTTGCCTCTCCCGGCATTTGTCGCTCCTGACTCTTGCCGATCAGTCACATTCACATATATAACATAACAAATATAAACAATACATACAGTCACCACATAGCTCTATAGGTAAAGACAATTCTCTTACCTGTGTCCCGACCTATTTTAGTCAATGCGATCCCAAGCACAGTCCTCTAATCCGAGCCTCATTGAAAACCTAGTCACAATGCATTCATAATAACCATCCATCAAGTTCTAATCCATTAAATAACTTCATAATATAAATCTATCCTCTGGGACCTTGGATTCTACCAATTCGGGTGGTAAAATCCTTCCCGAACCTTAACTTTTGGGTTCTCGAGTAAAAACCCTCCAAACAGCCTCTACTTTGAATTAGGACCACGACCCAGCCTCTTAAGAGCCACGACATGCCCCAAAACAGAGGCAAAATGCCTCCCTGCTAGGAGACACGGGCCTCAACATGCCCTTCCTTGGGCCGCGACGCGCCTTAAGAAAAAGGCCTCCCCAGGCCTTCTCGCCTACACGGGCCGCGACACTGATGAACAGGGTCGCGGCTCGAGCCTTCAAACCCAGAAAACCAGCCTATTTCCCAACATTTTCCCCAAGCTTAAACCCATAATTCACACCCCAAACTTTAGCCAACATCCTTACAAACTCTTAAACAAATTCTTACACCCTTCAAACACCCAAAACTAATCTTGGAAACCGACTCCATGAAAGCCTAAGTTCTAGCAACAAAACCAGCAGAATTCAACTTTATAATCAGGTTTAAGAGCTTACCTTTGGACTGAACTAAGCCTCTAAACTAATCTCCTGAGTTCCAAGCTTCTACCCTCCCAAGTTCCAGCCTTGAATTTATGAATTCCTAGCTTAATTCCTTTAGAATTCTCTCAGCCTTCAAGTATCCAAAGAGAGAGGAAGAAATGGAGAGATAAAGAGAGAGTCTTCTGTTTTGTTCCAATGGTTTCCCAAGGCTTCTCTAAGCTAAGTAATACCCCTGCCAAATGACCAAACTGCCCCTTACACTTATCTCAACCCTTAAGTTACCCAAGGGAAATTTAGTCATTTACCAAATCCCGTTAAGTCCCCGAGTATTCCTATAAATCCCCTTTTAATCCCAACATGTCCAAATGATTTCCAAACTACTACCCGTTACTTAATAATTCCTGAACACATATTATATCCAATACCCTCAGGCTCCTCCCGAGTCGGGCACTTGACCCCGTTGTGACTTTCTAGCTAAACCGCTCCCTGAGACTATCTCGGATGGTGCATCACAAATATATCACCACTCATACGTGGTATCATTCACAATATACACAAATTTAGCATTTATGCCCTCAATAGGCTAAAATTACAAACATGCCCCTAATAGCCAAATGGGGTCCACATGCATATTTAATCCACCTAAACATGCATTTCTAATCACTAAATTCACATATTAACATAATTAAATCAAGTATTGTCCTCTCGAAACACTAATCCCTAAGCCTTATTAGAAAATTTGGGACGCTACAATTTTAGTCGTGAGGAGCCGGTTACGATAAAGATGAACAACAGAGAGATGGAGGAGCGTTATGAGACGGTACACGATTTGGAGGGAGCTATATGGCATGTCAAGAGGTAGTTCATGCCATACCACAAGTGAGCGCTAATATGAGGGCGATTGATGAGGACACCAAGACTAAAGATCCAAGTCTAGTTCCAGTTGGTCTGGTGACGAGGGCGCGAGCCAAAAGACTCAGTTTAGGAGCTTGATCAGTCTTATTGTATTTTGTCATCTTGTATTTTTTATTTAGTCTTTGTTTATTTTGTGAAAAGTCAAACACTTGACTTGTGTGAGTCCAAGAGTCCTTTTGTCTTTAATTTTCGGTTTTCATTAGGAAGACAAAAGGCTTGTCTTTAATTTTCGGTTTACTTTAGGAAGACAAAGGGCTGTCTTGATACGAACCACACCAACACTGTGATGAAACCCGACACCAAATATGGCACAGCCACCAAGAGCACACGAAATGGAATGAAGAACCGCGACCCAATGCTTAGCAAAGCACGAACCTTGGTATGAGGAAGACGCCACAAACGGGGATGGGAATCCGTTTGATAAGTCGGATTGAATGCCACAAGGGATACCCTTGATAAGTTCGGATAGTCTCTTCAAGAACTCAAGAAGAAAACTCACAAATTTTCATTCAACATAATCTGATTTTTCCAAATGTTTTCAAGGCCTTATATAGCCGAAAATTACATCAATACAAGCCCCTTTGTCTTCCTAAAAACCAAAATATTAAAGACAAGCCTTTTGTCTTCCTAATGAAACCGAAAAATAAAGACAACCCTTTGTCTTCCTAATGAAACCTGAAATTTAAAGACAACCCTTTGTCTTCCTAATAAAAACCGAAAATTAAAGACAAAAGGACTATTGGACTCACACAAGTCAAATGTTTGACTTATCACAAAACAAAGACTAAATAAAAAACGTGATTAAAAATAAAAAGACTCATTACAGGAAGCTAAATATTGATCAAGCTCCTAAACTGGTGTCCTCATCATTCCTCCCCTCTTGACTTGGATCAACTGGAACTTGACTTGGATTTTTAGTCTTGGTGTCCTCATCATTCCCCCCCTCTTGAGAAAGATTTGACCTCAAATCGTCACCTGCATCAAAAGGACTCAAATCAGAAACATTAAAAGTAGCACCAACAGTATACTCACTTGGTAAATCGAGTCTGTAGGCATTGTCATTGATCCTTTCTAGCACTTGAAACGGCCCATCTCCTCGAGGTAGCAATTTGGAACGTCTTTGTGCTGGGAATCGCTCTTTCCTCATGTGTAACCATACCCAATCACCGGGATCAAAAACCTGCTTGTTAGCATCAAGTTGGTTAGTGTTTAAAAGAGCCTCCTTAACCTCACTTTTTTTTGCATAAAAATTATTTTGTTTTCTCTCTAATTTTCCCTCATTGATCGAACTCTTCTCTTTCTTTTCTCTCTCACTTGATTCGACCCTTTTCTCTCTTTGTCTCTTTTTTTTCTCACTCTCATTCATCTTTTCACTCTCCTTCTTTTGCTCACTCAATTTTTTTTTATCACTCAATTTTTGCAACCGCACTTGGTCTTCATATACTTGCTTTGGCGTCAATGGAGCTAGAGTGATTGTTCGTCGATGGAACGTGAATGAGTACTTGTTGGTGAAGCCATCATGCTGGACTCGCCGATCAAATAGCCAAGGCCTTCCTAGAAGGAGGTGTCCAGCTTGCATGGGAACCACATCGCACAATACCTCATCCTCATACTTGCCAATTCGAAATGATACCAACACCTGTTTTGTAACCCTCACTTCACCACTATCATTCAACCACTGCAACTTGTATGGACAAGGATGTTTAAGCGTTGGGAGCCCCAGCTTTTCAACCATGGAAGAACTAGCAACGTTAGTGCAACTACCACCATCAATAATAACAATGCATACCTTGTCTTTCACATGACAACGAGTGTGAAAGATGTTCTCTCGCTGCACCTCTTCTTTTGCTTGCAAGTTTAAGGCTCGTCTTGTGACTAGTGCAAGCATTTCACCAGATTCTGCCCCAAACTCCTCATCACCCATAGAAGTGTCCTCCAATGGTGGCATGTCATCAAGATCATCTTCCTCTTCGGAATCTATCTCCCCATTATCCCGAATTACCATAACTCGCTTGTTTGGACATTGGCTAGCTATGTGTCCTCGCCCCTGACATTTGAAGCATTTTATCTCACTAGAATGGGACGAAGTAGGGGCTGTTTTACCTTGAGGGGTCGTGGCTGGTTTTGGTGTAAAGGATGAAGTAGGTTGGTCTTCTTCCTTCTTTGGATAGTTTGACTGCCAAGGTGTTGCACTTGAATGGTGTGGGATCGGTCTTGGCTTTGAACTTGTACTACCCCTCTTGAGCTGCCTCTCAACTTTGATTGCCATATGCACCAAATCTTCCAATTCCACATAATGGTGTAGCTCAATTGGATTAGCAATCTCTCGGTTCAACCCATTCAAAAACCTTGCCATGGTTGCCTCCCGATCCTCTTCAACATTGGCTCTAATCATAGCCATCTCCATCTCCTTGTAATACTCATCAACACTCTTGGAACCTTGACGAAGGCCCTGCAACTTAAGGTATAGATCTCGATAATAATGAGGTGGTACAAACCGTTGCCTGATCACCCTCTTCATTGCCTCCCATGTGTCAATAGGTCGATCTCCACTCCGCCTCCTATTGATGCACAACTGATCCCACCAAACAATAGCATAATCAGTAAACTCAATGGCAGCTAGTTTTACCTTCTTCATGTCGGAGTAGTTGTGACAATCAAAAACTAACTCCATCTTCTTTTCCCACTCAAGGTATGCCTCAGGATTGCTCTTCCCCTGAAATGCTGGAATTCTCATCTTTATATTTCCTAAATAATTATCTACCTGGTTCCTAGCTTCTCTATCCCGACCATACCTCCTATGGTTACTGATACGAACCACACCAACATTGTGATGAAACCCGACACCAAATATGGCACAGCCACCAAGAGCACACGAAATGGAATGAAGAACCGCGACCCAATGCTTAGCAAAGCACGAACCTTGGTATGAGGAAGACGCCACAAACGGGGATGGGAATCCGTTTGATAAGTCGGATTGAACGCCACAAGGGATACCCTTGATAAGTTCGGATAGTCTCTTCAAGAACTCAAGAAGAAAACTCACAAATTTTCATTCAACATAATCTGATTTTTCCAAATGTTTTCAAGGCCTTATATAGCCGAAAATTACATCAATACAAGCCCCTTTGTCTTCCTAAAAACCGAAATATTAAAGACAAGCCTTTTGTCTTCCTAATGAAACCGAAAAATAAAGACAACCCTTTGTCTTCCTAATGAAAACTGAAATTTAAAGACAACCCTTTGTCTTCCTAATAAAAACCGAAAATTAAAGACAAAAGGACTATTGGACTCACACAAGTCAAATGTTTGACTTATCACAAAACAAAGACTAAATAAAAAACGTGATTAAAAATAAAAAGACTCATTACAGGAAGCTAAATATTGATCAAGCTCCTAAACTGGTGTCCTCATCATTCCTCCCCTCTTAACTTGGATCAACTGGAACTTGACTTGGATTTTTAGTCTTGGTGTCCTCATCATGTCTTGATGTAATTTTCGCCTATATTAGGCCTTTGTAAACGTTTGGGAAAGGCAGATTTTGATGAAATGAAAATAGAGAGGTTTTCTTCTTGAGTTCTTGAAGAGACTATTCGAACTTATCAAGGGTATTCCTTGTGGCGTTCAATCCGACTTATCAAACGGATTCCCATCCCCGTTTGTGGCGTCTTCCTCATACCAAGGTTCGTGCTTGGCTAAGCATTGGGTCGCGGTTCTTCATTCCCATTTCGTGTGTTCTTGGTGGCTGCCATATTTGGTGTCGGGTTTCACCACAATCGTTGGTGTGGTTCGTATCAGTTGGTATCAGAGCTTAGGATCATCCGGTTTGGCCTATCCTTTTTCATTTGTTTTTCTATTCAATTCGTGTTCTTATATTAGGGTTTCTGAAAAAAAAAAAAAAAAATCAATTCGTGTCATCTAGTCTTGTTTTTCTATTCTAGAGCTTGTTAATTTCCTTGTTTCAATTGTTTCCTTGTTTCCCTTATTTGTTGTGAAATCTGAAACTATTCTAGAGCTTGTAGAAATCGTGAATTAGGGTTCTTAACGTAAATTAGGGCTTTGAGTTTTTCTCTTGTTCTAATTGTGGAATCTGAAGTTTCATTGAGTCTCTCTTGCTGTTTTGTTTTGAAATCTGAATTTTTCCTTGGGTTTCTCTTGTTCTTGTTGTGAAATCCGAAATTGGAATTGACTTCTCTTGTTCTTATTATTGTGCAATCCGAATTGGCATTGAGTTTTTCTTTTGTTCTTATTGTGAAATCTGAATTGGGATTGAGTTTCTCTTGTTCTTATTGTGCAATCCGAATTGGCATTGAGTTTTTCTCTTGTTCTTATTGTACAATCCGAATTTGGCCTTGAGTCTCTATTGTTCTTATTGTGAAATCTAATTTGGCATCGAGTTTCTATTGTTTTATTGTGAAATCTGAATTGACAGTGAGTTTCTCTTGTTTTTCATTGTGAAAATCTGAATTTGCATTGAAATTCTCTTGCTCTTTTGTGAAATCTGAGTTGTTTTGTTTTCGAATCCAAGTTTGATTTTTTTTCTTGTGTCTTGTACCTGCGTTTGAGGATCAAGAGGAAAGAAAAGACAGAAAAGAAAGAAGAAGAAAAATCAAGAGGAACCGATCTAAAAAAAAAAAAAAAAAGTCTGGAAACCTCTCTTAAAAGTTTTTGTTCTATTCTTGTTCCCTATGGTCTAGAGGCCTTTTTGCCAAAACCCCACACAAGTGTTCCAAAAAATCATCATTTTTCATCATTTTTCACCAATTTTTCATCGGTGTTCGTTTGGTTTGTTTGGTAGGATTTGCTGCTTGAACCTCCATATTACTGTTTGATTAGTTTTGAAAGAATTTAAAGAAGAATACGAGTGGAAAAAGGCAGAGGTGTGAGCCTATTTGAGGGTAAAAGCCATTGGAATTGAGTAAAACACGAGGGGATTTGAGTGAAAATATTGTTCGAGCGAAACACGTGAGGGAGTGTGGTGAGGTCTTTTCTCCATATTATTCTAACCTTATTTTGCAGATTTTCATCATGGCACAAAATCAAGAGAAAAATGCAAGCAATGATATTCCGCCACCTGAGGTTCCGAATCTACAAATGCAAGCATTAATTAGGGAGATGCGAAGGATGATGAGGGAGGAGTGTGAACAAATACATGAGAGGTTGGATAGGGTAGAAGAGGGAACACAACGGAGGCCACGGAGGAATAGGGTGTACCAAAGGGAGGATGAGAATGAAGGGGATTTGGAAGGGGTAGTTTTTGATGAAGAGTTTGATAGGATGTCGGCGGGTAACCATAGGAGGTATGGTCGGGATAGAGAAGCTAGGAACCAGGTAGATAATTATTTAGGAAATATCAAGATGAGAATTCCAGCATTTCAGGGGAAGAGTGATCCTGAAGCATACCTTGAGTGGGAAAAGAAGATGGAGTTGGTTTTCGATTGTCACAACTACTCTGACATGAATAAGGTAAAAAACTAGCTGCCATTGAATTTACTGATTATGCTATTGTTTGGTGGGATCAGTTGTGCATCAGCAGGAGGCGAAATGGAGATCGTGCCATTGACACTTGGGAGGCTATGAAGAGGGTGATGAGGCGACGGTTTGTACCATCTCATTATTATCGAGATCTATACCTTAAGTTGCAGGGTCTTCGTCAAGGTTCCAAGAGTGTTGATGAGTATTACAAGGAGATGGAGATGGCTATGATTAGAGCCAATGTGGAAGAGGATCGGGAGGCAACAATGGCAAGGTTTTTGAATGGGTTGAACCGAGAGATTGCTAATCCAATTGAGCTACACCATTATGTGGAATTGGAAGATTTGGTGCATATGGCAATCAAAGTTGAGAGGCAGCTCAAGAGGGGTCGTACAAGTTCAAAGCCAAGACCGAGCCCACACAATCCAAGTACAACACCTTGGAGGTCGAACTATCCAAAGAGGGAAGAAGACCAACCTACTTCATCCTTTACACCAAAACCAGCCACAACCCTTCAAGGTAAAACAGCCCCTACTTCATCTCATTCTAGTGAGATAAAGTGTTTCAAATGTCAGGGGCGAGGACACATAGCTAGCCAATGTCCAAACAAGAGAGTTATGATGATTCGAGAAAGTGGCGAGCTCGATTCGGAAGATGAAGATGATCTTGCTGACATGCCACCATTGGAAGATGCTTCTATCAATGATGAGGAGTTTGGGGCAGAATTGGAAACCTAAGAGTCTGGAAACCCTTCTTAAAAATTTTTGTTCTATTCTTGTTCCCAATGGTCTAGAGGCCTTTTTACCAAAACCGCACACAAGTGTTCCAAAAATCACCATTTTTCGCCACTTTTTCATCGGTTTTCGTTTGATTTGTTTGGTAGAATTGGCTGCCTGAACCTCCATATCACTGTTTCATTAGTTTTCAAAGAGATTAAAGAAGAAAATAGAGTGGAAAAAGGCAGAGGTGTGAGCTTATTTGAGGGTAAAAGCCATCATTGAGTGCAAACACGAGTGTACTTGAGTGACCATTTTCTTGGAGTGAAACACGTGAGGGAGTGCAGTGAGGTCCTTTCTATAATTGTCTAACCTTATTGTTTTGCAGATTCTCCATCATGTCACAAAATACAGAAAGAAATGCAGGCAATGACGCTCCACCACCTACAGTTCCAAATCTACAAATTGAAGCTTTAATGGGGGAGATGAGGAGGATGTTGAGGGAGGAGTGTGAGCAAATACATGAGCGGTTGGATAGGGTAGAAGAGGGGGCACAACGGAGACCAAGGAGGGGTAGGGTACACCAAAGGGAGGATGAGAATGAGGGGGATTTAGAAGGGGTAGTTTCTGATGATGAGTTTGATAGTATGTCGGCGGGTAACCATAGGAGGTATGGTGGGCATAGAGAAGATAGGAACCAGGTAGATAATTATTTGGGGAATATCAAAATGAGAATCCCAGCAATTCAGGGGAAGAGTGATCCTGAAGCATACCTTGAGTGGGAGAAGAAAATGGAGTTAGTTTTTGATTGTCACAACTACTCCGACATGAAGATGGTAAAACTTGCTGCCATTGAGTTTACTGATTATGCTATTGTTTGGTGGGATCAGTTGTGCATCAACAGGAGGCGGAGTGGAGATCGTCCTATTGACACATGGGAGGCAATGAAGAGGGTGATGAGGCGACGGTTTGTACCACCTCATTATTATCGAGATCTCTACCTTAAGTTGCAGGGTCTTCGTCAGGGCTACAGAAGTGTTGATGAGTATTACAAGGAGATGGAGAGTGGGTATGATTAGAGCCAATGTTGAAGAGGATCGGTAGGCAACCATGGCAAGGTTTTTGAATGGGTTGAATCGAGAGATTGCTAATCCAATTGAGCTACACCATTATGTGGAATTGGAAGATTTGGTGCATATGGCAATCAAAGTTGAGAGGCAGCTCAAGAGGGGTAGTACAAGTTCAAAGCCAAGACCGAGCCCACACAATTCAAGTGCAACACCTTGGCGGTCAAACTATCCAAAGAAGGAAGAAGACCAACCTACTTCATCCTTTACAGCAAAACCAGCCACGACCCCTCAAGGTAAAACAGCCCCTACTTCGTCCCGTTCTAGTGAGATAAAGTGTTTCAAATGTCAGGGGCGAAGACACATAGCTAGCCAATGTCCAAACAAGAGAGTTATGGTGATTCGAGAAAGTGGCGAGCTCGATTCTGAAGATTAAGATGATCTTACTGACATGCCACCATTGGAAGATGCTTCTATCGATGATGAGGAGTTTGGGGCAGAATCTGGTGAGATGCTTGCACTAGTCACACGACGAGCCTTGAATTTGCAAGCAAAAGAAGAGGAAGAAGAGGTGCAGCGGGCGAACATCTTTCACACTCGTTGTCATGTGAAAGACAAGGTATGTAGTGTGATTATTGATGGAGGTAGTTGTACTAATGTTGCTAGTTCTTCCATTGTTGAGAAGCTGGGGCTCCCAACGCTTAAACATCCTTGTCCATACAAGTTGCAGTGGTTGAATGATAGTGGTGAAGTGAGGGTTACAAAACAGGTGCTAGTATCATTTCGAATTGGCAAGTATGAGGATGAGGTATTGTGCGATGTGGTTCCCATGCAAGCTGGACACCTCCTTCTAGGAAGGCCTTGGCTATTTGATCGGCGAGTCCAGCATGATGGCTTCATCAACAAGTACTCATTCACGTTCCATCAATGAACAATCACTCTAGCTCCATTGACGCCAAAGCAAGTATATGAAGACCAAGTGAGGTTGCAAAAATTGAGTGATAAAAAAATATTGAGTGAGCAAAAGAAGGAGAGTGAAAAGTTGATTGAGAGTGAGAAAAAAGAGAGACAAAGAGAGAAAATGGTTGAATCAAGTGAGCGAGAAAAGAAAGAGAAGAGTTCGATCAATGGGGGAAAATTAGACAGAAAACAGAATAATTTTTATGCAAAAAAAAGTGAGGTTAAGGAGGCTCTTTTAAACACTAACCAACTTGATGGTCACAAAGGTCGTCACAAGCAGGTTTTTGACCCCGGTGAGACATTCCAAATTGCTACCTCGAGGAGATGGTCCATTTCAAGTGCTAGAAAGGATCAATGACAATGCCTACAGACTCGATTTACCAGGTGAGTATACTGTTAGTGCTACTTTTAATGTTTCTGATTTGAGTCCTTTTGATGCAGGTGAAGATTTGAGGACAAATCCTTCTCAAGAGGGGGGGAATGATGAGGACACCAAAACTAAAGATCCAAGTCTAGTTCCAGTTGGTCTGGTGACGAGGGCGCGAGCCAAAAGACTCAGTTTAGGAGCTTGATGAGTCTTATTGTATTTTGTCATCTTGTATTTTTTATTTAGTCTTTGTTTATTTTGTGAAAAGTCAAACACTTGACTTGTGTGAGTCCAAGAGTCCTTTTGTCTTTAATTTCGGTTTTTCACAAGGAAGACAAAAGGCTTGTTTTCTTTAATTTCGGTTTTCATTAGGAAGACAAAAGGCTTGTTTTCTTTAATTTCGGTTTTCATTAGGAAGACAAAAAGGCTTGTTTTTTAAATTTCGGTTTTGACAAAGGGGCTTGTCTTGATGTAATTTTCGCCTATATTAGGCCTTGAAAACATTTGGAAAGATCAGATTATGTTGAATGAAATTGTGAGTTTATTTCTTCTTGAGTTCTTGAAGAAACTTTTGAACTTTTCAAGGAGATTCCTTGTGGCGTTCATCCTGACTTATCAAACGGATTCCATCCCCGTTTGTGGCGTCTTCCTCATACCAAGGTTCGTGCTTGGCTAAGCATTGGGTCGCGGTTCCATTCCAATATCGTATGTTCTTGGTGGCTGTTCCATATTTGGTGTCGGGTTTCATCACAATGTTGGTGTGGTTCGTATCAAAATCCTTCTCAAGAGGGGGGGATTGATGAGGACACCAAGACTAAAGATCCAAGTCTAGTTCCAGTTGGTCTGTTGACGAGGGCGCGAGCCAAAAGACTCAGTTTAGGAGCTTGATCAGTCTTATTGTATTTTGTCATCTTGTATTTTTTATTTAGTCTTTGTTTATTTTGTGAAAAGTCAAACACTTGACTTGTGTGAGTCCAAGAGTCCTTTTGTCTTTAATTTTCGGTTTTCATTAGGAAGACAAAAGGCTTGTCTTTAATTTTTGGTTTTCTTTAGGAAGACAAAGGGCTGTCTTGATGTAATTTTCGCCTATATTAGGCCTTTGTAAACGTTTGGGAAAGGCAGATTTTGATGAAATGAAAATAGAGAGGTTTTCTTCTTGAGTTCTTGAAGAGACTATTCGAACTTGTCAAGGGTATTCCTTATGGCGTTCAATCTGACTTGTCAAATGGATTCCCATCCCTGTTTGTGGCGTCTTCCTCATACCAAGGTTCGTGCTTGGCTAAGCATTGGGTCACGGTTCTTCATTCCCATTTCGTGTGTTCTTGGTGGCTGCCATATTTGGTGTCGGGTTTCACCACAATCGTTGGTGTGGTTCGTATCAGCGATGGCGAGCGCTCCTGAGTACTTCCACATTCTGGAGGACGTTTTCGACTACAGCTCAGAGGACGAGTCCACAATTGAGGACAAGAGTCCGCCACATAGATCATTCAATGAAACGTTAATGAATAAGATGGAATATTTTTTTAAAAACCCTAACGACTTATGTTTTCGGTTATTGAACACTTTATGAGTTGTTTGAATTTTGGAATAATTTTGAACACACTTAGAATGCTATGGTTTAATATTTTTTGGCTTGCAAACTCTAAATGGTTTGGATTTGGAATGTATGATTTTCATGAATATCTATCAAACCATTATGGATTTGTCCTCTCTTATGATTTTCTTTTGGTGCCTTAGAATCTCATAATGTCGACAAGAGGACGAGGAGTCAAGGGAAGAGGAGGAGGTTGAGGAAAGGGTGTCTCAACAAGATCTAAGACCACGAAAACTCCTGAAGTAGGAATACCATCAGTCCAACCTGCAGCCCCAGCTACACCAACTATGGATCTGGCCGCAGAGTTAGCAAGATTAAGGGAACAACTAAGGCTGAGAGATGAGAAATTAGCACATACTAGGCAAGTGCCCCAAATGCCTCAAGTACCAGTGGCGCAGCCTCAACCACCAACACCACCACCTGTACCACTATAGAAACCTAATATAGAAACACAAATTGAAAGAAAAACACAAAGGAAAGGATAGGCCAAACCGGATGATCCTAAGCTCTGATACCAACTGATACGAACCACACCAACGATTGTGGTGAAACCCGACACCAAATATGGCAACCACCAAGAACACACGAAATGGGAATGAAGAACCGCGACCCAATGCTTAGCCAAGCACGAACCTTGGTATGAGGAAGACGCCACAAACGGGGATGGGAATCCGTTTGATAAGTCAGGTTGAACGCCACAAGGAACTCCTTGATAAGTTCTAATAGTTTCTTCAAGAACTCAAGAAGAAAAACTCACAAATTTAATTTCATCATAATCTACCTTTCCCAAACGTTTACAAGGCCTAATATAGCCGAAAATTACATCAAGACAAGCCCCTTTGTCTTCCTAATGAAAAACCGAAAATTACATCAAGACAAGCCCCTTTGTCTTCCTAATGAAAACCGAAAATTACATCAAAAAGACTATTGGACTCACACAAGTCAAGTGTTTGACTTTTCACAAAATAAACAAAGACTAAATAAGAAAACGTGATTAAAATAAAAAAAAAATACAAGATGCCAAAATCCAATAAGACTCATTACAAGAAGATAAATATTGATCAAGCTCCTAAACTGGTGTCCTCATCATTCCCCCCCTCTTGAGAAAGATTTGACCTTAAATCGTCACCTGCATCAAAAGGACTCAAATCAGACACATTAAAAGTAGCACTAACAGTATACTCACCAGGTAAATCGAGTCTGTAGGCATTGTCATTGATCCTTTCTAGCACTTGAAACGGCCCATCTCCTCGAGGTAGCAATTTGGAACGTCTTTGTGCTGGGAATCGCTCTTTCCTCATGTGTAACCATACCCAATCACCGGGATCAAAAACCTGCTTGTGACGACCCTTGTTAGCATCAAGTTGGTTAGTGTTTAAAAGAGCCTCCTTGTACAAGAGTAAATTCTGTGGCTGTTGTGTACACAATGCTCGCGTAACCTCACTTTTTTTTGCATAAAAATTATTTTCTTTTCTCTCTAATTTTCCCTCATTGATCGAACTCTTCTCTTTCTTTTCTCTCTCACTTGATTCGACCCTTTTCTCTCTTTGTTTCTCTTTTTTCTCACTCTCATTCATCTTTTCACTCTCCTTCTTTTGCTCACTCAATTTTTTTTTATCACTCAATTTTTGCAACCTCATTTGGTCTTCATATACTTGCTTTGGCGTCAATGGAGCTAGAGTGATTGTTCGTTGACGGAACGTGAATGAGTACTTGTTGGTGAAGCCATCATGCTGGACTCGCCGATCAAATAGCCAAGGCCTTCCTAGAAGGAGGTGTCCAGCTTGCATTGGAACCACATCGCACAATACCTCATCCTCATATTTGCCAATTCGAAATGATACCATAACTTGTTTTGTAACCCTCACTTCACCACTATCATTCTACCACTGCAACTTGTATGGACGAGGATGTTTAAGCGTTGGGAGCCCTAGCTTTTCAACCATGGAAGAACTAGCAACGTTAGTGCAACTACCACCATCAATAATAACACTGCATACCTTGTCTTTCACATGACAACGAGTGTGAAAGATGTTCTCCCGCTGCACCTCTTCTTCCTCTTCTTTTGCTTGCAAATTTAAGGCTCGTCGTGTGACTAGTGCAAGCATCTCACCAGATTCTGCCCCAAATTCCTCACCACCCATAGAAGCGTCCTCCAATGGTGGCATGTCATCAAGATCACCTTCCTCTTCGGAATCTATCTCCCCATTATCCCGAATTACCATAACTCGCTTGTTTGGACATTGGCTAGCTATGTGTCCTCGCCCCTGACATTTGAAACATTTTATCTCACTAGAACGGGACGAAGTAGGGGCTGTTTTACCTTGAGGGGTCATGGCTGTTGTGGCTGGTTTTGTGTAAAGGATGAAGTAGGTTGGTCTTCTTTCCTTGGATAGTTCGACCTCCAAGGTGATGAGGACACCAAGACTAAAAATCCAAGTCAAGTTCCAGTTGATCCAAGTCAAGAGGGGAGGAATGATGAGGACACCAGTTTAGGAGCTTGATCAATATTTAGCTTCCTGTAATGAGTCTTTTTATTTTTAATCACGTTTTTTATTTAGTCTTTGTTTTGTGATAAGTCAAACATTTGACTTGTGTGAGTCCAATAGTCCTTTTGTCTTTAATTTTCGGTTTTTATTAGGAAGACAAAGGTTGTCTTTAAATTTCAGTTTTCATTAGGAAGACAAAGGGTTGTCTTTATTTTTCGGTTTCATTAGGAAGACAAAAGGCTTGTCTTTAATATTTCGGTTTTTAGGAAGACAAAGGGGCTTGTATTGATGTAATTTTCGGCTATATAAGGCCTTGAAAACATTTGGAAAAATCAGATTATGTTGAATGAAATTGTGAGTTTATTTCTTCTTGAGTTCTTGAAGAAACTTTTGAACTTATCAAGGAGATTCCTTGTGGCGTTCATCCTGACTTATCAAACGGATTCCATCCCCGTTTGTGGCGTCTTCCTCATACCAAGGTTCATGCTTGGCTAAGCATTGGGTCGCGGTTCCATTCCAATCTCGTGTGTTCTTGGTGGCTGTTCCATATTTGGTGTCGGGTTTCGTCACACTTGTTGGCGTAGTTCGTATCAGTTGGTATCAGAGCTTAGGATCATTCGGTTTGGCCTATCCTTTTTTTTTTATTATTATTCTTTCATTTGTGTTTCTATTCTAGTCGTATTTCAATTTTAGGGTTTCTGAAATAAAAAAAAAAAAAAATCTATCTATTCGTGTTCTTGATTTTCTTAGTCTTTGTTCTTGTTTTCTCTAAAAATCCGAAACCATTATAGTTAATCTCTTTATTCCAGATTGTTTCTTTGTTCAAATCGTGTTCTTATTTCCTTGTTTATATTAGTTCTTTGTGAAATCCCTTGAAATCCGAAACTAATCAACTGAAATTGTTATTGAGTTTGTGAAAATCCTTGTTTCCTTTGTGAAAATCTGAGATTGTTATTGAGTCAATTGTTTACTTTGTGATAGTGCCACGGATTGATTGGTCCTTTTCTATTTTGGGGTTGTTATTTTTGGGAATATTTGTTCTCTGTTATTGGGAGTGTACCACCAATTGAAATTTTGTTTCCCTTTATTTGGGAGAAATTCGAGATTGTTATAGTGCTACAAGTCTATTTGGGTTTTTCTGAAATTGGGATTGAGGGTTCTCTTATTCTTATTGTGAAATCTGAAATTGGGATTGAGAATCTGAATTGGGATCGAGTTTTTTTTTTCTCTGGTTCTTGTTGTGAAATCCGAATTGGGATTGAGTTCTCTTTTCTTATTGTGAAATCCAAAATTGGGATTGGGGTCTCTTGTTCTTGTTGTGAAATATCTAATTGTTCTTGTTCTTGTTGTGCAATCCGAGTTGTATTGTTTTCGAATTGTTGTAATTCCACCAATTCTGATTCTTCTTGTGTCTTGTATCTGCATTTGAGAAAAAAAAAATAATAAATAGAAAAAAAAGAAGAAGAAAACAAAGAGTCTGGAAACCTCTCTTAAATTTTTTTGTTCTAATCTTGTTCCTTATGGTCTAGAGGCCTTTTTGCCAAAACCCCACACAAGTGTTCCAAAAAATCATCATTTTTCGTCATTTTCACCAGTTTTCGTCGGTGTTCGTTTGGTTTGTTTGGTTGGATTTGCTGCTTGAACCTCCATATTACTGTTTGATTAGTTTTTAAAGGGCTTAAAGAAGAATACGAGTGGAAAAAGGCAGAGGTGTGAGCCTATTTGAGGGTAAAAGCCATTGAAATTGAGTGAAACACGAGGGGATTTGAGTGAAAATATTATTTGAGCGAAACACGTGAGGGAGTGTGGTGAGGTCTTTTCTCCATATTATTCTAACCTTATTTTGCAGATTTCCATCATGGCACAAAATCCAGAGAAAAATGCAAGCAATGATATTCCACCACTTGAAGTTCCGAATCTGCAAATGCAAGCACTAATTGGGGAGATGCGAAGGATGATGAGAGCGGAGTGTGAGCAAATACATGAGAGATTGGATAGGGTAGAAGAAGGAACACAACGGAGGCCACGGAGGAATAGGGTGTACCAAAGGGAGGATGAGAATGAAGGGGATTTGGAAGGGTTAGTTTCTGATGAAGAGTTTGATAGGATGTCGGCGGGTAACCATAGGAGGTATGGTCGGGATAGAGAAGCTAGGAACCAGGTAGATGATTATTTAGGAAATATAAAGATGAGAATTCCAGCATTTCAGGGGAAGAGCGATCCTGAGGCATACCTTGAGTGGGAAAAGAAGATCGAGTTAGTTTTTGATTGTCACAACTACTCCGACATGAAGAAGGTAAAACTAGCTGCCATTGAGTTTACTGATTATGCTATTGTTTGGTGGGATCAGTTGTGCATCAACAGGAGGCGGAGTGGAGATCGACCTATTGACACATGGGAGGCAATGAAGAGGGTGATGAGGCAACGGTTTGTACCAACTCATTATTATCGAGATCTATACCTTAAGTTGCAGGGCCTTCGTCAAGGTTCCAAGAGTGTTGATGAGTATTACAAGGAGATGGAGATGGCTATGATTAGAGCCAATGTTGAAGAGGATCGGGAGGCAACCATGGCAAGGTTTTTGAATGGGTTGAACCGAGAGATTGCTAATCCAATTGAGCTACACCATTATGTGGAATTGGAAGATTTGGTGCATATGGCAATCAAAGTTGAGAGGCAGCTCAAGAGGGGAAGTACAAGTTCAAAGCCAAGACCGAGCCCACACCATTCAAGTGCAACACATTGGCAGTCGAACTATCCAAAGAAGGAAGAAGACCAACCTACTTCATCCTTTACACCAAAACCAGCCACGACTCCTCAAGGTAAAACAGCCCCTACTTCGTCCCATTCTAGTGAGATAAAATGCTTCAAATGTCAGGGGCGAGGACACATAGCTAGCCAATGTCCAAACAAGCGAGTTATGGTAATTCGGGATAATGGGGAGATAGATTCCGAAGAGGAAGATGATCTTGATGACATGCCACCATTGGAGGACGCTTCTATGGGTGATGAGGAGTTTGGGGCAGAATCTGGTGAAATGCTTGCACTAGTCACAAGATGAGCCTTAAACTTGCAAGCAAAAGAAGAGGAAGAAGAGGTGCAGCGAGAGAACATCTTTCACACTCGTTGTCATGTGAAAGACAAGGTATGCATTGTTATTATTGATGGTGGTAGTTGTACTAACGTTGCTAGTTCTTCCATGGTTGAAAAGCTGGGGCTCCCAACGCTTAAACATCCTTGTCCATACAAGTTGCGGTGGTTGAATGATAGTGGTGAAGTGAGGGTTACAAAACAGGTGCTGGTATCATTTCGAATTGGCAAGTATGAGGATGAGGTATTGTGCGATGTGGTTCCCATGCAAGCTGGACACCTCCTTCTAGGAAGGCCTTGGCTATTTGATCGGCGAGTCCAGCTTGATGGCTTCACCAACAAGTACTCATTCACGTTCCGCCAACGAACAATCACTCTAGCTCCATTGACGCCAAAGCAAGTATATGAAGACCAAGTGCGGTTGCAAAAATTGAGTGATCAAAAAAAATTGAGTGAGCAAAAGAAGGAGAGTGAAAAGATGAATGAGAGTGAGAAAAAAAAGAGACAAAGAGAGAAAAGGGTCGAATCAAGTGAGAGAGAAAAGAAAGAGAAGAGTTCGATCAATGAGGGAAAATTAGAGAGAAAACAAAATAATTTTTATGCAAAAAAAAGTGAGGTTAAGGAGGCTCTTTTAAACACTAACCAACTTGATGCTAACAAGCAGGTTTTTTATCCCGGTGATTGGGTATGGTTACACATGAGGAAAGAGCGATTCCCAGCACAAAGACGTTCCAAATTGCTACCTCGAGGAGATGGGCCGTTTCAAGTGCTAGAAAGGATCAATGACAATGCCTACAGACTCGATTTACCAGGTGAGTATACTGTTAGTGCTACTTTTAATGTTTCTGATTTGAGTCCTTTTGATGCAGGTGACGATTTGAGGTCAAATCTTTCTCAAGAGGGGGGGAATGATGAGGACACCAAGACTAAAAATCCAAGTCAAGTTCCAGTTGATCCAAGTCAAGAGGGGAGGAATGATGAGGACACCAGTTTAGGAGCTTGATCAATATTTAGCTTCCTGTAATGAGTCTTTTTATTTTTAATCACGTTTTTTATTTAGTCTTTGTTTTGTGATAAGTCAAACATTTGACTTGTGTGAGTCCAATAGTCCTTTTGTCTTTAATTTTCGGTTTTTATTAGGAAGACAAAGGGTTGTCTTTAAATTTCAGTTTTCATTAGGAAGACAAAGGGTTGTCTTTATTTTTCGGTTTCATTAGGAAGACAAAAGGCTTGTCTTTAATATTTCGGTTTTTAGGAAGACAAAGGGGCTTGTATTGATGTAATTTTCGGCTATATAAGGCCTTGAAAACATTTGGAAAAATCAGATTATGTTGAATGAAATTGTGAGTTTATTTCTTCTTGAGTTCTTGAAGAAACTTTTGAACTTATCAAGGAGATTCCTTGTGGCGTTCATCCTGACTTATCAAACGGATTCCATCCCCGTTTGTGGCGTCTTCCTCATACCAAGGTTCATGCTTGGCTAAGCATTGGGTCGCGGTTCCATTCCAATCTCGTGTGTTCTTGGTGGCTGTTCCATATTTGGTGTCGGGTTTCGTCACACTTGTTGGCGTGGTTCGTATCACAAGGTGTTGTACTTGGATCGTGTGGGCTCGGTCTTGGTTTTGAACTTGTACTACCCTTCTTGAGCTGCCTCTCAACTTTGATTGCCATATGCACCAAATCTTCCAATTTCACATAATGGTGTAGCTCAATTGGATTAGCAATCTCTCGGTTCAACCCATTCAAAATCCTTGCCATTGTTGCCTCCCGATCCTCTTCCACATTGGCTCTAATCATAGCCATCTCCATCTCCTTGTAATACTCATCAACACTCTTGTAACCTTGACGAAGACCTTGCAACTTAAGGTATAGATCTCGATAATAATGAGATGGTACAAACCGTCACCTCATCACCCTCTTCATAGCCTCCCAAGTGTCAATGGAACGATCTCCATTTTGCCTCCAGTTGATGCACAACTGATCCCACAAACAATAGCATAATCAGTAAATTCAATGGCAGCTAGTTTTACCTTCTTCATGTCAGAGTAGTTGTGACAATCGAAAACCAACTCCATCTTCTTCTCCCACTCAAGGTATGCTTCAGGAATACTCTTCCCCTGAAATACTGGAATTCTCATCTTGACATTTCCTAAATAATTATCTACCTGGTTCCTAGCTTCTCTATCCCGACCATAGCTCCTATGGTTACCCGCTGACATCCTATCAAATTCTTCATCAGAAACTACCCCTTCCAAATCCCCTTCATTCTCATCCTCCCTTTGGTGCACCCTATTCCTCCGTGGCGTCCGTTGTGTTCCCTCTTCTACCCTATCCAACCGCTCATGTATTTGTTCACACTCCTCCCTCAACATCCTCCTCATCTCCCCCATTAAAGCTTCAATTTGTAGATTTGGAACTGTAGGTGGTGGAGTGACATGATTGAAAATCTGCAAAAAAAATAAGGTTAGAACAGTTATAGAAAAAGACCTCACCATACTCCCTCACGTGTTTTCACTCAAAAATTGTCACTCAAGTACACTCAACTTTGATGGCTTTTACCCTCAAATAAGCTCACACCTCTGCCTTTTTCCACTCGTATTCTTCTTTAAGCCCTTTGAAAACTAATCAAACGGTAATATGGAGGTTCAAGCAGCAAATCCTACCAAACAAACCAAATGAACACCGATTAAAAATTCGCGAAAACTGATGGTTTTGGGAACACTTGTGTGGTGTTTTGGCAAAAAGGCCCCTAGACCATAGGGAACAAGAATAGAACAAAAATTTTTAAGACAGGTTTCCAGACTCTTTTTTTTTTTTTAGATCGGATCCTCTTGATTTTTTCTTCTTCTTTCTTTTCTGTGGTATCCTCTTGATTTTATCAGTTGGTATCAGAGATTAGGATCATCCGGTTTGGCCTATCCTTTTTCATTTGTGTTTTCTATTCAATTCGTTTTTCAATATTAGGGTTTCTGAAATAAAAAAAAAAATTATTCTTCATCTAGTCGTGTTTTGAGTTCTTTGTCCTTGTTTTTTTTTTCTTGTGAAATCCAAAACTACTATAGTTAATTTCCTTATTTCAATTGTTTCCTTGTTCAATCATTTCCTTATTTCCAAAGTTTCCATTATTTCTTTGTGAAATCCCTTGAAATCCGAAACTAGTCTACACAAAGTTTCAATTCCTTTGTTATCCCTTGTTTCAATTGATTTTTTTTTGTGAAATCCGAAAGTACTCTAGAGCCACAAATTGGTATCGTTAATTCCCTTGTTTCAATTGTGTCCCTGGTTTCAATTGTTGCTTTATTTGTGGTGAAATCTGAGATTGTTTTGGTGCCACGGATTGATTGGTTCTCTATTATTGGTTTTGGGGAATATTGGTTCTCTGTTATTGGGCGTGTACCACAGATTGTTATTGGGGGAGTATGGGTTTTCACAGATTGGTTTTCATGTTATTAGGAGTGTTGTTGAATCATAGATTGGTTTGTTCTTGAATCTGTTTTAGTAACACAGATTGCTTTATTTTTGGGTTGGCTCTTTGGTATTCATTTTTTTTTCTTTTTAGAACTTGAGTATCTGGTTTATCAAAAAGGAAGAAAGAAAAGGAAAAGTCAAGGGGATCCGAGACCTAAAAAAAAAAAAAGGAAACAATTGAAACAAGGAAACAAATGAAATAAGGAAATTAACATGCTCTAGAATAGTTTCAGATTTCACAAGGAAACAAGGACAAAGAAATCAAAACACGACTAGATGATGATTTTATTTTTCTTTCAAAAACCTAATATAGAAACACAAATTGAAAGAAAAACACAAAGGAAAGGATAGGCCAAACCGGATGATCCTAAGCTTTGATACCAACTGATACGAACCACACCAACGATTGTGGTGAAACCCGACACCAAATATGGCAACCACCAAGAACACACGAAATGGGAATGAAGAACCGCGACCCAATGCTTAGCCAAGCACGAACCTTGGTATGAGGAAGACACCACAAACGGGGATGGGAATCCGTTTGATAAGTCAGGTTGAATGCCACAAGGAACCCCTTGATAAGTTCTAATAGTTTCTTCAAGAACTCAAGAAGAAAAACTCACAAATTTCATTTCATCATAATCTGCCTTTCCCAAACGTTTACAAGGCCTAATATAGCCGAAAATTACATCAAAGACAAGCCCCTTTGTCTTCCTAATGAAAAACCGAAAATTACATCAAGACAAGCCCCTTTGTCTTCCTAATGAAAATCGAAAATTACATCAAAAGGACTATTGGACTCACATAAGTCAAGTGTTTGACTTTTCACAAAATAAACAAAGACTAAATAAAAAAAATGTGATTAAAATAAAAAAAAATACAAGATGCCAAAATCCAATAAGACTCATTACAAGAAGCTAAATATTGATCAAGCTCCTAAACTGGTGTCCTCATCAACTACTTGTGACTTATGGGTTCAAGCCAGTTTATGAACGTTTCAGAAAGCAAGCCCCACCGACCTTTGAAGGGAAAGCTAATCCTTTGGTAGCGAAAGATTGGTTAAGATTAGTTAAGGCCATCTTTGATCGTATGGAGTTAAACGATCGCCAGAGAATCTCTTATGTAGCCCACTTACTTAAGTTGAATGCGTGGATATGGTGGGATGTGATTAAACAGAATTGAGACCTAAAAACCATGACTTGGGTAGATTTCGTTCAGGCTTTTAGCAAGAAGTATCACAGTGGGGCTGTGTTAGCAACCAAAGTAGACGAGTTCGTGACTTTGGTTCATGGAAACCTATGATGAGGACACCAAGACTAAAGATCCAAGTCTAGTTCCAGTTGGTCTGGTGACGAGGGCGCGAGCCAAAAGACTCAGTTTAGGAGCTTGATCAGTCTTATTGTATTTTGTCATCTTGTATTTTTTAGTCTTTGTTTCTTTTGTGAAAAGTCAAACACTTGACTTGTGTGAGTCCAAGAGTCCTTTTGTCTTTAATTTTCGGTTTTCATTAGGAAGACAAAAGGCTTTGTCTTTAATTTTTGGTTTTCATTAGGAAGACAAAGGGCTTGTCTTTAATTTTCGGTTTTCTTTAGGAAGACAAAGGGCTGTCTTGATGTAATTTTCGCCTATATTAGGCCTTTGTAAACGATTGGGATTGACAGATTTTTATGAAATGAAAATTGAGAGGTTTTCTTCTTGAGTTCTTGAAGAGACTATTCGAACTTATCAAGGGTATTCCTTGTGGCATTCAATCCGACTTATCAAACGGATTCCCATCCCCGTTTGTGGCGTCTTCCTCATACCAAGGTTCGTGCTTGGCTAAGCATTGGGTCGCGGTTCTTCATTCCCATTTCGTGTGTTCTTGGTGGCTGCCATATTTGGTGTCGGGTTTCACCACAATCGTTGGTGTGGTTCGTATCAACCTATCTATCACTGATTATGCACAGAAGTTCGATAGGTTGGCAAAATTTTCTCCTGAAGTTGTACCAACTGAAGCTCTGCGAGTTCAAAGGAGGGGACTCAAGTCTATGATTGCTATGGACGTTAAGATGATCAGTGCTGAAGTGGTCAGTTATGCCAAAGTACTAGATAGGGCACTTGAAGCATAATACTTGGAGGATTGGATATGGAAGGACAATGCTGCCCGAAGGGGGGCCCACCAAAACAAGGGCTTCAATGAGGGCAATAAGAGGAAATCTAATGAAGGGATGAATAGTGGCACCAAAAAGAGACTGAGACCCCTGACCACAAATAACAACAGTCACAACACTCAGAACCACCCTAACAACCGTAACAGCCGCTATAATGATCGGAACCATGGGAATCACCAAAGAAACAGAGTAGAGCACCCCACCTGTCCTAAATGCTCGAACCGAAATATGGGAGAATACTAGGCTAGCACCAAAAAATGTTTCAAGTGCGGTCAGGCAGGACCTCTGAGAAAGGATTGCCCACAATGGAAGACGGGACAGAACAGTAACAACAATCTAGTGTCAGCACAGGTTTTTTCCTTAACCCAGAATGAAGCAGCCAACAGTAACACCGTAGTCACAGGTTAACTCCCTATATCTGGTATGATGTGTAGAGTCCTTATTGATTGTGGAGTGACTCACTCTTATATTTCTATGAATATGATTGATAAGTTGGGTATGCCTTATAAAATGTTTGAGCATAGTTTTAGTACAATGTTACCGTCAGGAGACATGAT
Organism: Humulus lupulus; assembly: GCF_963169125.1. Lineage (NCBI taxonomy): Eukaryota > Viridiplantae > Streptophyta > Magnoliopsida > Rosales > Cannabaceae > Humulus > Humulus lupulus. The sequence continues at coordinate 160,743,350 of NC_084802.1, read as the reverse complement.
GTTGTCAACTAGGTGGTTACAGTCAACACCTATAATGATAGAGGGCAGGGAGTGCCAGACAGACCTTATAGAACTAAGTATACCAGACTATGATGTCATACTTGGCATGGATTGGTTATCCAAACAGGGAGCGTCGAATGACTGTTGGAAGAAACTTTGGAGTTCAAACCAGAAGAAGGGGAACTCTTTTCTTTTAAAGGAAAATTAGCGGTTTTTCGCACACCCATAATATCGGCACTGGAAGCACGAAATATGATGCAACATGGATGTTCGACATTTCTAGCTAGTGTGGTGGATAAATCCAAGGAAACAGAGTTGAAACTAGAGAATGTGCATATTGTTTGCGAGTTTCCGGAAGTGTTTCCCGAGGAATTACCAGGATTACCCCCAGACAGAGAAATCGAATTCGTGATTGAACTTGCACCAAAAATAACACCGGTCTCTAAAGCACCCTATCGAATGGCACTTGCAGAATTGAAGGAACTCAAGATCCAACTACATGAATTGTTGGATAAAGGGTTCATAAGGCCTAGTCATTCGCCATGGGGAGCACCAGTCCTATTTGTGAAAAAGAAGGACAGGAGCATGAGAATGTGAAAAAGAAGGTCACCATTAAGAACAAATATCCTTTGCCTAGGATAGATGACCTTTTTGATCAACTGTAAGGGGTAGCAGTATTCTCAAAGATTGTTCTATAATCCGGGTATCATCAGTTGAAAGTAAAGGTGGGAGACATTCCGAAGACGGCTTTCAGAACTCGCTACAGGCACTATGAGTTCCTAGTGATGTCTTTTGGACTCACTAATGCCTCAGCAGCATTCATGGACATGATGAACATGATATTTAAGGACTATTTGGACAAGTTTGTAGTAGTGTTCATAGACGATATCCTTATATACTTGAAGACCAAGGAGGAGCATGAGGAACATTTGAGGTTGACCCTAAAAAGACTACAAGAACATCAGTTATGCGCTATGTTCTCTAAGTGTGAGTTTTGGCTGGAGCAAGTAACTTTCCTAGGGCATATAGTATCCAAGAATGGGATAGCAGTAGATCTGTCCAAGATCGAGGCCATTAGGGATTGGCCCCAGCCGAAGAATGCCTCAGAGGTTCAAAGATTCTTAGGATTGGCGGGTTATTATCGAAAGTTTGTCGAGAGATTTTCAAAGATCGCCACACCCTTGACCAACTTGACCCGCAAACATCAGAAGTTTGCATGGACCGAGAAATGTGAAGAAAGCTTTCAGACCATGAAGGATAAGTTGATTTCTGCGCCTATCCTTTGTGTTCCCACAGAGGGCGAGAAATTTGTGGTGTATTGTGAACCATCAAAGAACGACTTAGGGTGTTTGTTGATGCAGGATGGGAAGGTGATGAGGACACCAAGACCCAAGTATCAAGTCAAGTTCCAGTTGGTCCAGTGACGAGGGCACGAGCCAAGAGATTCAAGGAAGAACTTAACAGCCTAGTCCACAAAGTCCTAAAACAAGAGGAGACCGTGGTCAACATTGAAGGAGAACAAAGACTTGTCTTACTCATCAAAGTTGACTGAGTTTAGGAGCTTAATGAGTCTTTTTATTTTTAGTCACGTTTTTTAGTCTTTGTTTAATTTGTGATAAGTCAAACATTTGACTTGTGTGAGTCCAATAGTCCTTTTGTCTTTAATTTTCGGTTTTCATGAGGAAGACAAAAGGCTTGTCTTTTATTTCGGTTTTCATTAGGAAGACAAAGGGGCTGTCCTTAATTTTTCGGTTTCATTAGGAAGACCAAGGGTCTTGTTTTCATGTAATTTTCGTCCTTATAAGGACTGCCAAAACAATGTGAAAAATCAGATTATGTTGAATGAAATTGTGAGTTTATTTCTTCTTGAGTTCTTGAAGAAACTTTTGAACTTATCAAGGAGATTCCTTGTGGCGTTCATCCTGACTTATCAAACGGATTCCATCCCCGTTTGTGGCGTCTTCCTCATACCAAGGTTCGTGCTTGGCTAAGCATTGGGTCGCGGTTCCATTCCAATCTCGTGTGTTCTTGGTGGCTGTTCCATATTTGGTGTCGGGTTTCGTCACACTTGTTGGCGTGGTTCGTATCAGTTGGTATCAGAGATTAGGATCATCCGGTTTGGCCTATCCTTTTTTTTTTTTCATTTGTGTTTGCTATTCTATTCGTATTTCAATTTTAGGGTTTCTGAAATCAAAAAAAAAAAAAATCTATCTATTCGTGTTCTTGATTTTCTTAGTCTTTGTTCTTGTTTTCCTTCTAAAAATCCGAAACCATTATAGTTAATCTCTTTATTCCAGATTATTTCTTTGTTCAAATCGTGTTCTTAATATTCTTGTTCCAATTGTTTGTTGTGAAATCAGAAACTATTCTAGAGCTTGTTGAAATCGTGAATTAGGGCTTTGAGTTTTTTTTTTTTTTTTTCTCTTGTTCTAATTGTAGAATCTGAATTTTCATTGAGTTTCTAGTGCTGTTTTGTTTTGAAATCCGAATTTTGCCTTGGGTTTCTCTTGTTCTTGTTGTGAAATCCGAAATTGGTATTGATAATTCCCTTGTTTCAATTGTGTCCCTGGTTTCAATTGGTTCCTTTATTTGTTGTGGAATCCGAGACTGTTATAGTGCCACCAATTATTTTGGTTTTGATCTTATTGTTTGAATCACAGATTGGATTTTGGGAATATTGGTTTCTGTAATTGGGATTGAGTTTTCTCTTGTTCTTGTAGTGAAATCTGAATTGAGATTGGGTTTTATCTTGTTCTTATGGTGAAATCTGAGTTGGGATTGAGTTTCACTTATTCTTATTGTTAAATCCGAAAGTGGGTTGGGTTTTCTCTTTTCTTTTTGTGAAATCTGAATCTGCATTGTTTCTCTTTTCTTTTTGAGTCTCCATTGTTTCTCTTGTGAAAACCGATTCATTTTTTTGCTTTCAAATTCGTTCCTTGCATCTGCATTTGAGAAATCAAAGAAAAGAAGAAAGAAAGAAAAGAAAGAAGAAGAAAACCAAGAGGATCCGAATTTAAAAAAAAAAAAAAAAAGAGTCTGGAAACCTCTCTTAAAATTTTTTGTTATATTCTTGTTCCTTATGGTCTAGAGGCCTTTTGGCCAAAACCCCACACAAGTGTTCAAAAAAATCCTCATTTTTTCGTCATTTTCACTAGTTTTCGTCGGTGTTCGTTTGGTTGTTTGGTTGGATTTCTTGAATACTCCATATTACCGTTTCATTAGTTTTCAAAGAGCTTAAAGAAGGAAATAGAGTGGAAAAAGGCAGAGGTGTGAGCTTATTTGAGGGTAAAGGCCATCATTGAGTGCAAACACGAGTGTACTTGAGTGACCATTTTCTTTGAGTGAAACACGTGAGGGAGTGCAGCGAGGTCCTTTCTATAATTGTCTAACCTTATTGTTTTGCAGATTCTCTATCATGTCACAAAATCCAGAGAAAGATGCAAGCAATGATAATCCGCCACCTGAGGTTCCGAATCTACAAATGCAAGCATTAATCGGGGAGATGCGAAGGATGATGAGGGCGGAGTGTGAGCAGATACATGAGAGGTTGGATAGGGTAGAAGAGGGAACACAAAGGAGGCCACGGAGGAATAGGATGTACCAAAGGGAGGATGAGAATGAAAGGGATTTGGAAGGGTTAGTTTCTGATGATGAGTTTGATAGGATGTCGACGGGTAACCATAGGAGGTATGGTCGGGATAGAGAAGCTAGGAACCAGGTAGATGATTATTTAGGAAATATAAAGATGAGAATTCCAGCATTTCAGGGGAAGAGCGATCCTGAGGCATACCTTGAGTGGGAAAAGAAGATGGAGTTAGTTTTTGATTGTCACAACTACTCCGACATGAAGAAGGTAAAACTAGCTGCCATTGAGTTTACTGATTATGCTATTGTTTGGTGGGATCAGTTGTGCATCAACAGGAGGCGGAGTGGAGATCGTCCTATTGACACATGGGAGGCAATGAAGAGGGTGATGAGGCGACGGTTTGTACCACCTCATTATTATCGAGATCTATACCTTAAGTTGCAGGGCCTTCGTCAAGGTTCCAAGAGTGTTGATGAGTATTACAAGGAGATGGAGATGGCTATGATTAGAGCCAATGTTGAAGAGGATCGGGAGGCAACCATGGCAAGGTTTTTGAGTGGGTTGAACCGAGAGATTGCTGACCCAATCGAGCTACACCATTATGTGGAATTGGAGGATTTGGTTCATATGGCAATCAAAGTGGAGAGGCAACTCAAGAAGGGTAGTTCAAGTTCGAGGTCAAGACCGAGCCCACACGATCCAAGTACAACACCTTGGAGGTCGAACTATCCAAAGAAAGAAGACCAACCCACTTCATCATCTACACCAAAACCAGCCACCACAGCCACACCACCTCAAGGTAAAACAACTCCTACTAAGTCTCATTCTAGTGAGATAAGGTGTTTCAAATGTCAGGGGCGAGGACACATAGCTAGCCAGTGTCCAAACAAGAGAGTCATGGTGATTCGAGAAAGTGGAGAGATAGATTCTGAAGATGAAGATGATCTTGCTGACATGCCACCTTTGGAAGATGCTTCTGACAATGAGTATGGACCAGAATCTGGTGAGATGCTTGCACTAGTCACAAGGCGAGTCCTGAATTTGCAAGCAAAAGAAGAGGAAGAAGAGGTGCAGCGAGAGAACATCTTTCACACTCGTTGTCATGTGAGAGACAAGGTATGTAGTGTCATTATTGATGGAGGTAGTTGTACTAATGTTGCTAGTGCTTCCATGGTTGCCAAGCTGGGGCTTACAACTCTTAGGCATCCTTGTCCATACAAATTGCAATGGCTGAATGATAGTGGTGAAGTGAGGGTTACAAAACAGGGGCTAGTCTCATTTCGAATTGGCAAGTATGAAGATGAGGTGTTGTGTGATGTGGTTCCCATGCAAGCTGGACACCTCCTTCTAGGAAGGCCTTGGCAATTTGATCGGCGGGTGCAGCATGACGGCTTCACCAACAAGTATTCATTCACATTCCGTCAACGAACAATCACTCTAGCGCCTTTGACACCAAAGCAAGTGTATGAAGATCAAGTGAGGTTGCAAAAATTGAGTGACAAAAAGAAAATGAGTGAGCACAAAGAGAGTGAAAAGATGAATGAGAGTAAGGAAAAAGAGAGACAAAGAGAGAAAAGTGTGGAATCAAGTGAGAGAAAACAAAATAATTTTTATGCAAAAAAAAGTGAGGTTAAGAGAGCATTGTGTACAAAACAGCCCATGATTTTACTCATGTATAAGGAGGCTCTTTTAAATACTAACCAACTTGATTCTTCGCTGCCAAGTGTTGTTGTGTCTATTTTGCAGGAATTTGAGGATGTGTTTCCTGAGAAAGTACCACATGGATTGCCACCTGTTCGAGGAATAGAACATCAAATTGATTTTGTTCCAGGTGCTTCCATCCCAAACCGACCAGCCTACAGAAGTAATCCTGATGAAACAAAGGAATTGCAAAGGCAAATTGAAGAATTGATGGAGAAAGGGCATGTGAGAGAAAGCATGAGCCCTTGTGCTGTTCCAGTGATTCTAGTTCCCAAGAAGGATGGAACATGGAGGATGTGTGTTGACTGTCGAGCCATCAACAATATAACGGTAAAATATCGACATCCCATTCCTCGTTTAGATGACATGTTAGATGAATTGCATGGTTCTTGTGTGTTTTCCAAAATTGATCTTAAAAGTGGGTATCATCAGATACGTATGAAAGAAGGGGATGAGTGGAAAACTGCTTTTAAAACTAAACATGGATTGTATGAGTGGTTAGTCATGCCTTTTGGACTAACTAATGCACCTAGCACTTTCATGCGCTTAATGAATCATGTATTGCGTGCTTTCATTGGAAAATTTGTGGTTGTGTATTTTGATGATATTCTTATTTATAGTAAGAATTTGCATGACCATGTTTTGCAATTGCATTCTGTTTTGGATGTTCTTAGGAAACAGAGTTTATATGCTAACCTCAGTAAGTGTACTTTCTGCACCGATAAGCTTGTTTTCCTAGGCTTTGTTGTAAGTGCTACAGGTATTCAGGTGGATGAAGAAAAGATCAAAGCCATCCAAGAGTGGCCGACCCCTGCAACTATAGGTAATGTTAGAAGTTTTCATGGACTTGCTAGCTTCTACAGGAGGTTTGTGAAAAATTTTAGCACCATCGCCGCACCACTTACAGAAGTTATCAAAAAGAATGTGATATTTAAATGGGGCGAAGCTCAAGAGGAGGCATTTCAGCTACTGAAATACAAGCTTACTCATGCTCCTTTACTTGCTTTGCCTAACTTTTCTAACACTTTTGAAGTTGAATGTGATGCTTCTGGAATAGGTATTGGCGCTGTTCTTATGCAGGATGGGAGACCACTTGCATACTTTAGCGAAAAGCTAAGTGGGGCTGCCCTCAATTACCCCACCTATGACAAAGAATTGTATGCACTAGTGCGTGCTTTAGAAACATGGCAGCACTATTTGTGGCCAAAGGAGTTTGTGATTCGCACAGATCATGAATCCTTGAAACATTTGAAAGGCCAACACAAGCTCAACAAGAGACATGCAAGATGGGTTGAGTTCATTGAGACATTTCCTTATGTCATTCGCTATAAACAAGGTAAGGAGAATGTGGTTGCTGATGCCCTTTCTCGCAGGTATGCCCTAATCTCCACTCTTGATGCTAAATTACTTGGGTTTGAACACATAAAGGAGCTGTATTCTGCTGACCATGATTTTGGGGAAATTTATGGTGTTTGTGAAAAATCTGCTGAAGGAAAATTTTATAGGCATGAGGGTTTCTTGTTTAGGGAGCATAGGTTGTGTGTACCTAATTGTTCTTTGAGAGATTTGCTAGTTAGAGAGTCCCACGGGGGAGGGTTGATGGGACATTTTGGAGTTGCTAAGACCCTAGCTATGTTGCAAGAGCACTTCTTTTGGCCCCACATGAAACGAGATGTTGAGCGAATTTGTGGTAGGTGTGTCACTTGTAGGCAAGCTAAATCAAGAGTTCAGCCAAATGGCCTTTACACACCCCTACCTATCCCTAGTTCACCATGGGTTGACATTTCAATGGATTTTGTGTTGGGTTTACCTAGAAGTAAGCGTGGGAGGGATTCAATCTTTGTGGTTGTAGACAGATTCTCTAAGATGGCTCATTTTATTCCTTGTCATAAAACTGATGATGCCTCTAACGTTGCAGATTTGTTCTTTAGGGAGATTGTGAGATTACATGGTATGCCTAGAACAATTGTATCAGATAGGGATGCCAAGTTCTTAAGCTATTTTTGGAAAACATTGTGGGGAAAACTTGGGACAAAACTATTATTTTCTACTACTTGTCACCCTCAAACCGATGGTCAAACAGAAGTAGTTAATAGGACCCTATCCACCTTGTTGAGGGCTATCATAAGTAAAAATATTAAGACTTGGGAAGATTGTTTGCCACATGTTGAGTTTGCTTATAATCGTTCAATGCATTCTGCTACTAAATTTTCACCATTTGAAATTGTTTATGGTTTTAATCCTCTAACTCCTTTGGATTTATCACCTTTACCTGTTTCTGAGCATTTGAATTTAGATGGCGAGAAGAAGGCAGAATTTGTGAAGAAAATCCATGAGAGGGCGCGACTCAACATAGAGAGAAGGACTGAACAATACATTAAGCAAGCTAACAAGGGTCGTCATAAGCAGGTTTTTGAGCCCGGTGATTGGGTATGGTTACACATGAGGAAAGAGCGATTCCCAACACAAAGGCGTTCAAAATTGCTACCTCGAGGAGATGGTCCATTTCAAGTACTTGAAAGGATCAATGACAATGCCTACAGACTCGATTTACCAGGTGAGTATAATGTTAGTGCTACTTTTAATGTTTCTGATTTGAGTCCTTTTGATGCAGGTGACGATTTGAGGTCAAATCCTTCTAAAGAGGGGGGGAATGATGAGGACACCAAGACCCAAGTATCAAGTCAAGTTCCAGTTGGTCCAGTGACGAGGGCACGAGCCAAGAGATTCAAGGAAGAACTTAACAGCCTAGTCCACAAAGTCCTAAAACAAGAGGAGACCGTGGTCAACATTGAAGGAGAACAAAGACTTGTCTTACTCATCAAAGTTGACTGAGTTTAGGAGCTTAATGAGTCTTTTTATTTTTAGTCACGTTTTTTAGTCTTTGTTTAATTTGTGATAAGTCAAACATTTGACTTGTGTGAGTCCAATAGTCCTTTTGTCTTTAATTTTCGGTTTTCATGAGGAAGACAAAAGGCTTGTCTTTTATTTCGGTTTTCATTAGGAAGACAAAGGGGCTGTCCTTAATTTTTCGGTTTCATTAGGAAGACCAAGGGTCTTGTTTTCATGTAATTTTCGTCCTTATAAGGACTGCCAAAACAATGTGAAAAATCAGATTATGTTGAATGAAATTGTGAGTTTATTTCTTCTTGAGTTCTTGAAGAAACTTTTGAACTTATCAAGGAGATTCCTTGTGGCGTTCATCCTGACTTATCAAACGGATTCCATCCCCGTTTGTGGCGTCTTCCTCATACCAAGGTTCGTGCTTGGCTAAGCATTGGGTCGCGGTTCCATTCCAATCTCGTGTGTTCTTGGTGGCTGTTCCATATTTGGTGTCGGGTTTCGTCACACTTGTTGGCGTGGTTCGTATCAGAAGGTGGTAGCTTATGCTTCAAGACAACTCAAGGACTATGAGGAATGATATCCCACTCATGATCTTGAGTTGGCAGCAGTGGTGTTCGCACTAGATATGGAGACATCACCTATATGGGGACAAGTGCAAAATGTACACTGACCAGAAAAGTCTGAAATACTTCTTCATTCAAAAGGAACTGAATATGAGGCAACGAAGGTGGTTGGAATTAATGAAAAACTACGATTATGAAATTCTATACCACCCAGGCAAGGCCAATGTGGTTGCAAATGTATTGACTAGGTGGGGACATGGGAGTGTCTCAGAACTGAATACAATAGAGATGCCTCTTTAGAAGGAGAATATAAATGTCGGCATTGAATTCATGATAGGAGGCCTATCAAGGAGGTAGTTGATCTCTAAACCTTATTTTTGATTTTGTTGTTATATTGAAAAGATCTTGAGGTTTTGATGGCTATTTGAATCCTTGCTATGTGTTGATTTGGGTTGTCTTTGAGATACTTGAATAAGATGCATGGTGATTTTGATTATTTGGATGGTGGGTTTCGGCCAAGCATGTATAGGGGTTTCCTTTATATTTTTAAAATTTTATTATTGTTATTTTATGTTAGGTCCATGTTCTAGGGTTCTATGTGTTTTCAGCATAATAAATGATTTTGACTCTTGTTATTGAATCCATGAATTTGATGAACATGTTTATGAGAGTTATATGCATGGGTGATGATAGATACATGCTAGGTTTCATGTGAATGTAAATGAGGATTGTGGTATTTTATGTTTATTTTCAAGAGGGTTTCGGCCTAGGGGAGATTATTGATGCATGTTGTTCAATTTATTTGATGTCACCTACACTAATTAGAAATATGCTAGGTTATTGGGTTAATTGAGAATTTTTCTTAAGCCTTTTATAAATGTTAATTTGATGATACATGAAAGTTGTAGTATGAGTTTTGAGAAGCATGATGTAAAGATGAATTTCATGATTAAATATGATTGTTGATTTTGTGTATAATTGGTGAATAAGTTTGGTGAAATAATGATTTGCATGCATAAGTGATGTTCCAAATGATATGTTGATTTTAATGTAAATAAAATGGTATTTTTACTCAATCAATACCTACAGTTTTTTTTATATATATTTTATGAAGAAAATATAAATTTTAATCCAAGTTAATGATTTTTGAGTGAGCAATTTGTTGCTGGAAGTTTTGGGTAAAAATAAGAAATGCCTTTTTAAATGAAAGAAATAATGCGTGTTTATTGAAATAATTTAATACCCTAAACTATGTATATAATAAAATGATATTTTAAAATATAATCATGAATTTTCACATTTTTAATAAGTGAGGTTCTCTTTATTTTTAATAAGACAATGTTTGAGTTTAAATTCACTTGGGACTTTTAAACAAAATAAATAGTTGCTGAAAGTTTAGGTTAGTAAATTAAAAATAATTATTTTGTTTTTCATATATGAGTTACACTACATAAATTAAGCCTTAACTAATACAAGCAAAAATATATATTTTTTTTCCACATTAAAATTATATTTTTCTCACATCAAATCTTGTAATTTTATTAATTTAAATAAAATGTTATTTCTAAAGGAAACATGATATTTATAAGTACCTTTAGATAATTTCAAGCTTTTGTTATTTTCTATGCAATTTAAAAATAATAAATGATTTTTTTTAAATGGCTAAATAAATTATTTTTATGAAACAAAAATAATGTCTTAAGAGGTTTTTATCAACTTAGGGATTTAAAAGAAATAAACAATGGTGAGGAAATTTATGTCACTAAATCTTTATTTTTGAAAAGGTTAGAAATAAGCATGTAGAAATTATCGTTTTTAACGTCACGTTTTAACAACGCTCCAATGTATGCATGCCGCATGCAAATGCACTTTTACGTTAAAAAATATGTCTTTTATTCAACCATATAATTTTGACTTGAAAACCATGCATGGATAATAGGTAGAATTGACATTATTCTTTTGTGATTCTATGTGAAAAATGTGCATGTTTGGAAATTATGTGTAATGCACACATGGGGTATATGAGTTAGGCACAAGAACATTATATGTGATGCTAAAGAATGCTATTTGATGGTTATAGGCTCCTTGTGAAGTTTGTTCAATTTTTGCTTTGCTCGGACCTGAGGTAAGGAAGTTAGATAGAACCTTTTATTTATGCTACGAACGGTAAGATTGGTTTGAATGAGGATATATGCTATGTATAACGAAGTACCATGTGATATGAAGTATGAAATGCAATTTTGAGATGATGTGATGAATTTGATGAATCATGTATTTCCTTTTGTGTTGATATGACTGGATTGCATGTGTTTTGTATGTTGTATGAAAAGCAAATGGTTGTTAGCGTGTTGAACACGACACAACAAAGGGGTTATTAAGAATGTAAAGACATAACCCGAGTTACTAAGGTACGATGTAACTCATAGGGCGGACGCGCTGAAGTTATTCAAGGACTAGAGCCTCATGTTTACCTCAAGATGTGACATGGACAAGAGAGGGGGGCCATGTTCACAAGAATGTTATGATGATGTTTGAATATGTTAATGATATATGGTGCATGATAATGATGTATGATGTATGATGATAATGTTTGTGTATGATGATGACGTTAATTATGATGTATGACGATATATGGATATTGATGAGGACACCAAGACTAAAGATCCAAGTCAAGTTCCAGTTGATCCAAGTCAAGTTCCAGTTGATCCAAGTCAAGAGGGGGGGAATGATGAGGACACAAGTCTAGGAGCTTGATCAATATTTAGCTTCTTGTAATGAGTTTTATTGGATTTTGGCATCTTGTATTTTTATTTTAATCAGTCACTTAATCACGTTTTATTTAGTCTTTGTGTTTTATCTTGTGAAAAGTCAAACACTTGACTTGTGTGAGTCCAATAGTCTTTTTTTTGTAATGTTCGGTTTTCATTAGGAAGACAAAGGGCTTGTCTTTGATGTAATTTTCGGTTTTCATTAGGAAGACAAAGGGGCTTGTCTTGATGTAATTTTCAGTTTTTCATTAGGAAGACAAAGGGGGTTGTCTTTGATGTAATTTTCGGCTATATTAGGCCTTGTAAACGTTTGGGAAAGGCAGATTATGATGAAATGAAGTTTGTGAGTTTTTCTTCTTGAGTTCTTGAAGAAACTATTAGAACTTATCAAGGGGTTCCTTGTGACGTTCAACCTGACTTATCAAACGGATTCCCATCCCCGTTTGTGGCGTCTTCCTCATACCAAGGTTCGTGCTTGGCTAAGCGTTGGGTTGCGGTTCTTCATTCCAATTTCGTGTGTTCTTGGTGGCTGCCATATTTGGTGTCGGGTTTCACCACAATCGGTTGTGTGGTTCGTATCAGATATGATATTTTATGAGTCTTACGATATGATTATGTCTTTGTTGTGTTTTCTTTGTGTTGACCTGCAGAATTGGCAACATATCGTATGTACAATATACGACACATTTTGAACGGAATGAATACAAAATATGACAGAGTACATGATGAGGACACCAAGACTAAAGATTCAAGTCAAGTTCCAGTTGGTACGGTGACGAGGGCGCGAGCCAAGAGATTCAAAGAAGAACTTAACAACCTAGTCCACAGAGTCCTAAAACAAGAGGAGACCGTGGTCAACACGGAAGGAGAACAAAGACTTGTCCTGCTCATCAAAGTAGACTCAATTTAGGAGCTTGATCAATATTTAGCTTCTTGTAATGAGTCTTATTGGATTTTGGCATCTTGTTTTTTTTTTAATCAGCCACTTAATCACGTTTTTTATTTAGTCTTTATTGTTTTTGTGAAAAGTCAAACACTTGACTTGTGTGAGTCCAAGAGTCTTGATGTAACTTTCGGTTTTCATTAGGAAGACAAAGGGGTTGTCTTTAATTTTCGGTTTTCATTAGGAAGACAAAAGGCTTGTCTTTAATTAGGAAGACAAAGGGGTTGTCTTTAATTTTTCGGTTTCATTAGGAAGACAAAGGAGCTTGTCTTGATGTAATTTTCGGCTATATAAGGCCTTGAAAACATTTGGAAAAAAACAAATTTTGATGAAATGAAAATTGAGAGGTTTTCTTCTTGAGTTCTTGAAGAGACTATTCGAACTTATCAAGGGTATTCCTTGTGGCATTCAATCCGACTTATCAAACGGATTCCCATCCCCGTTTGTGGCGTCTTCCTCATACCAAGGTTCGTGCTTGGCTAAGCATTGGGTCGCGGTTCTTCATTCCCATTTCGTGTGTTCTTGGTGGCTGCCATATTTGGTGTCGGGTTTCACCACAATCATTGGTGTGGTTCGTATCAGTACAAATATCTTAAATAAACACACGGGAATTTATAGTGGTTCATCCCTGTTTTGATGAGCAGTAATAACCTAATCCACTTAGTCTTTAATATTGAATCACTTGATTGACAATTACAAATACGAATTGAAGAGTTCACTCGTCAAAAAGATCGATCCCAAAAATTCCAGCCAAAGAGATCCCTTGAAACGAAGCCCTCAGTCCTTTATTTATAGTACTCAGGGGTTGTTTCATGATTAGTAAGAGTGGGGATTTGGTACACGATCATTGGGAGTGGAGATACTTGTCCACCCTCCCATGATTAAGGGATCATGGGTCTTCCCATTGTCTTCTCTGGATCGTGGTTGATAATGCATTATTGCGACTCTTGAGAAAACGCTAAGTCTTGATTGGTCTATGAGACTTAGTGATGAGGACACCAAGAATAAAGATCCAAGTCTAGTTCCAGTTGGTCTGGTGACGAGGGCGCGAGCCAAAAGACTCAGTTTAGGAGCTTGATGAGTCTTTTGCGTTTTGTCATCTTGTATTTTTTATTTAGTCTTTGTTTTTTTTTTTGTGAAAAGTCAAACACTTGACTTGTGTGAGTCCAAGAGTCCTTTTTGTCTTTAATTTTCGATTTTTATTAGGAAGACAAAGGGTTGTCTTTAAATTTCAGTTTTCATTAGGAAGACAAAGGGTTGTCTTTATTTTTCGGTTTCATTAGGAAGACAAAAGGCTTGTCTTTAATATTTCGGTTTTTAGGAAGACAAAGGGGCTTGTATTGATGTAATTTTCGGCTATATAAGGCCTTGAAAACATTTGGAAAAATCAGATTATGTTGAATGAAAATTTGTGAGTTTTCTTCTTGAGTTCTTGAAGAGACTATCCGAACTTATCAAGGGTATCCCTTGTGGCGTTCAATCCGACTTATCAAACGGATTCCCATCCCCGTTTGTGGCGTCTTCCTCATACCAAGGTTCGTGCTTTGCTAAGCATTGAGTCGCGGTTCTTCATTCCATTTCGTGTGCTCTTGGTGGCTGTGCCATATTTGGTGTCGGGTTTCATCACAGTGTTGGTGTGGTTCGTATCACTTAGGTGCTAGGCTGAATGACCTTGTAGAGCTTGGGTGCTAGGCCCATTGATCCTCTTGGTGCTAGGCCTTGATCTAAGTTTGAACAAGTGTGGGTTTTTCCCAGTGAAGTGTCTCTGGGATTGTAGGCCGACCACCCTATGGAGGATTGTAGGCCGACCATCCCTAGGGGTTGGGGTCAGGCCGACCACCCCTAGGGGACAATTGCAGGACGATCACCCTTAGGGGGTTTAGGCCTATGATGCATGCCATATATTGTTGGGAAGACCGTGGCAGTATGATTTGAGGGTTACGCATGATGGATTCACGAATAGGTATTCTTTCACTCTTAAAACGCAACCTATTACTCTTGTTCCATTAACTCCAAAACAGGTCATGGAGGATCAACTAAAGTTACAAAGATCAAATGAAAAAAATAAAGAAAGGAAGGCTGAAATAGAAAAAAGAAAAGAGTTGAAAAATAAAGAAAGAGAGAAAGACATTGGTCAGAGTGAAAAAGAAAGAGAGAAAAACATTGATCATAGTGAAAAAGAAAGAGAGAGGATTTCAGCCATAGTGAGAGCAAGAGAGGAAAAATTCAGTTATATTGCAAAAAAAAGTGAGATCAAGAGAGCATTTTTTTCACACCAGCCCCTTATTGTACTCATGTACAAGGAGGCTCTTTTATGTACTAATGATCTTGTCGGTACTTTGCCGAGTGATATTGTTTCTCTTTTGCAAGAGTTTGAAGATGTCCTTCCCGAAGAGGTACCTTATGGCTTACCTCCAATTCGAGGGATTGAACATCAAATTGATTTCATACCCGGTGCATCCATTCCAAACCGACCTGCTTATAGGAGCAATCCTGAGGAGACCAAGGAGCTTCAGAGGCAAGTAGGTGAATTATTGGAGAAGGGGTATGTGCGTGAAAGCATGAGTCCTTGTGCTGTTCCGGTGCTATTAGTTCCTAAGAAGGATGTGATGAGGACACCAAGACTAAAGATCCAAGTCTAGTTCCAGTAGGTCTGCTGACGAGGGCGCGAGCCAAAAGACTCAGTTTAGGAGCTTGATGAGTCTTATTGTATTTTGTCATCTTGTATTTTTTATTTAGTCTTTGTTTTTTTTTGTGAAAAGTCAAACACTTGACTTGTGTGAGTCCAAGAGTCCTTTTTGTCTTTAATTTTCAGTTTTTATTAGGAAGACAAAGGGTTGTCTTTAAATTTCGGTTTTCATTAGGAAGACAAAGGGTTGTCTTTATTTTTCGGTTTCATTAGGAAGACAAAACGCTTGTCTTTAATTTTTCGGTTTTTAGGAAGACAAAGGGGCTTGCATTGATGTAATTTTCGGCAATATAAGGCCTTGAAAACATTTGGAAAAAAATCAGATTATGTTGAATGAAAATTTGTGAGTTTTCTTCTTGAGTTCTTGAAGAGACTATCCGAACTTATCAAGGGTATCCCTTGTGGCGTTCAATCCGACTTATCAAACGGATTCCCATCCCCGTTTGTGGCGTCTTCCTCATACCAAGGTTCGTGCTTTGCTAAGCATAGGGTCGCGGTTTACCATTCCAAATTTCGTATGTTCTTGGTGGCTGCCATATTTGGTGTCGGGTTTCATCACAATGTTGGTGTGGTTCGTATCAGTTGGTATCAGAGATTAGGATCATCCGGTTTGGCCTATCCTTTTTCATTTTTTTTTTCTATTCAGTTCGTGTTATTATATTAGGATTTCTGAAGAAAAAAAAAAAATCAATTCGTGTTCCTCTATATTCAATTCGTGTTCATCTAGTCATGTTTTTCTATTCTAAAGCTTATTAATTTCCTTGTTGCAATTGTTTCCTTGTTTCCCTTATTTGTTGTGAAATCCGAAACTATTCTAGAGCTTGTTTTAGGGTTCTTAACGTGAATTAGGGCTTTGAGTTTCTCTTGTTCTAATTGTGGAATCTGAATTTTCATTGAGTTACTCTTGCTGTTTTGTTTTGAAATCCGAATTTTGCCTTGGGTTTCTCTTGTTCTTGTTGTGAAATTCGAAATTGGAATTGAGTTCCCTTGTTCTTATTGTGAAATCTGAATTGGGATTGAGTAAATCTGAATTGGGATTGATATTCTCTTATTCATAGTGTTAAATCCGAATGTGGGTTGAGTTTTCTCTTTTCTTTTTTGTGAAATCCGAATCTGCATTGTTTCTCTTTTCTTTTTGAGTCTCTATTGTTTCTCTTGTGAAAACCGATTCATTTTGTTTTTGAATTGTTCCTTGTATCTGCACTTGAGAAAAAGAAAAGAAAAGAAGAAAGAAAGAAAAGAAAGAAAAAGAAAACCAAGAGGATCCGAATTCTAAAAAAAAAAAAAAATTCAAAAACCCCACACAAGTGTTCCAAAAATCATCATTTTTCATCAGTTTTTCTATGTTCGTTTGGTTTGTTCTAGTTTGATTTGCTACTTGAATCCTCCATGATATTGTGGATTAGTTTTGAAAGAACTTAAAGAAGAATACGAGTGGAAAAAGGCAGAGGTGTGAGCCTATTAGAGGGTAAAAGCCATTGAAATTGAGTGAAACACGAGGGGATTTGAGTGAAAATATTGTTCGAGCGAAACACGTGAGGGAGTGTGGTGAGGTCTTTTCTCTATATTATTCTAACCTTATTTTGCAGATTTCCATCATGGCACAAAATCCAGAGAAAGATGCAAGCAATGATATTCCGCCACCTGAGGTTCCGAATCTACAAATGCAAGCATTAATTGGGGAGATGCGAAGATTGATGAGGGCGGAGTGTGAGCAGATACATGAGAGGTTGGATAGGGTAGAAGAGGGAACGCAATGGAGGGCACGGAGGAACAGGGTGCAACAACGGGCTGTTGAGGGTGAAAGAGAGTTTGATGGGGGCGATTTAGAGGAAGAATATGATAGGATGTCAGAGGGTAACCATAGGAGGTATGGCCGAGATAGAGAAGCTAGGAACTGGGTAGACAATAATTTGGGAAATATCAAGATGAGAATCCCCGCCTTTCAAGGCAAGAGTGATCCTGAGGCATACCTTGAGTGGGAGAAGAAAATGGAGTTGGTTTTCGATTGTCACAACTACTCTGACATGAAGAAGGTAAAACTAGCTGTCATTGAATTTACTGATTATGCTATTGTTTGGTGGGATCAGTTGTGCATCAATAGGAGGCGAAATGGAGATCGTGCCATTGACACTTGGGAGGCTATGAAAAGGGTGATGAGGCGACGGTTTGTACCATCTCATTATTATCGAGATCTATACCTTAAGTTGCAGGGTCTTCGTCAAGGTTCCAAGAGTGTTGATGAGTATTACAAGGAGATGGAGATGGCTATGATTAGAGCCAATGTGGAAGAGGATCGGGAGGCAACCATGGCAAGGTTTTTGAATGGCTTGAACCGAGAGATTGCTAATCCAATTGAGCTACACCATTATGTGGAATTGGAAGATTTGGTGCATATGGCAATCAAAGTTGAGAGGCAGCTCAAGAGGGGTAGTACAAGTGCAACACCTTGGCGGTCGAACTATCCAAAGATGGAAGAAGACCAACCTACTTCATCCTTTACACCAAAACCAGCCACGACCCCTCAAGGTAAAACAGCCCCTACTTCGTCCCGTTCTAGTGAGATAAAGTGTTTCAAATGTCAGGGGCGAGGACACATAGCTAGCCAATGTCCAAACAAGAGAGTTATGGTGATTCGAGAAAGTGGCGAGCTCGATTATGAAGATGAAGATCTTGCTGACATGCCACCATTGGAAGATGTTTCTATCGATGATGAGGAGTTTGGGGCAGAATCTGGTGAGATGCTTGCACTAGTCACACGACGAGCCTTAAATTTGCATGCAAAAGAAGAGGTGCAGCGAGAGAACATCTTTCACACTCGTTGTCATGTGAAAGGCAAGGTATGTAGTGTGATTATTGATGGAGGTAGTTGTACTAACGTTGCTAGTTCTTCCATGGTTGACAAGCTGGGGCTCCCAACGCTTAAACATCCTTGTCCATACAAGTTGCAGTGGTTGAATGATAGTGGTGAAGTGAGGGTTACAAAACAGGTGCTGGTATCATTTCGAATTGGCAAGTATGAGGATGAGGTATTGTGCGATGTGGTTCCCATGCAAGCTGGACACCTCCTTCTAGGAAGGCCTTGGCTATTTGATCGGCGAGTCCGGCATGATGGCTTCACCAACAAGTACTCATTCACGTTCCATCAACGAACAATCACTCTAGCTCCATTGACGCCAAAACAAGTATATGAAGACCAAGGGAGGTTGCAAAAATTGAGTGATAAAAAAAAATTGAGTGAGCAAAAGAAGGAGAGTGAAAAGATGAATGAGAGTGAGAAAAAAGAGAGACAAAGAGAGAAAAGGGTCGAATCAAGTGAGAGAGAAAAGAAAGAGAAGAGTTCGATCAATGAGGGAAAATTAGAGAGAAAACAAAATAATTTTTATGCAAAAAAAAGTGAGGTTAAGGAGGCTCTTTTAAACACTAACCAACTTGATGCTAACAAGGGTCGTCACAAGCAGGTTTTTGACCCCGGTGATTGGGTATGGTTACACATCAGGAAAGAGCGATTCCCAGCACAAAGATGTTCCAAATTTCTACCTCGAGGAGATGGTCCGTTTCAAGTGCTAGAAAAGATTAATGACAATGCCTACAAACTCGATTTACCAGGTGAGTATACTGTTAGTGCTACTTTTAATGTTTCTGATTTGAGTCCTTTTGATGCAGGTGAAGATTTGAGGACAAATCCTTCTCAAGAGGGGGGGAATGATGAGGACACCAAGACTAAAGATCCAAGTCTAGTTCCAGTAGGTCTGCTGACGAGGGCGCGAGTCAAAAGACTCAGTTTAGGAGCTTGATGAGTCTTATTGTATTTTGTCATCTTGTATTTTTTATTTAGTCTTTGTTTTTTTTTGTGAAAAGTCAAACACTTGACTTGTGTGAGTCCAAGAGTCCTTTTTGTCTTTAATTTTCGGTTTTTATTAGGAAGACAAAGGGTTGTCTTTAAATTTCGGTTTTCATTAGGAAGACAAAGGGTTGTCTTTATTTTTCGGTTTCATTAGGAAGACAAAACGCTTGTCTTTAATTTTTCGGTTTTTAGGAAGACAAAGGGGCTTGTATTGATGTAATTTTCGGCAATATAAGGCCTTGAAAACATTTGGAAAAAAATCAGATTATGTTGAATGAAAATTTGTGAGTTTTCTTCTTGAGTTCTTGAAGAGACTATCCGAACTTATCAAGGGTATCCCTTGTGGCGTTCAATCCGACTTATCAAACGGATTCCCATCCCCGTTTGTGGCGTCTTCCTCATACCAAGGTTCGTGCTTTGCTAAGCATAGGGTCGCGGTTTACCATTCCAAATTTCGTATGTTCTTGGTGGCTGCCATATTTGGTGTCGGGTTTCATCACAATGTTGGTGTGGTTCGTATCAGGATGGAACATGGAGGATGTGTGTTGACTGTCGAGCCATCAACAACATAACGGTAAAGTATCGTCATCCCATTACTAGATTAGATGATATGTTGGATGAATTGCATGGTTCTTGTGTCTTTACAAAAATTGATCTTAAGAGTGGGTATCATCAGATTAGGATGAAGGAAGGTGATGAATGGAAAACTGCTTTTAAGACTAAATATGGTTTGTATGAGTGGTTAGTAATGCCTTTCGGTTTAACTAATGCTCCGGGCACATTTATGCGTTTGATGAACCATGTTTTACGTGCATTTATTGGCAGATTTGTAGTTATATATTTTGATGATATCTTAATTTATAGCAAAAACTTGGAAGAACATGTAATGCATTTGAAATCTGTTTTGGAAATTCTAAGAAAAGAAAAGTTGTTTGCAAACCTCAAGAAGTGCACCTTTTGCATGGATAAGCTTGTGTTTCTTGGTTTTGTTGTTAGTAAGAGCGGAATTGAGGGGGACGAGGAAAAGGTGAAGGCAATCCAAGAGTGGCCAACACCTACAACAATCAGCCAAGTGAGGAGTTTCCACGACTTAGCTAGCTTCTATAGACGGTTTGTGCGTGATTTTAGTAGCTTAGCCGCACCTCTTACTGAAGTCATCAAGAAAAATGTGCAGTTTAAGTGGGGGAAAGAACAAGAAAAGGCATTTAATCTGATCAAAGAAAAGTTAACTAATGCACCTATGCTTGTTTTACCTAACTTTGCTAAAACTTTTGAAATTGAGTGTGATGCTTCAGGAATAGGTATTGGAGCTATTTTGATGCAAGAAGGATGTCCAGTTGCTTATTTCAATGAAAAGTTGAGTGGGGCGGCCCTAAATTATCCCACTTATGATAAGGAGATGTATGCCTTGGTAAGGGCTTTGGAAAATTGGCAGCACTATCTATGGCCAAAGGAATTCGTGATTCACACAGATCATGAATCTTTGAAGCATTTAAAAGGACAGCAAAGGTTGAACAAACGCCATGCCAAGTGGGTGGAATTCATTGAAACATTTCCTTATGTGATCAGATACAAGCAAGGTAAGGAAAATGTGGTGGCTGATGCATTGTCTCGCAGGTATGCTTTACTTTCCATTCTAGATACAAAATTGCTTGGCATTGAATACATTAAGGATTTGTATGCACAAGATTCTGATTTCCGTGATGTGTTCAATGCATGTGAAAAAGTGGCGTTTGGTAAGTTTTATAGGCATGATGGATTTTTGTTTCGAGAAAATAAATTGTGTGCCTATGTGTTCTTTGCGTGAATTGCTTGTGAGAGAAGCTCATGGTGGTGGTTTGATGGGTCATTTTGGTGTAGCTAAGACTCTAGGAATTTTGCATGATAATTTTTTTTGGCCTCATATGAAACGTGATGTGGAAAGAATCTGCGAGAAGTGTATCACGTGTAAACAGGCTAAGTCTAAATTGAAACCCCATGGTTTGTACACCCCTTTGCCAATACCTCATGAACCTTGGACTGATGTTTCTATGGATTTTGTTTTAGGTTTACCTAGGACTAAGAGGGGGAGAGATTCAGTTTTTGTGGTGGTATATCGATTTTCCAAGATGGCACACTTCATTGCATGTCATAAAACTGATGATGCATCACATATAGCTGATTTGTTCTTCAAAGAAATTGTTAGGTTACATGGCATGCCTAGGACCATTGTTTCTGATCCGGATGCAAAATTTTTGAGTTACTTTTGGAAGACTTTGTGGGGAAAGTTGGGAACCAAGTTGTTGTTTTCTACTACTTGTCATCCACAAACGGATGGTCAAACCGAGGTAGTGAATAGAACTTTGTCTTCTTTGTTGCGTGCTATCATTAAAAAGAACTTGAAAACATGGGAAGATTGTTTGCCACATGTTGAATTTGCTTACAATAGAAGTACACATTCTGCAACTAAGTTTTCACCATTTGAAATTGTTTATGGCTTTAACCCATTGTCACCTTTGGATTTAACTCCTTTACCTTTGAGTGAACGTGTGAACTTAGATGGCAAAAAGAAGGCAGAATTTGTAAAGATGATTCATGAAAAGGCACGGTTGAACATTGAAAGGAGGACTAAACAATATGTCCATCAAGCCGACAAGGGACTCAAGAAGGTAGTGTTTGAACCAGAAGATTGGGTTTGGTTGCACTTAAGGAAGGACCGTTTTCCGGAGAAACGGCATTCAAAACACCTACCACGGGGTGACGGACCATTTCAAGTAGTGGCACGCATCAATGATAATGCCTACAAGCTTGACCTACCAGGTGAGTATGGTGTTAGTGCAAGTTTTAATGTTGCTGATTTGTCTCCTTTTGATGTAGGTGATGATTTGAGGTAAATCCTTCTCAAGAGGGGGAGAATGATGCAAACCAAGGAGCTGGACATGTTGATCATACATGTGGGAATGGAGCTGGATTTGCACTAGACCCTTTGTCACATCCTAGTGGCCCAATTACAAGACTTAGAGCCAAGCGTTTCAAGGAAGCACTAAAATGGGCTAATCCAAGAGAATTGGGCTGATTCTAAAAAGACCAATATGGACTCAAATAATAATCAAGGCTTAGTCCATGTCATCAAAGCAAGTGAAGGGGCTAAATAACATCCAAAAACGTAATCAGCATGGTTTAGTCATTAAAGGGCATGAATTTGATGAGTTTCAAGGACATTAAATAGGGGAATGCCAATGGCCTTGGCTGGTTATGTTAATGCATTGAATTTAGTCATTAAAGGGCATGAATTTGATGAGTTTCAAGGACATTAAATTGGGGAATGCCAATGGCCTTGGCTGGTTAAGTTAATGCATTAAATTTAGTCATTTAAGTTATTTTTGGCAGTCTTTTGAAGTCCAAAAAGCCTAAAAGCGTGGGGAGTTATTATTTTTATGTTTATGGTGATTTTAAGTCTGAATTATGACTTTTCCTATTCTTGGAGGATTGTTCCAAGTATATATAGGGGTTTTATGAACATTGTAAGACATTATGTTTTTGAGAAATATTATTATTATTGTGAGGTGTGTTCCTCTTCGTTCTTGAAAAAACTCTTGAACTTATCAAGTTAATCTTGTGGCGTTCAAACAACCAAACTTATCACCTTGATCCTTGAGATATTCTTAGGTTCCTTGATGTGGCGTTTTCTATCCTTAGTAGTCTTGGTTTTCATCTAATTAGGTGACGGGTCAAGGCTCAACAAATATTGTCTACACGATCTTGGGGTTCCAAACCATCATTGTTATCGGGTTTCATCACAATTGTTGGTGAGGTTCATATCAATGATTTTGATGATTATGTGATTAGAAATGCATGTGTTAGGCGAATTAAATGTGCATGTGGGCCCCATTTGGCTATTAGGGGGAATATTTATAATTTTAGCCCTTTGAGGGCATAAATACAATATTTGTGTATATTAAGATTGATACCACGAGTGAGTGGTGATATATGTGTGATGCACGATCCGAGATGGTTCTAGGGAGCAGTTTAGCTCGATAGTCACAACGGGGTCGAATACCCGATTGGACTTGTAAGGATTAAACCGGGATTTATAGGAACACTCGAGGAACTAGCGGGACTTGGCAATTGACGAAATTTCCCTTGGTAGCACTAGAGGATTAGGATAAGCTTAAGGGCATTTTAGACTTTTGACTAAGGTTGGATATACTCTTAGATGGATTGAGAAACCACTAGAATTAAGTGAAGGACAAGCAGCCACTCTCTACTCTTTTTTTCCATCATTTTTCTATCTTTCTTGGAGACTTAAGCAAGCTTTGGGAATTCAAGTGGTTAAGGCTGTGTATTTGAGGCTGAAGTTTGAGGGAATTGAAGTTAGCTCAGGGTTAATCTTGTACAAAGGTAAGCTCTTAAACTTGATCATCATGTTGAATTCTTCTGGGATTGGAGGTTTGCATGAGAGTTCGATTTTAAGTTTTATTTTGAATGTTTGATGTGTGTGAGAAGTTGTTTGTGGTTCTATTGTGATGTTTAGGTTATGTGGATGGGAATTCTAGGCTTAAATTTATGTTGGGTTTAATGATTGGGGTGTGAATTTGGTGTTTAGGCTCGAGGAAAATGCAGGAAATAGTGTGATTTTCTGGGGTTGAGGTCTCAAGTCGCGGCCCTGTTCTTCAGGCGTCGCGTCCTGTGTGTGTCGAAGAGGCTAGAAAGCCCCTGTTTTCCTAGGCGCGCCACAATGCAAGTTATAGCGCGCCGCAGCCCGTGTCCCTCAGCAGAGAGGCATTTTGCCTCTGACTTTGAGTACGCCGCAACCCTTAAGAGTTGGGCCGCACCTCAAATGCAAAATAATGGTTTTGAAGGTTTTTAGCTCAAGAACTCAAATGTTAAGGCTCAGGAAGGATTTTTCTACTCGGATTGGTAGAATCCAAGGTCCCAAAAGGCTAGATTTATATTCTGAAGTTATTTATTGGTTTAGAACATGATGGATGGTTAAAAATGTTGTGACTAGTTTTTAAACAAGGCTCGAGTTAGGGGACTATGCTCGTGATCGCGGTGCTCAGATAGCTTAGGACACAGGTAAGAAAACTGTTGTACCCGCAGAGCAGACGACCCTATTGTTTGTATTGCAGGACATAGCCTTAATGATTGTGTTGCAGGGCGTGGCCCTAATGTTTATAATAAGCATGTGTTTAAATATATGTTGACATCTATTGATATTGTGATATGTGATGCATATTTGTGAGTGAGCGACGAAGGCCGGGAATGACGAAGCCAAGAACGGCAGGATGCCGATTACGGCAAGGGGCCAAGGTCGACGTTGAGAATGCTAAGTGCAGGCCATTAGGTCGAGACCCCCCCTAGGGTGCTGGAGCCACCCTCTCGGGGAAGACCGTGAACCTAGGGGCCAGTAAAGCGTCTAGAACGGCGTTGTCCGCTTTGTGTTTAGCCTGCTGGCTGTTTGGTTATATACTGTGGGTTGCTATGCATATGTTATATATTTTGGGTTGAGTTTTCTTGCTGGGCTTGGACTCACGGGTTCTCTATGGTGCAAGTAAGGGAAAAGGAATGGTCGACCAACCATGAGTACGGAGAGCGTGGAGCGACGGGCACATGTTCGGCCTGCCTGATCGCCACAACTAGGGTTATTTTTGGGAAAATGTACTGTAATAGTTGTTTTGTTGCCTAAGTCGACCATATGTATATTTTGATTTGTAATGTATTTTCTAAACAGTATTTTGGGATCCCAACTGTAAAACTTTCTAAGATTTCAATGAACAACCTGCTAATGGAACATTTTTAACTCACTTAGTAACGACTCTAAGGAAGTAGGGCGTTACTAGAGTGGTTTTCAAACCGGCAGGGGAAGAGTTGTTTACGTTCCAATGCGCAACTAGGGAAAATAAATTCGCTATGATCTCATCTATGAAAGCGAGGAATATGTTAGGGGACGGTTGAATTGGATATCTGGTACACGACGTGGATAAGGATAAAGAGGGCATGTTACAACCAGCTGAAGTACCCATCATGCAAATATCCTGAAGTATTTCTCGATGACCTTCCCGGGCAACTGCCGGAGCGAGAAGTGGTGTTCGAAATAGAAATTATTCCGGGGATGACGCCCATTTCGAAAGCTCTGTACCAGATGGTGCCAGCAGAATTGAAGGAGCTACAGGCTCAACTGCAAGAGCAGTTGGATTAAAAATTCATAAGACCGAGTCATTCTCCATGGGGAGCCTTGGTATTGTTTGTAAAGAAGAAAGACAACTCCATGAGAATGTGTATATACTATCAGGAGCTGAACAAGGTGACGATTAAGAACTGGTACCCGCTTCCCAAGATCGATGATTTATTTGATCAACTACATGGAGCATCAGTATTCTCCAAGATAGATATCCGTTACCATCAACTCAGAGTTAAGGAGTTAGACGTACCTAAGACAGCGTTTCAAACACGGTATGGGCACTACAAATTCGTAGTGATGTCCTTCGGACTCACCAATGCACCCACTACAATGGACCTACCTCATGAATAGGGTGTTTAGTAAGTTTTTGGATAAATTCGTCATCGTGTTTATTGATGATATTTTGATATACTCGAGGAACCCGAAGGAACATGCCGTGCATTTGGAGATGGTTCTTTAGCATTTGAAGGAACAAAAACATTATGCCAAACATCCCATGTGTGAGTTTTGGCTGGAAAATGTAAGTTTCTTAGGCTATGTGGTGTCAGGAGAAGGGATATCCATGGATCCTACCAAGATAGAGGCAGTAAGTCAGTGGAAATCTCTGAAAAATGCTCAGGAAGTGAGAAGTTTTCTCAGATTAGCAGGGTATTATTGGAGGTTCGTTGAAGGGTTCTCAAAAATAGCTACATCAATGACTACTCTTACCCGTAAAAAATGCAAAGTTTGTATGGACCGAACGGTGTGAGAGGAGTTTCCAAGAACTAAAGACGAGGTTGACCACCACCCCAGTGTTGACTATCCCCAATGGGACAGAGGGATACGCAATCTATAGCGATGCCTCAAGACAAGGACTGGGGGCTGTACCAATGCAACATGGCAAGGTGATAGCTTATACGTCCCGACAGCTAAAGAATTACGAAAAGAACTACCCGACGCATGACTTAGAGTTGGCTGCTGCAGTGCTCACATTAAAAATCTAGAGGCATTATCTCTATGGGATACATTGCGATGTTTACACCAACCACAAGTGCCTCAAGTACTTCTTCACCAGAAGGAATTGAACATGAGGGTGCGTCGGGGGTTAGAATTGTTTAACGATTATCATTGTCACATTCTATACCATCCTAGAAAGGGCAATAAGGTGGCAGACGCTCTTAGTCGGAAGCCAATGGCATACGTGATGACAGTGTGGGAAACGCCCTTGGAACTGCAAGGCGACATCTCTATGTTGGATCTCTGTAGAGTCCCAGAACTTTACTTAGCTAGTTAGATAGTAGTAGTAGTAGTAGCTAATGGTAGTTATAGTATGATAGTTACTGTGGTTTTTAGTTCAAGTCGAGACTTAGTTGAACGCTGGTAGCAACACTTACAGATTTTATAAGTTTAACCTATAGTTTAAGAATATTTATTATAACATAAGGTTTGATTAATATAGTTGATTATAAAGATGTCATTTATACTATAAGGTTTAGATAGAATTAATAAGTTCATGACACTTGTCGTGTGCATGTTTATTTAAGGATTTAATTATAGTTTAAATAAAAGAAAGTTCTAGAAACTCTAGAATCTTCCAAGACCATTAAGAGCATGACACTTGTCACAATCTTGTTTATTTGAGGATTTAAGCATTTTAAGTGGATAATTCAAAAATAGAAGTTTCTAGAAGCTCTAGACCCTTCCAGAATTTGCTGGAATCACGTATTGTGCAGTCAAATGATGAGGACATCCAGACTAACAATCCAATTCAAGTTCCAGTTGGTCCGGTGACAAGGGCGCGAGCTAGGAGATTCAAAGAAGAGCTTAACAACTTAGTCCGGAGAATTCTACAACAGGAAGAGGTTGAGTTCACTACTGAGGGTGAACAAAGGCTTGTGCTGCTCATCAAAGTTGATTTAGTTTAAGGAGCTCGATTCCTTACTTTAATTATTTGTTTTAGTTTGAACTATATTTTCATGTTTTATTAGAGTCTTTGTTGGAGTCAAAGACATGGTTTTGGGCTTTTTCATTATGGGTATTTTAGGGTTTTTTTTATATGTCTAAAAAAACCCTATTTGTAATTTTCGGCTATATTAGGCCATGTGGACGGTTTGGAATTCAGATAGTTTTTGGTGAATGAAAAACATTGTGAGTTTCCTTCTTGAGTTCTTGAAGAGACTTTTCGAACTTATCAAGGGTTTCCTTGTGGCGTTCAAATTTGACTTATCAAACGGATAATCCATCCCCGTTTGTGGCGTCTTCACCATACCAAGGTTCGTGCTTTGCTAAGCATTGGGTCATGGTTTCCATTCCAAATTCGAGTGTTCTATGGTTTTTTTTCCAGATTTGGTTCGGGTTTCATCACGATTGTTGGCGTGGTTCGTATCAGTTGGTATCAGAGAGAAAACAAAGAAATTTTTATGCAAAAACAAGAGAGGTTAAGCGAGCATTGATTGCAAAATGGCCGATGATTGTACTCATGTACAAGGAGGCTCTTTCAAACACTAACCAACTTGATTCTTCGCTGCCTAGTGTTGTTGTTTCTATTTTGCAGGAGTTCGAGGATGTGTTTCCCGAGGAGGTACCACATGTTTTACCACCCATCCGAGGGATTGAACATCAAATTGATTTTGTTCCCGGTGCTTCTATCCCAAACCGACCAGCAAACAGGAGCAATCCGGAGGAGACGAAGGAACTTCAAAGGCAAGTTGAAGAATTGATGGAGAAAGGGCATGTGAGAGAAAGCATGTCCCTGTGCTGTTCCAGTGATTATAGTTCCCAAGAAGGATGGGACATGGAGAATGTTTGTTGACTACCGAGCCATCAACAACATAACGGTAAAATATTGACACCCCCATTCCTCGTTTAGATGATATGTTGGATGAGTTGCATGGCTCTTGTGTGTTTTCTAAGATTGATCTTAAGAGTGGGTATCATCAAATACGAATGAAAGAAGAAGATGAATGGAAGACAGCATTTAAAACTAAACATGGATTGTATGAGTGGTTAGTCATGCCTTTTGGATTAACTAATGCACCTAGCACATTCATGCGCTTCATGAATCATGTTTTGCGTGCTTTCATTGGAAAATTCATTGTTGTGTATTTTGATGATATTCTTATTTATAGCAAGAGTTTGCATGATCATGCCTCACCTTTGCATTCGGTTTTGGATGTGCTTAGGATAGAGAAGTTGTATGCTAACCTCAAGAAGTGTACTTTCTGCACCGATAAGCTTGTTTTCCTAGGTTTTGTTGTGAGTGCTACAGGTATTGAGGTTGATGAAGAGAAGATCAAAGCCATCCAAGAGTGGCCGACCCCCTCTCTAGTGTAGGTAATGTTAGAAGTTTTCATGGACTTGCTAGCTTTTACAGGAGGTTTGTGAAGTATTTTAGCACCATTGCCACACCACTTACCGAAGTTATCAAGAAGAACGTTGCATTCAAATGGGGTGAAGCACAAGAGGAAGCATTTCAGCTTATTAAACAAAAGCTTACTCACGCTCCTTTACTTGCATTGCCTAACTTTTCTAACACGTTTGAAGTCAAATGTGATGCTTCTGGGGTAGGTATTGGCACTATTCTTATGCAAGATGGGAGACCACTTGCGTACTTTAGCGAGAAGATAAGTGGGGCTGCACTTAACTACCCCACTTATGACAAAGAGTTGTACTCATTGGTTCGAGCCTTAGAGACATGGCAGCACTATTTGTGGCCGAAGGAGTTTGTGATTCATACGGATCATGAATCTTTGAAACATTTGAAAGGACAACATAAGCTGAACAAGAGGCATGCACGATGGGTTGAGTACATTGAGACGTTTCCTTATGTCATTCGGTATAAACAAGGTAAGGAGAATGTGGTGGCTGATGCACTTTCAAGAAGTAAAATGGTGAGAATCTAAAGAGAAAGATGAATATGAGAACTAAACCATCAAGAAGAAACTTACCAAGAAGAAACTTAAGTTTCAAGAACTTAAATGCCTAATCAAGAATCATAAACAAGATTTAGGATCTGAATAAAGAAAACTAAAGAACCATATAGAACTAAACTTAGTAATAGAAATACCTTGAATGACCTTATGGATTTGTCTAAACCTCAATACCGAAATCACACTAATTCTCACTTCCCAAGTGTTTGTAAAAGTTTAGAATGATAAAGCATTAACCCAAAACCCAAGTGCTCTACAGTAACTGATACGAACCACGCCAACAAGTGTGACGAAACCCGACACCAAATATGGAACAGCCACCAAGAACACACGAGATTGGAATGGAACCGCGACCCAATGCTTAGCCAAGCATGAACCTTGGTATGAGGAAGACGCCACAAACGGGGATGGAATCCGTTTGATAAGTCAGGATGAACGCCACAAGGAATCTCCTTGATAAGTTCAAAAGTTTCTTCAAGAACTCAAGAAGAAATAAACTCACAATTTCATTCAACATAATCTGATTTTTCACATTGTTTTGGCAGTCCTTATAAGGACGAAAATTACATGAAAACAAGACCCTTGGTCTTCCTAATGAAACCGAAAAATTAAGGACAGCCCCTTTGTCTTCCTAATGAAAACCGAAATAAAAGACAAGCCTTTTGTCTTCCTCATGAAAACCGAAAATTAAAGACAAAAGGACTATTGGACTCACACAAGTCAAATGTTTGACTTATCACAAATTAAACAAAGACTATTCTTTTTGTTTTTGAATTGTTCCTTGTATCTGCATTTGAGAAAACGTGACTAAAAATAAAAAGACTCATTAAGCTCCTAAACTCAGTCAACTTTGATGAGTAAGACAAGTCTTTGTTCTCCTTCAATGTTGACCACGGTCTCCTCTTGTTTTAGGACTTTGTGGACTAGGCTGTTAAGTTCTTCCTTGAATCTCTTGGCTCGTGCCCTCGTCACTGGACCAACTGGAACTTGACTTGATACTTGGGTCTTGGTGTCCTCATCAGTAACACTAGCACCTTGGAGGCTCTGATCAAATGCTTGAAGTATGAAGAAAATTGCTGAGCACTAGGTCCTATTTATAGAGCTCAAGGAGTGAAACTAACCCCTTTTAATTTGAATAAATAAATGATTATAAAATGAAAAAGATTTGAATCTTTGTTCAACAGACGCCCAGAATGATGAGGACACCAAGACTAAAGATCCAAGTCTAGTTCCAGTTGGTCTGGTGACGAGGGCGCGAGCCAAAAGACTCAGTTTAGGAGCTTGATGAGTCTTATTGTATTTTGTCATCTTGTATTTTTTTTATTTAGTCTTTGTTTATTTTGTGAAAAGTCAAACACTTGACTTGTGTGAGTCCAAGAGTCCTTTTGTCTTTAATTTTCGGTTTTCATTAGGAAGACAAAGGGTTGTCTTTAATTTTCGGTTTTCATTAGGAAGACAAAGGGGCTTGTCTTGATGTAATTTTCGCCTATATTAGGCCTTTGTAAACGTTTGGGAAGGGCAGATTTTGATGAAATGAAAATTGAGAGGTTTTCTTCTTGAGTTCTTGAAGAGACTATTCGAACTTATCAAGGGTATTCCTTGTGGCGTTCAATCCGACTTATCAAACGGATTTCCCATCCCCGTTTGTGGCATCTTCCTCATACCAAGGTTCGTGCTTGGCTAAGCATTGGGTCGCGGTTCTTCATTCCCATTTTGTGTGTTCTTGGTGGCTGCCATATTTGGTGTCGGGTTTCACCACAATCGTTGGTGTGGTTCATATCAGTTGGTATCAGAGCTTAGGATCATCCGGTTTGGCCTATCCTTAACTTTGTGTTTTTCTTTCAATTCGTGTTTCTATATTAAAAAAAATTCATCATCTAGTCGTGTTTTGAGTTCTTTTCTCTTGTTTTTGTTGTGAAATCCAAATGTGCTTTGGGTTTCTCTTGTTCTAATTGTGGAATCTGAATTTGCATTGGTTTTTTTCTAGTTCATATTGTGAAATCCGAATTTTCCTTGAGTTTCTCTTGCTTTGCTTTTGAAATCCGAATTTTACCTTGGGTTTCTCTTGTTCTTATTGTGCAATCCAAATTGGGATTGAGTTCCCTTGTTCTTATTGTGAAATCTGAATTGGGATTGAGTTTTCTCTTGTTCTTGTAGTGAAATCTGAATTGAGATTGGGTTTTATCTTGTTCTTATGGTGAAATCTGAATTGGGATTGAGTTTCTCTTATTCTTAGTGTTAAATCCGAATGTGGGTTGAGTTTTCTCTTTTCTTTTTGAGTCTCTATTGTTTCTCTTGTGAAAACTGATTCATTATTTTGCTTTCAAATCGTTCCTTGTATCTGCATTTGAGAAATCAAAGAAAAAGAAAAGAAAAGAAGAAAGAAAGAAAGAAAAGAAAGAAGAAGAAAAACCAAGTGAGTTTCCCTCACGTGTTTCGCTCGGATTTCTTCTTCTTTCTTTCTATGGGAATGAAGAACCGCGACCCAATGCTTAGCCAAGCACGAACCTTGGTATGAGGAAGACGCCACAAACGGGGATGGGAATCCGTTTGATAAGTCGGATTGAACGCCACAAGGAATACCCTTGATAAGTTCGAATAGTCTCTTCAAGAACTCAAGAAGAAAACCTCTCAATTTTCATTTCATCAAAATCTGATTTTCCCAAACGTTTACAAAGGCCTAATATAGGCGAAAATTACATCAAGACAAGCCCCTTTGTATTCCTAAAGAAAACCGAAAATTAAAGACAACCCTTTGTCTTCCTAATGAAAACCGAAATTTAAAGACAAAAGGACTCTTGGACTCACACAAGTCAAGTGTTTGACTTTTCACAAAAATAAACAAAGACTAAATAAAAAAAAAACGTGACTAAAAATAAAAAGACAAGATGACAAAATACAATAAGACTCATTACAAGAGGCTAAATATTGATCAAGCTCCTAAACTGAGTCTTTTGGCTCGCGCCCTCGTCACCGGACCAACTGGAACTATACTTGGATCTTTAGTCTTGGTGTCCTCATCAAAGAGAATCGTGGCTGCTATTAAGCGTACTGAACGGAGCTCGGCCTAAGCGAGCCGGGATCAGCTAGATAGCCAGAGGGCTCGGCCTAAGGGCGTCGACTGTAACACCCCAAAATTACCTATTAAGTTACGGCCTTGATTAGGGGGCTGGGATGGCAATATGTGGAAATATGTGTTTTATTGCTATATTAATTGTTAATATGTGAATTATGTGATAATATGATTAAATGCACATATTTAGGGATATTAAATATGCATGTCGGCCCGCTTCTTATTAGAAGGGCGACTTTGGTAATTTGGCCTGTTGCGGGCATAAATGTGATATATGTGAGAGACCACATTATTATGTGGATTTAATTTAACTTTTCGACATGAGGCGATCCTAGGGAGCAAGTTAGCAAGAAGGTCACAGATGGACCTAATACCCGACTCGGGGTGAGTCAAGGAGTATTTTGGGTGTTGGATAATTAATCAGGTTATGAAAATAAATAATTGGTGATATATTTAGAGTTAGAGAGTCTAGGAGGGAATGTTGGGGAAATTTACCATTTTGCCCTCGGGGACGTTTTTGGTAACTCGAGCCTTGATATTAACTTAAGTTAGATAAGCTTAATTAATTAAAGACAAAACAACAGATATACTAGGAGCTGCCATCAAAGCTGCCATCAAAACTGACACTCTCTCTCTCTCTAAATTCACTCTTTGTTTCTCAAGTTACTCTCAAGTTAACCATTGGAATTAAGGGGACTTAGTGACTAGAAGCCACATAATAGAAGCTTGGGAATGGGTTTCAGATTTCTTGAGGCTAGAAGGTATTCTTCTTCAACTGAGGTAAACATCTGAACTTCCTTTAATGGTTTAATTCATGTAGAATTCATGGCTCCTTGAGGTGTTTTTGAATCTCTTAGCTCAAGGTTTGAATTGGAGTTTGATGAGATTTTAAGCTAGCTTTTTGTTGGGTTTTGCTGCTGGGAACATGTTAGAGTGTTTGTGATGATTTAGTTGTGTTATTGGGATGATTTTGAGTTAAATTGATTGGGTTTTAGTTGCTGACAGGTAGGTTTTTTTGGGTTCAAAGGGGTCGGGCCGCGACTCTGTTCTTGGTGTGCCGCGGCCCTCTAGAACAAGATGGGAGCCAGGAAGGAGGGCGGGCCGTGACGCCACTATGGCTGGGCCGCGGCGCGTGTTTGCTGATTGGGGGAGACTGGGCCTCTGATTGGAGGAGAGTCGCAGCATGGGGGCTTAGGGCCGCGAGTCTTAAGGGGTTTTTGGACCCCTAGAAGGTTTTGAGAGTGGGAACTTAACCTTAGGGGCTCGGGATTGTTTCCAGTACCCCGTTTGGTGGAACCCGAGGTCCCGGAGGCTAGGACTTGGTCCAGAAGCCTTTGATAGCTCAATTTTAATAGGATCCTATTTTATGGTAGTGACTTAGGGTATCGCTAAGGGCTCGGAACTGGGATCGTGCTCAAGGGTTGTTCTCGTTTACGCTTGTTTGGACCTAAGGTAAGAAAACTGCACCCAGAATGTGTTGTGTGTGACTAGAACTCGACCCATTCATTATGTGTTATTATGATTAGGGCTTGGCCCGTATATTGTATTTGAATATGGTTAGGGCTTGTGATACGAACCACGCCAACAAGTGTGACGAAACCCGACACCAAATATGGAACAGCCACCAAGAGCACACGAAATGGAATGAAGAACCGCGACCCAATGCTTAGCAAAGCACGAACCTTGGTATGAGGAAGACACCACAAACGGGGATGGGAATCCGTTTGATAAGTCGGATTGAACGCCACAAGGGATACCCTTGATAAGTTCGGATAGTCTCTTCAAGAACTCAAGAAGAAAAACTCACAAATTTTCATTCAACATAATCTGATTTTTCCAAATGTTTTCAAGGCCTTATATAGCCGAAAATTACACCAATACAAGCCCCTTTATCTTCCTAAAAACCGAAATATTAAAGACAAGCCTTTTGTCTTCCTAATGAAACCGAAAAATAAAGACAACCCTTTGTCTTCCTAATGAAAACCGAAATTTAAAGACAACCCTTTGTCTTCCTAATAAAAACCGAAAATTAAAGACAAAAAGGACTCTTGGACTCACACAAGTCAAGTGTTTGACTTATCACAAAATAAACAAAGACTAAAAAAACGTGATTAAAAATAAAAAGACTCATTACAAGAAGCTAAATATTGATCAAGCTCCTAAACTGGTGTCCTCATCATTCCTCCCCTCTTGGCTTGGATCAACTGGAACTTGACTTGGATTTTGAGTCTTGGTGTCCTCATCAGCTTGGGCCCCTGGATTGGTTATGTTAGGCTATTGTTTTAAATGCTTCCTGATGAATGTTTAAGTGCTTATATTCGTTACATGAATTCTATGATTAGGGCATGTGGCCCCATTATGTGAATATGCCTATTATGGAAATAATTATCCAAGGGGATTAAATGATTAGCATGAATATGTGCTTAATTGTCGGGATGTGCCTATCCACATCTATTTCTTATAAGTAAGGTATGAAATCCTAGATCAGGGCTTGACTTATATAAGTCAAGGGCGGCAATAGTGCACTGTGCGCTAGTCGAAAGGCATTGGCCTAAACCAGCAATGTATTATTACGTTGATCGACTCTAAGGTCGAAGGTGAACCACGGGGGTTGGGCTAGCTCTATGGCTAGTGAGACAAAGCTAAGGGAGAGGCCCAGGTGACTCTATGGTCACGTAGCTAGGGCATAGGCTCGAGATTTGGCGTAAAGTCCAACTGAATAGGGCGACATCCCCAGGTTAATCCAATGATTATGTGATTGAACTTTAATGATAACGGCTACGAATTGATATTAATGATTATTATTGAATGGTTATTTTAAAGTTATATTCTTTGTTATTGCACGTTCTGTTTTCTTGCTGAGCCTCGGCTCACGGGTACTTTGTGGTGTAGGTAAGGGAAAGGGAAAGCTTGACCAGTCATGAGTTGGAGAGCTTCGGTGGCGGCGTGTACATATGCGGCTGCTCGACCATCACGGCCGAGGTTATCTCAGAGGAACTAGGGTTACAACCCTGTTTTGTCGCTTAGGCCAGCTGATGTAACTTTTGATATGTATCTATCTTTTTTAATAGTTGAGTTGTAATATTTTGGGATCCCATGTTATGTAATACTTTTGGAATAAAAGTCAATTGTTCTTTGACCAAAAATTTTAACCCTAACCCCTTGTCACTGACCTTAGTTACACAATTTAAGCCAAATGACCTGATCAGCAGGTATGACACAATTTTAAGTACATTGTGCAACGGTCCTTGATTAGGAGGGCGTTACACCTACCCTTTTATAAATTTATTATGGTTGACTTATATGTTTTGATTGAACTATTATCATCGCCAATTTTAGCACTTGTATTTTGCGGTTAATTGAACTGATTGATGTAATGTTTACTATGCACTTTTTGTGTTGTCTATGGTTGTTGAATATGGTTTTCTTGTTGATCCTTGGCTCACGGGTGCTACATGGTGCAGGTAAAGGCAAGGGTAAGCTGGACCAACCATGAGGTGGAGAGCTTTTGGGGCGGAGTGTACATAGGCAGCTGCTCAACCGCCACAGTCGAGGGAATTACAGGGACTAGAGCTTCAACTTGTGTTTTTCCATTTAGGTTGGCTACTATTGTGCTAACTTTTGAGGGTTGTATCATCCATGTAAGCATTATTTTTGGGTTCCCATGTATCATTCTCTTATTTTAATGAAAATCACCCATTTTGCGATCAAAATCTTTTAACCCTAACTTGTCACTTGACTTTAGAAACACATTTATGTTCAAACGACTTG
This sequence comes from Humulus lupulus, assembly GCF_963169125.1. Taxonomy (NCBI): domain Eukaryota; kingdom Viridiplantae; phylum Streptophyta; class Magnoliopsida; order Rosales; family Cannabaceae; genus Humulus; species Humulus lupulus. The sequence goes on along the minus strand of NC_084802.1, from coordinate 160,707,494 downwards.
ATTAGCAAGTCTTACACTATTCGAAACACACAGTGTAACGGTCTTTGGTTATCTTGAGCGTTACAAAATGTTTAAAGACTAAATTTGCAACAACATGGAAGTATACGTCGACGATATGTTAGAAAAATCAAAGAAAGCTCAGGGGCACATCAAAGATCTCGAGGAATTCTTTAACGTCTTGAAGAAATATCAGATGAAGTTAAATCCTCTCAACGTGCTCCTTTGGAGTTGGTTCTGGTAAATTTCTAGGATTCATAGTCAATGCACGAGGAATATAAGTGAGTCCGGAAAAAATTCAAGCTCTGATCGATATGAAGTCACCAACCAAAACCAAAGACGTTCAAAGTCCAATAGGAAGAATTTATGCTATTAGAAGATTTATATCAAAATTATGAGACAAATACATCCCATTTTTTAATCTGTTAAGGGGCAGCAAGAAATTTGAATGGACGGAAGAGTGCGGACATGCATTTCAGGCCATCAAAAAGCACATGGCGCAACCTCCCAATCGACCAAAACTAATCAATGGAGAGACTTTAAACATCTATCTAGGTCACTGAATACAATGCTAATGCTTTATTGGTCACTGAAGAAAATAAAGTTCAACATTCGATGTATTACATCAGAAAAGGCTCGTAAGAGCGGAATCAAAGTATTAAGCAATTGAAACATTAGCCTATTAGCCTATTTCCTACTGCTTGCATCAAGAAAGTACTCAAACAAGTGTCGCAAAAACCTGAAGCAACTGGTCACCTATTGAAATGGGCTGCATAATTAAGTCAATTCAAGATCACCTATCATTGACGAGTAGCAATAAAAGGACAAGTACTGCTGATTTTGAACTTGATTACACAGGATTGCCAACCAACAAGCAGACCCCTATAGAAAAATAATTAGAAGAAGAATCTCCTATTTGGAAGTTGTTTGTAGATGGTTCTTCTAACAAACACAACTTCGAAACAGGACTAATTTTGATCACTCCATAAGGATATCGTTTTCATTCCGCGCTTAGATTCGAGTTTGTTGCCTCAAACAACGAAGTAGAATATGAAGCATTACTCCCCAGTCTACGATTAACAAAAGATGTTAGTGCACAATTGCTCAAAATATACAGTGATTCACAATTAGTGGTGAGTCAAATACTAGGAGATTATCAAGCACGAGGATTGAAAATGGTCGCTTACTTGAACAAAGCTAAAGGCCTGTTGGCATAGTTTGATAAGTATACTATACAACAAGTACCTCATGACCAGAACTCCAATGTAGATGTTAGGCGAAACTGACTGGTGAAATTTAAATACACTAAATATTTTTCCAATTGAGCGTCTAACAACTCTTAGCGTACAAGAAATAGACTCCACCATGGTTATTAATGTCTTCCATACCTGGGTCACTCCAATAATACAATATCTTGAGTAGGGTATACTACCTACTGATCGAGACGAGTTGAGAAAACTAATAAGAAAATCTACTCGATACATATTACAAGATAGAATCCTGTACCAACGAGGGTATTCACTACCATTTTTACGCTGTGTCACCAAAGAAAAAGCCAAATAACTTTTGCAAGAAGTACATGAAGGGTTTTGTGGTGACTACACTGGGGATAGAGTCTATATAAAAAAGTATTAACGCAAGGCTACATCTGGAAAATAATGTGGTGACTACACTGGGGGTTAGAGTCTATCTAAAACAGTATTAACGCAAGGGTAATTCTGGCAAACAATGAATGAGGATGCTATGGAGTATGTGCGGAAATGCAAAAAGTGTTAGAGATTCTCCAAAATCCCTCGAACAACCCCAAATGATTTAAAATAGATGCAAAGCCCTTGGCCATTTGTAGCTTGGGATCTGATCAGAGCCTTACCAACAAGAAAGGGAGGAGTCAAATATGCGGTTGTAGCTGTTGACCACTTCACCAAATGGAAAGAAGTTGAGCTACTTGCAACCATCACATCAGAAAAGGTTCTTGACTTTGTTGTCAAAAAAATAATTTGTCTCTATTGATACGAACCACGCCAACAATTGTGACGAAACCCGAACCAAATCTGGACAAACAACCCAAGAACAATCGAAATTGGAAAGGAAACCGCGACCCAATGCTTAGCAAAGTACGAACCTTGGTATGGTGAAAGATGCCACAAACGGGGATGGATTATCCGTTTGATAAGTCAGGTTTGAACGCCACAAGGAATCCCTTGATAAGTTCAAAAGTTTCTTCAAGAACTCAAGAAGAAAACTCACAATATTTCTCATTAACAAAAACTATCTGCATTCCAAGTTGTCCACAAGGCCTAATATAGCCGAAAAAATACAAAGAGGGTTTTTAGACATATAAAATCCCTAAAAAACCCATAATGAAAAAGTCCAAAGCGACATGTCTTTATGACTCCAACAAAAACTCTAATAAAACATGAACATATAGTTCAAACTAAAAACAAATAATCAAAGGAATCAAGCTCCTAAACTGAATGAACTTTGATGAGCAGCACAAGCTTTTGTTCACCCTCAGTAGTGAACTTGACCTTTTCCTATTGTAGAATTCTCCGGACTAAGTTGTTAAGTTCTTCTTTGAATCTCCTAGCTCGCGCCCTCATCACCGGACCAACTGGAACTTGAATTGGGTCGTTAGTCTTGATGTCCTCATCATTCCTCCCCTCTTAAGAAGGATTTGTCCTCAAATCGTCACCTACGTCAAAAGGACTCAGATCAGTAACATTGAAAGTAGCACTAACATTGTACTCACCTGGTAAATCTAGTCGGTAGGCATTGTCATTGATTCGTTCTAGCACTTAAAACGGACCATCTCCTCGAGGTAGCAACTTGGAACGTCTTTGTGCTGGAAATCTTTCTTTCCTCATGTGTGATGAGGACACCAAGACTAAAGATCCAAGTCTAGTTCCAGTTGGTCTGGTGACGAGGGCATGAGCCAAAAGACTCAGTTTAGGAGCTTGATGAGTCTTATTGTATTTTGTCATCTTGTATTTTTTTTATTTAGTCTTTGTTTATTTTGTGAAAAGTCAAACACTTGACTTGTGTGAGTCCAAGAGTCCTTTTGTCTTTAATTTTCGGTTTTCATTAGGAAGACAAAAGGCTTGTCTTTAATTTTTGGTTTTCTTTAGGAAGACAAAAGGGCTGTCTTGATGTAATTTTCGCCTATATTAGGCCTTTGTAAACGTTTGGGAATGGCAGATTATGTGGAATGAAAATTGTGAGTGTTTTTCTTCTTGAGTTCTTGAAGATACTTTTGAACTTATCAAGGGGTTCCTTGTGGCGTTCAACCTGACTTATCAAACGGATTCCCATCCCCGTTTGTGGCGTCTTCCTCATACCAAGGTTCGTGCTTGGCTAAGCATTGGGTCGCGGTTCTTCATACCAAATTTCGTGTGTTCTTGGTGGCTGCCATATTTGGTGTCGGGTTAAAAGGGCTGTCTTGATGTAATTTTCGCCTATATTAGGCCTTTGTAAACGTTTGGGAATGGCAGATTATTATGAAATGAAAATTTAGAGGTTTTCTTCTTGAGTTCTTGAAGAAACTTTTGAACTTATCAAGGGGTTCCTTGTGGCATTCAACCTGACTTATCAAACGGATTCCCATCCCCGTTTGTGGCGTCTTCCTCATACCAAGGTTCGTGCTTGGTTAAGCATTGGGCGTGGTTCTTCATCCCCAATTTCGTGTGTTCTTGGTGGCTGTGCCATATTTGGTGTCGGGTTTCACCACAATCGTTGGTGTGGTTCGTATCAATGTACAACCACACCCAATCACCGGGCTGGCTCAAAAACCTGCTTGTGCCATCCCTTGTTAGCTTGCTTGATGTATTGCTCTGTCCTCATCTCTATGTTGAGGCGTGCCCTCTCATGGAATTGCTTCACAAATTCTGCCTTCTTCTTGCCATCTAAATTCACATGCTCAGAAACAGGTAAAGGTGATAAATCCAAAGGAGTTAAAGGGTTAAAACCATAAACAATTTCAAACGGTGAAAACTTAGTAGAAGAATGCATGGAACGATTATAAGCAAACTCAACAGGTGGTAAACACTCCTCCCAAGTCTTAATGTTCTTACTAATGATAGCCCTCAACAAAGTGGATAAAGTTCTATTAACTACTTCTGTTTGACCATCAGTTTGAGGATGACAAGTAGAAGAAAACAACAGTTTTGTTCCAAGTTTACCCCACAACGTCTTCCAAAAATTAACTCAAGTACTTAGCATCCTGATTTGACACAATTGTCCTAGGCATACCATGTAATCTCACAATCTCCCTAAAGAACAAATCTGCAAAATTAGAAGTATCATCAGTTTTATGACAAGGTATAAAGTGAGCCATCATAGAAAACCAGTCTACAAAAACAAAGATTGAATCCCTCCCATGCTTACTCCTAGGTAAACCCAAAACAAAATCCATCGAAATATCAACCCAGGGAGAACTAGGAATAGGTAGTGGTGTGTAAAGACCATTTGGCTGGACTCTCGATTTAGCCTGCCTACAAGTGACACACCTACCCCAAATTCGCTCAACATCTCGTTTCATGTGTGGCCAATAGAAGTGCTCCTGTAACATAGCTAGAGTCTTAGCGACTCCAAAATGTCCCATCAACCCTCCACCGTGGGTCTCCCGAACTAACAAATCTCTCAAAGAACAATTAGGTACACACAACCGATGCTCCCTAAACAAGAAACCCTCATGCCTATAAAACATTCCCTTAGCAGATTTTTCACAAGCACCATAAATCTCCCCAAAGTCATGGTCAACATGATAAAGTTCCTTAATGTGCTCAAAACCAAGTAATTTAGCATCAAGAGTAGAGATTAAGGTATACCTGCGTGAAAGTGCATCAGCAACCACATTCTCCTTACCTTGTTTATACCGAATGACATAAGGAAACGTCTCAATGAACTCAACCCATCGTGCATGTCTCTTGTTCAGCTTATGTTGTCCTTTCAAATGTTTCAAAGATTCATGATCCGTACGAATCACAAACTCCTTCGGCCACAAATAGTGCTGCCATGTCTCTAAAGCTTGAACCAATGCGTACAAGTCTTTGTCATAAGTGGGGTAGTTAAGTGCAGCCCCACTTAGTTTCTCGCTAAAGTACGCAAGTGGTCTCCCATCCTGCATAAGAACATCACCAATACCTATACCAGAAGCATCACATTCAACTTCAAATGTGTTAGAAAAGTTATATAAAGCAAGTAAAGGAGCGTGAGTAAGCTTGTGTTTAATAAGTTGAAATGCCTCCTCTTGTGCATCACCCCATTTGAATGCAATGTTCTTCTTGATAACTTCGGTAAGTGGTGCAGCGATGGTGCTAAAATCCTTTACAAACCTCATGTAAAAGGTAGCAAGTCCATGAAACTTCTAATATTACTTACACTGGAGGGGGTCGGCCACTCTTGGATGGCTTTGATCTTCTCTTCATCAACCTCAATACCTGTAGCACTCACAACAAAACATAGGAAAACAAGCTTATCGGTGCAGAAAGTACATTTCTTGAGGTTAGCATTTATAATTTCTCTTTCCTAAGCACATCCAAAACCGAATGCAAAAATGTGAGGCATGATCATGCAAACTCTTGCTATAAATAAGAATATCATCAAAATACACAACAACGAATTTTCCAATGAAAGCACCCAAAACATGATTCATCAAGCGCATGAAAGTGCTAGGTGCATTAGTTAATCCAAAAGGCATGACTAACCACTCATACAATCCATGTTTAGTTTTAAATGCGGTCTTCCATTCATCACCTTCTTTTCATTCGTATTTGATGATACCCACTCTTAAGATCAATCTTAGAAAATACACAAGAACCATGCAACTCATCCAACATATCATCTAAACGAGGAATGGGGTGTCGATATTTTACCGTTATGTTGTTGATGGCTCGGCAGTCAACACACATTCTCCATGTCCCATCCTTCTTGGGAACTAGAATCACTGGAACAGCACAAGGACTCATGCTTTCTCTCACATGCCTTTTTTCCATCAATTCTTCAACTTGCCTTTGAAGTTCCTTCGTCTCCTCCAGATTGCCCCTGTATGCTGGTCAGTTTTGGATTGAAGCACCGGGAACAAAATCAATTTGATGTTCAATCCCTCGGATAGGTGGTAAACCATGTGGTACCTCCTCAGGAAACACATCCTCGAGCTTCTGCAAAATAGAAACAACAACACTTGGCAGCGAAGAATCAGGTTGGTTAGTGTTTAAAAGAGCCTCCTTGTACATGAGTACAATCATCGGCCGTTTTGCAATCAATGCTCGCTTAACCTCACTTGTTTTTGCATAAAAATTTCTTTGTTTTCTCTCTGATTTTCCCTCCTTGGCCGAACTCTTCTATCTCTTTTCTCTCTCACTTGATTCGACCTTGCTCTCTGTTGGTCTCTCTTTTCCCTCACTCTCATTCATCTTTTCACTCTCTTTCTTTTGCTCACTAAATTTTTTTTTATCACTCAATTTTTGCAGTCTCACTTGATCTTCATATACTAGTTTTGGTGTCAACGGAGCTAGAGTGATTGTCCGTTGACGGAACGTGAATGAGTACTTGTTGGTGAAGCCATCATGCTGCACCCGCCGATCAAATTGCCAAGGTCTTCCTAGAAGGAGATGTCCAGCATGCATTGGAACCACATCGGACAATACTTCATCCTCGTATTTGCCAATTCTAAATGATACAACAACCTGCTTTGTAACCCTTACTTCACCACTATCATTCAACCATTGCAACTTGTATGGACGAGGATGTCTAAGTGTTGTGAGCCCCAACTTCTCAACCATGGAAGAACTAGCAACGTTAGTGCAACTACCACCATCAATAATAACACTACATACCTTGTCTTTCACATGACAACGAGTGTGAAAGATGTTCTCCCGCTATACCTCTTCTTCCTCTTCTTTTGCTTGCAAAATTTAAGGCTCGTCATGTGACTAGTCAAGCATATCACCATTTTCTGCCCCAAACTCCTCACCAGCCATAGAAGCGTCCTCCAATGATGGCACGTCATCAAGATCATCTTCATCTTCGGAATCTATCTCCCCATTATCCCGAATTACCATAACTCGCTTGTTTGGGCATTGGCTAGCTATGTGGCCTCTCCCCTGACATTTGAAACACTTGATCTCACTAGAACGGGACGAAGTAGGGGCTGTTTTACCTTGAGAGGCTGTGGTTGTGGTGGCTGGTTTTGGCTCGGTTTTAGGCTTGTGTGTGAAAGGGTTTTCTTCTTTCTTTGGATAGTTCGACCGCCAAGGTGTTGCACTTGAATTTTGTGGGATTTGTCTCGGATTTGAACTTGTACTACCCCTCTTGAGCTGCCTCTCAACTTTCATTGCCACATGCACCAAATCTTCCAATTCCACATAATGGTGTAGCTCAATTGTATTAGCAATCTCTCGGTTCAATCCATTCAAAAACCTTGCCATTGTCGCCTCCCGATCTTCTTCCACATTGGCTTTAATCATAGCCATCTCCATCTCTTTGTAATACTCATCAACACTCTTGTAACCTTGACGAAGACCCTGCAACTTAAGGTATAGATCCCGATAGTAATGAGCTGGTACAAAACGTCGCCTCATCACCCTCTTCATATCCCAAGTCTCAATAGGACGATCTCCATTTCGCCTCCTGTTGATGCACAACTGATCCCACCAAACAATAGCATAATCAGTAAATTCAATTGCAGCAAGTTTTACCTTCTTCACTTCGGAATAGTTGTGACAATTGAAAACCAACTCCATCTTCTTTTCCCACTCAAGGTAAGCTTCGGGATCACTCTTCCCTTGAAATGCCGGGATTCTCATTTTGATATTTCCCAAATTATTATCTACCCAGTTCCTAGCTTCTCTATCTCGACCATACCTCCTATGGTTACCCTCTGACACCCTATCAAACTCTTCCTCTAAATCTCCCCTTCAAACTATCTTTCATCCTCAACATCCCATTGTTGCACCCTGTTCCTCCGTGCTTTCCCTTGCGTTCCCTCTTCAACCCTATCCAACCTCTCATGTATTTGTTCACACTCCACCCTCATCATCCGTCGCATCTCCCCCCATTAATGCTTGAATTTGTAGATTCGGAACCTCAAGTGGTGGAATCTCATTGCTTGCATTTTTCTCTGGATTTTGTGCCATGATGGAAATCTGCAAAATAAGGTTAGAACAATATGGAGAAGAGACCTCACCACACTCCCACACGTGTTTCACTCGAACAATATTTTCACTCAAATTCACTCGTGTTTCACTCAAATTCAATGGCTTTTACCCTCAAATAGGTTCGCACCTCTGCCTTTTCCCACTCGTATTCTTCTCTAAGCTCTTTCAAAACTAATCAAACGATATGATGAAGGATTCTAGTAGCAAATCAAACCACAACAAACCAAACGAATATAGCAAAACTGATGATTTTTTTATACACTTGTGTGAAGATTTGGCAAAAGAGCCTCTAGGACATAAGGAACAAGATTAGAACAAAATTTTTTAAGAGAGGTTTCTAGACTTTTTTTTTTTCGGTTCCTCTTGATTTTTCTTCTTCTTTCTTTCTTCTTCTTTTTTTTTTTTGATTTCTCAAATGCAAGTACAAGACACAAGAAAAAAAATCAGACTTCGATTCAAAAACAAAACAACTCGGATTTCACAAAAGAGCTAGAGAAACTCAATGTAAATTTGGATTTTCACAATGAAAACAAGAGAAACTCACTGCCAATTCAGATTTCACAATAAGAACAAGAGAAACTCAAGGCCAATTCGGATTTCACAATAAGAACAAGATCAATGCTAATTCAGATTTCTCAATAAGAACAAGAGAAAATCAATGCAAATTCGGATTGGACAATAAAATAAGAGAAACTCAATGTCAATTCAGATTCACAATAAGAACCCTAATTTCACGATTTCATAAAAGAAAAGGAAAAAAATAGGGGAATTTTCAGAAACCCTAATTCAATTGCACGTTTTGAACAAAAAAACGAAAAGAAAACAAGAAAAAGGATAGGTCAAACCGTATGAACCCGGCTCTGATACCAACTGATACGAACCACGCCAACAATTGTGACGAAACCCGAACCATATCTGGACAAACAACCCAAGAACACTCGAAATTGAAATGAAAACCGCGACCCAATGCTTAGCAAAGCACGAACCTTGGTATGGTGAAAGACGCCACAAACGGGGATGGATTATCCGTTTGATAAGTAAGGTTTGAATGCCACAAGGAATCCCTTGATAAGTTCAAAAGTTTCTTCAAGAACTCAAGAAGAAAACTAACAATATTTCTCATTAACAAAAACTATCTGCATTCCAAGTTGTCCACAAGGCCTAATATAGCCGAAAAAAATACAAAGAGGGATTTTAGACAAATAAAAACCATAAAATACCCATAATGAAAAAGCCCAAAACGACATGTCTTTATGACTCCAACAAAAACTCTAATAAAACATGAACATATAGTTCGAACTAAATACAAATAATCAAAGGAATCAAGCTCCTAAACTGAATCAACTTTGATGAGCAACACAAGCTTTTGTTCACCCTCAGTAGTGAACTCGACCTTTTCCTGTTGTAGAATTCTCCGGACTAAGTTGTTAAGTTCTTCTTTGAATCTCCTAGCTCGCGCCCTCGTCACCGGACCAACTGGAACTTGAATTGGGTCGTTAGTCTTGATGTCCTCATCAAAACGTGTTAGAAAAGTTAGGCAAAGCAAGTAAAGGAGCGTGAGTAAGCTTGTGTTTAATAAGCTGAAATGCCTCCTCTTTTGCTTCACCCCATTTGAATGCAACGTTCTTCTTGATAACTTCGGTAAGTGGTGCAGCGATGGTGCTAAAATCCTTCACAAACCTCCTGTAAAAGCTAGCAAGTCCATGAAAGCTTCTAATATTACCTACACTGGAGGGGGTTGGCCACTCTTGGATGGCTTTGATCTTCTCTTCATCAACCTCAATACCTGTTGCACTCACAACAAAACCTAGGAAAACAAGCTAATCGGTGCAGAAAGTACACTTCTTGAGGTTAGCATTTATAACTTCTCTTTCCGAAGCACATCCAAAACCGAATGCAAATGTGAGGCATGATCATGCAAACTCTTGCTATAAATAAGAATATCATCAAAATACACAACAACGAATTTTCCAATGAAAGCACGCAAAACATGATTCATTAAGCGCATGAAAGTGCTATTAGTTAATCCAAAAGGCATGACTAACCACTCATACAATCCATGTTTAGTTTTAAATGTGTTCCATTCATCTCCTTCTTTCATTCGTATTTGATGATACCCACTCTTAAGATCAATCTTAGAAAACACACAAGAACCATGCAACTCATCCAACATATCATCTAAACGAGGAATGGGGTGTTGATATTTTACCGTTATGTTGTTGATGGCTCGGCAGTCAACACACATTCTCCATGTCCCATCCTTCTTGGGAACTAGAATCACTGGAACAGCACAAGGACTCATGCTTTCTCTCACATGCCTTTTTTCCATCAATTCTTCAACTTGCCTTTGAAGTTCCTTCGTCTCCTCCAGATTGCCCCTGTATGCTGGTCAGTTTTGGATTGAAGCACCGGGAACAAAATCAATTTGATGTTCAATCCCTCGGATAGGTGGTAAACCATGTGGTACCTCCTCAGGAAACACATCCTCGAGCTTCTGCAAAATAGAAACAACAACACTTGGCAGCGAAGAATCAGGTTGGTTAGTGTTTAAAAGAGCCTCCTTGTACATGAGTACAATCATCGGCCGTTTTGCAATCAATGCTCGCTTAACCTCACTTGTTTTTGCATAAAAATTTCTTTGTTTTCTCTCTGATTTTCCCTCCTTGGCCGAACTCTTCTATCTCTTTTCTCTCTCACTTGATTCGACCTTGCTCTCTGTTGGTCTCTCTTTTCCCTCACTCTCATTCATCTTTTCACTCTCTTTCTTTTGCTCACTAAATTTTTTTTTATCACTCAATTTTTGCAGTCTCACTTGATCTTCATATACTAGTTTTGGTGTCAACGGAGCTAGAGTGATTGTCCGTTGACGGAACGTGAATGAGTACTTGTTGGTGAAGCCATCATGCTGCACCCGCCGATCAAATTGCCAAGGTCTTCCTAGAAGGAGATGTCCAGCATGCATTGGAACCACATCGGACAATACTTCATCCTCGTATTTGCCAATTCTAAATGATACAACAACCTGCTTTGTAACCCTTACTTCACCACTATCATTCAACCATTGCAACTTGTATGGACGAGGATGTCTAAGTGTTGTGAGCCCCAACTTCTCAACCATGGAAGAACTAGCAACGTTAGTGCAACTACCACCATCAATAATAACACTACATACCTTGTCTTTCACATGACAACGAGTGTGAAAGATGTTCTCCCGCTATACCTCTTCTTCCTCTTCTTTTGCTTGCAAAATTTAAGGCTCGTCATGTGACTAGTCAAGCATATCACCATTTTCTGCCCCAAACTCCTCACCAGCCATAGAAGCGTCCTCCAATGATGGCACGTCATCAAGATCATCTTCATCTTCGGAATCTATCTCCCCATTATCCCGAATTACCATAACTCGCTTGTTTGGGCATTGGCTAGCTATGTGGCCTCTCCCCTGACATTTGAAACACTTGATCTCACTAGAACGGGACGAAGTAGGGGCTGTTTTACCTTGAGAGGCTGTGGTTGTGGTGGCTGGTTTTGGCTCGGTTTTAGGCTTGTGTGTGAAAGGGTTTTCTTCTTTCTTTGGATAGTTCGACCGCCAAGGTGTTGCACTTGAATTTTGTGGGATTTGTCTCGGATTTGAACTTGTACTACCCCTCTTGAGCTGCCTCTCAACTTTCATTGCCACATGCACCAAATCTTCCAATTCCACATAATGGTGTAGCTCAATTGTATTAGCAATCTCTCGGTTCAATCCATTCAAAAACCTTGCCATTGTCGCCTCCCGATCTTCTTCCACATTGGCTTTAATCATAGCCATCTCCATCTCTTTGTAATACTCATCAACACTCTTGTAACCTTGACGAAGACCCTGCAACTTAAGGTATAGATCCCGATAGTAATGAGCTGGTACAAAACGTCGCCTCATCACCCTCTTCATATCCCAAGTCTCAATAGGACGATCTCCATTTCGCCTCCTGTTGATGCACAACTGATCCCACCAAACAATAGCATAATCAGTAAATTCAATTGCAGCAAGTTTTACCTTCTTCACTTCGGAATAGTTGTGACAATTGAAAACCAACTCCATCTTCTTTTCCCACTCAAGGTAAGCTTCGGGATCACTCTTCCCTTGAAATGCCGGGATTCTCATTTTGATATTTCCCAAATTATTATCTACCCAGTTCCTAGCTTCTCTATCTCGACCATACCTCCTATGGTTACCCTCTGACACCCTATCAAACTCTTCCTCTAAATCTCCCCTTCAAACTATCTTTCATCCTCAACATCCCATTGTTGCACCCTGTTCCTCCGTGCTTTCCCTTGCGTTCCCTCTTCAACCCTATCCAACCTCTCATGTATTTGTTCACACTCCACCCTCATCATCCGTCGCATCTCCCCCCATTAATGCTTGAATTTGTAGATTCGGAACCTCAAGTGGTGGAATCTCATTGCTTGCATTTTTCTCTGGATTTTGTGCCATGATGGAAATCTGCAAAATAAGGTTAGAACAATATGGAGAAGAGACCTCACCACACTCCCACACGTGTTTCACTCGAACAATATTTTCACTCAAATTCACTCGTGTTTCACTCAAATTCAATGGCTTTTACCCTCAAATAGGTTCGCACCTCTGCCTTTTCCCACTCGTATTCTTCTCTAAGCTCTTTCAAAACTAATCAAACGATATGATGAAGGATTCTAGTAGCAAATCAAACCACAACAAACCAAACGAATATAGCAAAACTGATGATTTTTTTATACACTTGTGTGAAGATTTGGCAAAAGAGCCTCTAGGACATAAGGAACAAGATTAGAACAAAATTTTTTAAGAGAGGTTTCTAGACTTTTTTTTTTTCGGTTCCTCTTGATTTTTCTTCTTCTTTCTTTCTTCTTCTTTTTTTTTTTTGATTTCTCAAATGCAAGTACAAGACACAAGAAAAAAAATCAGACTTCGATTCAAAAACAAAACAACTCGGATTTCACAAAAGAGCTAGAGAAACTCAATGTAAATTTGGATTTTCACAATGAAAACAAGAGAAACTCACTGCCAATTCAGATTTCACAATAAGAACAAGAGAAACTCAAGGCCAATTCGGATTTCACAATAAGAACAAGATCAATGCTAATTCAGATTTCTCAATAAGAACAAGAGAAAATCAATGCAAATTCGGATTGGACAATAAAATAAGAGAAACTCAATGTCAATTCAGATTCACAATAAGAACCCTAATTTCACGATTTCATAAAAGAAAAGGAAAAAAATAGGGGAATTTTCAGAAACCCTAATTCAATTGCACGTTTTGAACAAAAAAACGAAAAGAAAACAAGAAAAAGGATAGGTCAAACCGTATGAACCCGGCTCTGATACCAACTGATACGAACCACGCCAACAATTGTGACGAAACCCGAACCATATCTGGACAAACAACCCAAGAACACTCGAAATTGAAATGAAAACCGCGACCCAATGCTTAGCAAAGCACGAACCTTGGTATGGTGAAAGACGCCACAAACGGGGATGGATTATCCGTTTGATAAGTAAGGTTTGAATGCCACAAGGAATCCCTTGATAAGTTCAAAAGTTTCTTCAAGAACTCAAGAAGAAAACTAACAATATTTCTCATTAACAAAAACTATCTGCATTCCAAGTTGTCCACAAGGCCTAATATAGCCGAAAAAAATACAAAGAGGGATTTTAGACAAATAAAAACCATAAAATACCCATAATGAAAAAGCCCAAAACGACATGTCTTTATGACTCCAACAAAAACTCTAATAAAACATGAACATATAGTTCGAACTAAATACAAATAATCAAAGGAATCAAGCTCCTAAACTGAATCAACTTTGATGAGCAACACAAGCTTTTGTTCACCCTCAGTAGTGAACTCGACCTTTTCCTGTTGTAGAATTCTCCGGACTAAGTTGTTAAGTTCTTCTTTGAATCTCCTAGCTCGCGCCCTCGTCACCGGACCAACTGGAACTTGAATTGGGTCGTTAGTCTTGATGTCCTCATCAAAACGTGTTAGAAAAGTTAGGCAAAGCAAGTAAAGGAGCGTGAGTAAGCTTGTGTTTAATAAGCTGAAATGCCTCCTCTTTTGCTTCACCCCATTTGAATGCAACGTTCTTCTTGATAACTTCGGTAAGTGGTGCAGCGATGGTGCTAAAATCCTTCACAAACCTCCTGTAAAAGCTAGCAAGTCCATGAAAGCTTCTAATATTACCTACACTGGAGGGGGTTGGCCACTCTTGGATGGCTTTGATCTTCTCTTCATCAACCTCAATACCTGTTGCACTCACAACAAAACCTAGGAAAACAAGCTAATCGGTGCAGAAAGTACACTTCTTGAGGTTAGCATTTATAACTTCTCTTTCCGAAGCACATCCAAAACCGAATGCAAATGTGAGGCATGATCATGCAAACTCTTGCTATAAATAAGAATATCATCAAAATACACAACAACGAATTTTCCAATGAAAGCACGCAAAACATGATTCATTAAGCGCATGAAAGTGCTATTAGTTAATCCAAAAGGCATGACTAACCACTCATACAATCCATGTTTAGTTTTAAATGTGTTCCATTCATCTCCTTCTTTCATTCGTATTTGATGATACCCACTCTTAAGATCAATCTTAGAAAACACACAAGAACCATGCAACTCATCCAACATATCATCTAAACGAGGAATGGGGTGTTGATATTTTACCGTTATGTTGTTGATGGCTCGGCAGTCAACACAAATTCTCCATGACTCCAACAAAAACTCTAATAAAACATGAACATATAGTTCAAACTAAAAACAAATAATAAAAGGAATCAAGCTCCTAAACTAAATCAACTTTGATGAGCAACATAAGCTTTTGTTCACCCTTAGTAGTGAACTCGACCTTTTCCTGTTGTAGAATTCTCCGAACTAAGTTGTTAAGTTCTTCTTTGAATCTCCTAGCTCGCGCCCTCATCACCAGACCAACTGGAACTTGAATTGGATCGTTAGTCTTGATGTCCTCATCATCTATGGCCTAAAAAAACGATAGGTTCGGACTATGGAATGCGATTTGACAGTGACTTGTTTATAGACTTTTACGAGCGACATGGTATTACTAAAAGCTTCACTTTCGTTGCTCATCTGAAGGCTAATGGACAAGTCGAGTCTGTGAATAAGACCCTGAAAGACACCCTCAAGAAAAGGCTAATGGAGTGTGGCTAGAAGAACTACCCGAAGTACTCTTGTCGTATAGAACAACCCACTGAACAACAACTAGCCATACTCCATTTTCCTTAGAATATTTGTATGAAGCTATGTTACTAGTTGAATTAGATCCACTATTTAACCAAATAATCACATATGACCAGGGTAATAATCACCAACTATTGGCATAATCAATTGACTTGATCAAGGAATGATGAGAACAAGGCCAATTACAAGTAGCAGCTCACCAACAAAAAGTTGCTCGATATTTTAACTCTAGAGTACACAAGAGGAAGTTTGTTGTTGGAGACTTAGTATATAGACGTGTTTTTCTAAACACATGTGACCAAGTTGTCGGAGTACTCAGACCAAATTTGGAGGGCCCTTATCAAGTTGAAGAGATTCTCCAACTAGAAACTTACAAACTTGCTCAGTTGAATGGCGATTTGATTCCTCAATACTGGAATGGGGAGCACCTACATAAGTACTACCAATTAACATCGCTTCTTTAAGGGGTGGCATGTATTTAATTGTTTTTTATTTACAAGTTTTGAAGACGGGGGTGGTTAATTTTTATGGCTGGTCATTTATAAGAGTAACACAAATTATTGTCACTTGTACATACACGGTTAGCCAATTTTTCATGAGTTAATAAAAGGAACTATGCATAGTCAGTTATTCTTTCTAATTATTGTATTTTATATAAGCATTTGCTCTTTAGGGTATTTTTTTGCAATATTATGAAATTCATTACTAGTTGTCACAAATAGTAATGTTCGAGCATGTATGGTCTATGGCATGTGATCGAGCACCTTTAGCTCATCGATCACTTGGGGGCACACGATATATAAGGCACGAGAAAAGCATGTAAAAAACTGTAAACACGTGACTAAAATAGGTGAAAGCATGAAAAAGCACTTAGAATAATGGGGAGATAGATTCCGAAGAGGAAGATGATCTTGATGACATGCCACCATTGGAGGACGCTTCTATGGGTCGTGAGGAGTTTGGGGCAGAATCTGGTGAGATGCTTGCACTAGTCACACAACGAGCCTTAAACTTGCAAGCAAAAGAAGAGGAAGAAGAGGTGCAGCGGGAGAACATCTTTCACACTCGTTGTCATGTGATAGACAAGGTATGCAGTGTTATTATTGATGGTGGTAGTTGCACTAACGTTGCTTGCTCTTCCATGGTTGAAAAGCTGGGGCTCCCAACGCTTAAACATCCTTGTCCATACAAGTTGCAGTGGTTGAATGATAGTGGTGAAGTGAGGGTTACAAAACAGGTGCTGGTATCATTTCGAATTGGCAAGTATGAGGATGAGGTATTGTGCGATGTGGTTCCCATGCAAGCTGGACACCTCCTTCTAGGAAGGCCTTGGCAATTTGATCGGCGAGTGCAGCATGATGGCTTCACCAACAAGTACTCGTTCACGTTCCGTCAATGAACAATCACTCTAGCTCTATTGACGCCAAAGCAAGTGTATGAAGACCAAATGAGGTTGCAAAAATTGAGTGATAAAAAAAAATTGAGTGAGCAAAAGAAGGAGAGTGAAAAGATGAATGAGAGTGAGAAAAAAGAGAGACAAAGAGAGAAAAGGGTCTAATCAAGTGAGAGAGAAAAGAAAGAGAAGAGTTCGATCAATGAGGGAAAATTAGAGAGAAAACAAAATAATTTTTATGCAAAAAAAAGTGAGGTTAAGCGAGCATTGCTTACAAAACAGCCAATGATTTTACTCATGTACAAGGAGGCTCTTTTGAACACTAACCAACTTGATTCTTCGCTGTCTAGTGTTGTTGTTTCTATTTTGCAGGAATTCGAGGATGTGTTTCCCGAGGAGGTACCACATGGTTTACCACCTATTCGAGGGATAGAACATCAAATTGATTTTGTTCCAGGTGCTTCAATCCCAAACCGACCAGCATATAGAAGTAATCCTGACGAAACTAAAGAACTACAAAGGCAAGTCGAAGAATTGATGGAGAAAGGGCATGTGAGAGAAAGCATGAGCCCTTGTGTTGTTCCAGTGATTCTTGTTCCTAAGAAGGATGGAACATGGAGGATGTGTGTTGACTGTCGAGCCATCAACAACATAACGGTAAAATATCGACATCCCATCCCTCGTTTAGATGATATGTTAGATGAGTTGCATGGTTCTTGTGTGTTTTCCAAGATTGATCTTAAGAGTGGGTATCATCAAATACGAATGAAAGAAGGAGGTGAGTGGAAAACTGCATTTAAAACTAAACATGGATTGTATGAGTGGTTAGTCATGCCTTTTGGATTAACTAATATACCTAGCACTTTCATGCGATTAATGAATCATGTATTGCGTGCTTTCATTGGAAAATTTGTTGTTGTGTATTTTGATGATATTCTTATTTATAGCAAGAGCTTGCATGATCATGCCTCACATTTGCATTCTGTTTTGGATGTGCTTAGGAAAGAGAAATTATATATGCTAACCTCAAGAAATGTGCTTTTTGCACCGATAAGCTTGTTTTCCTAGGTTTTGTTGTGAGTGCTACAGGTATTGAGGTTGATGAGGAGAAGATCAAAGCCATCCAAGAATGGCCGACCCCCACCAGTGTAAGTAATGTTAGAAGTTTTTATGGACTTGCTAGCTTTTACAGGAGGTTTGTGAAGGATTTTAGCACCATCGCCGCACCACTTACAGAAGTTATCAAAAAGAATGTAACATTTAAATGGGGTGAAGCACAAGAGGAGGCATTTCAGCTACTTAAATACAAGCTTACTCATGCTCCTTTACTTGCTTTGCCTAACTTTTCTAACACGTTTGAAGTTGAATGTGATGCTTCTGGTATAGGTATTGGCGCTGTTCTTATGCAGGATGGGAGACCGCTTGCATAATTTAGCGAAAAGCTAAGTGGGGCTGCCCTTAATTACCCCACCTATGACAAAGAGTTGTATGCACTAATGCGAGCTTTAGAAACATGGCAGCACTATTTGTGGCCGAAAGAGTTTGTGATTCGCACAGATCATGAATCCTTGAAACATTTGAAAGGCCAACACAAGCTCAACAAGAGACATGCACGATGGGTTGAGTTCATTGAGACATTTCCTTATGTCATTCGGAATAAGCAAGGAAAGGAGAATGTGGTTGCTGATGCCCTTTCTCGCAGGTATGCCTTAATCTCTACTCTTGATGCTAAGTTACTTGGTTTTGAACACATTAAGGAGCTTTATCCTGTTGACCATGACTTTGGGGAGATTTATGGTGTTTGTGAAAAATCTGCTGAGGGAAAATTTTATAGGCATGAGGGTTTCTTGTTTAGGGAGCA
Source organism: Humulus lupulus (assembly GCF_963169125.1). Taxonomy (NCBI): domain Eukaryota; kingdom Viridiplantae; phylum Streptophyta; class Magnoliopsida; order Rosales; family Cannabaceae; genus Humulus; species Humulus lupulus. The sequence goes on along the minus strand of NC_084802.1, from coordinate 160,688,858 downwards.
TAGGTTGTGTGTACCTAATTGTTCTTTAAGAGACTTGTTAGTTCGGGAATCCCATGGGGGAGGGTTGATGGGACATTTTGGAGTTGCTAAGACCCTAGTTATGTTACAAGAGCACTTCTTTTGGCCCCACATGAAACGAGATGTTGAGCGAATTTGTGGTAGGTGTGTCACTTGTAGGCAAGCTAAATCGAGAGATCAACCAAATGGCCTTTACACACCCCTACCTATTCCTAGTTCACCATGGGTTGATATTTCGATGGATTTTGTGTTGGGTTTACCTAGAAGTAAGCATGGGAGGGATTCAATCTTTGTGGTACTAGACCGATTTTCTAAGATGGCTCATTTTATCCCTTGTCATAAAACTGATGATGCTTCTAACGTTGCAGATTTGTTCTTTAAGGAGATTGTGAGATTACATGGTATGCCTAGGACAATTGTATCAAATAGGGATGCTAAATTCTTAAGCTACTTTTGGAAAACATTGTGGGGTAAACTTGGGACAAAACTATTGTTTTCTACTACTTGTCATCCTCAAACCGATGGTCAAACAGAAGTAGTTAATAGGACTCTATCCACCTTGTTGAGGGCTATCATAAGTAAAATATTAAGACTTGGGAAGATTGTTTACCATATGTTGAGTTTTCTTATAATCGTTCCATGCATTCTACTACTAAATTTTCACCATTTGAAATTGTTTATGGTTTTAATCCTCGAACTCCTTTGGATTTATCACCTTTACCTGTTTCTGAGCATTTGAATTTAGATGGAAAGAAGAAGGCAGAATTTGTGAAGCAAATCCATGAGAGGGTACGACTCAACATAGAGAGAAGGACTGAACAATACATTAAGCAAGCTAACAAGGGTCGTCATAAGCAGGATTTTGAGCCCAGTGATTGGGTATGGTTACACATGAGGAAAGAGCGATTCCCAGCACAAAGACGTTCCAAATTGCTACCTCGAGGAGATGGTCCATTTCAAGTACTTGAAAGGATCAATGATAATGTCTACCGACTCGATTTACCTGGTGAGTATACTGTTAGTGCTACTTTTAATGTTTCTGATTTGAGTCCTTTTGATGCAAGTGATGATTTGAGGTCAAATCCTTCTCAAGAGGGGGGGGAATGATGAGGACACCAAGATTAAAGATCCAAGTCAAGTTCCAGTTGGTCTGGTGACGAGGGCACGAGCCAAGAGATTCAAAGAAGAACTTAACAGCCTAGTCCACAGAGTCCTAAAACAAGAGGAGACCGTGGTCAACACTGAAGGAGAACAAAGACTTGTCCTACTCATCAAAGTAGACTTAGTTTAGGAGCTTGATGAGTCTTATTACATTTTGTCATCTTGTATTTTTTATTTTAATCACGTTTTTTATTTAGTCTTTGTTTATTTTGTGAAAAGTCAAACACTTGACTTGTGTGAGTCCAATAGTCTTTCTTTGTCTTTAATTTTCGGTTTTCATTAGGAAGACAAAGGGTTGTCTTTAATTTTCGGTTTTCATTAGGAAGACAAAAGGCTTGTTTTTAAATTTCGGTTTTCATTAGGAAGACAAAGGGTTGTCTTTAATTTTCGGTTTTCATTCGGAAGACAAAGGGTTGTTTTTAATTTTCGCCTATATTAGGCCTTTGTAAACGTTTGGGAATGGCAGATTATGATGAAATGAAATTTGTGAGTTTTTCTTCTTGAGTTCTTGAAGAAACTATTAGAACTTATCAAGGGGTTCCTTGTGGCGTTCAACCTGACTTATCAAACGGATTCCCATCCCCGTTTGTGGCGTCTTCCTCATACCAAGGTTCATGCTTGGCTAAGCATTGGGTCGTGATTCTTCATTCCCATTTCGTGTGTTCTTGGTGGCTGCCATATTTGGTGTCGGGTTTCACCATAATCGTTGGTGTGGTTCGTATCACTATTCATGTTTAATTGGTTAATTAGTATGCTATATTGGCTTTTCTTGCTGGACCTTGGCTCACGATTGCTCTGTGGTGCAGGTAAGGGCAAAGGGAAGGTCGACCAAACATGAGTCAGGTGGCTTTATAGTGGCGCCTATTTATTATAATTTAATTAACTATTTTTGGGTCCTTTGCACATATTTAGAAGTTTAATGAAAAGTTTATATCTTTAACCAAAAAAATTTATACCTAAACCTTTGATTAGCTTTAGTTACACTTTTGAGTCCAAATTACTCGCTTAACGAGTTAAGCACTACTTTAAATACACATTGTAATGACTCTAGATTAGTAGGGCGTTACAGAGAGACAAGGTGGCACCAACCTCAATGTTGTATCTCGACCAGGCGCTCCCCTGAGACGTTGGCACACTGGTCGGGTGTGGGTATGTACTTCTTGGGGAGATTTTCAACCACCTTGCTTGATAGTTGGCTAGGTTTGGAAATATACTAAGGGAGTTGCTCATTCTTGGTGCCTAACTTCACGACAGCATGAGAAAGAACAAGTTCTAAAACATCTTCCTCCTCAGCAGTAGATGCTTCTACATTAGTTTCCCTATGACCGACATGTGGGTATCTCTGTTTTTCTACGAGCCACCTGTTTGACTCTCCATCCTGGTCGTGGGTCTTGAAGGAGGGGGATTAGAAGAGAATTCAAGAATGGAAGCTTGAATATAAGGTTGAGGAGTAGGCTGCTCAGTGTCTTCATACAATAGTGTGAGTAGGTCGTCGTCTATTGGCCTCTCACCTCCCCAATAATCTTACAAGAATATCTAAGAAGGAGAAGGGAAAGTGAGAATCTAATGACCAATAGAGTTAAAGAGTTACAAGAAAGATGAAGGCTACTCAAGGATGTTTTAAGACAAACAAGATTGAACATACGACCGGTAGAGATTCATATCAAAAAGTTCAAATGAAAAGTTTTTTCAAGAAAAAATTTCATCTTCTTAAGAGGCGAGAAAAACCCATTTTTTCTAGAAGGGTAAAACTCAAATTTTCACCAAGATATAGTGTCCAGAATTCTAGGTTTTTAGTACTAAAGTCTACCTATCGTCTCTACACACCCTAAAAAACTACTTTTCTTGTCTCATAACCATAGAATTACAACACAAATTCATAAAAAGTTTGAGAAAAACTCAAGAACAAGGCACGGTTTTTGATAGAACAGAATATGCATATTTTTTGAAAAAAAATGGCAGAAAATGAAAGATATGAGAACTTACTTGGAACGAACAATGATGAAGACATTGGTGAAAAATTGCTTGCAATAGCTGCAGATTGACCACGACACGGGAGGTGTTCTTGAAGAGAGAGAAAGATAACGTAAAACTGAAAAAGATGAGGTGAAATGATTTATATACTCATGTAGGTGGGAGATGTCAGCAAGTACCTTTTTTGAGTATTAAGATTCATGAAATCGTCAATTTTTCTCTTGGAAAGTGTTTCATCATGATATTTACCTTTCCAAGGCAAAACGAAGTACAATTTAAAAGACAAGTTAATAGGGAATGGTCGTATAAAATATGTTGTAACGTCCTCCTAATCCAGGACTGTTACACTGTGTACTTTCAATAGTGCCAGACTTGCCGATAAAGTCCCTTGTTATAAATGTGTAACTAATGTTAGTGACAAGGGTTAGGGCTAAAAAATTTGGTCTAAAGGAAACATTGAATTTTCATTAAAAATATTTATGTTCGTACATGGGATCGAAAAATATTTAGCAAATGTTTAATAGCTCTATTACAGATCAAAAGTTACAACCAGCTGACCTAAGCGGAAAAAAAAGGGATACAACCCTTCCTCAAAGATAACCCCGACCATGGTGGTCGACCAGCCGCATATGTATACACAGCTACCGAAGCTCTCCAACTCATGGCTAGTCCAGCTTCCCTTTCCCCTTACCTACACCACATAGCACCCATGAGCCAAGGTACAACAAGAAAACTTAAATATGTGCATGAACATTAAATACAAATTCTAGATGCATAACATGCCCAACAGTAATAACCTATGCATGCATACAATTACAAATAAATGACTACCATGTCATAAAGGGGCCCGCAACCTTAAATAAATGATTAATAAGTCATATTGTGGCCCAACACCCTAGGATATGAGACTAATGAGTTACCCCGGGGGCTCGTGCCCTATCCTTTGTATAACCAGCCTTAGAGCTGGTCTAGCGTATCGACGCTTTAATTTTCCACGACCATTGGGCCAGACAAGCATATAATGTGTAACGCCCTGGATAGTCAAGATCGTTACACTGTGTGTTTATGAAAGTGCAAGTCTTGCTAATCAAGTCATTTAGTTAAAAACGTGTTACTGAAAACTATAATTGAGCTAGGGTTAAAAGAGTTTAGCCACAAAAGTTGCTTTTCATATATTTGAACATTTTAGTACATGGGATCCCAAAAGTAATAATGTTTGAAAGGCAGTTTACAAAATTCAGAACAAAAGTACAACTACTAGCCACTCTAAGGGCAAAACAGACATTTAGGCTTTTCCCGTCCTGTGTCACTCCTCGACCGTGGTGGCCAATCAGCTGACTATGTACATTCAACCCCAAAGCTGACTATGTAATGGAACAAGAGTAATATGTTGCCTTTTAAGAGTGAAAGAATACCTATTCGTGAATCCATCATGCGTAACCCTCAAATCATACTGCCACGGTCTTCCCAACAATAAATGGCATGCATGCATAGGAACCACATCACAAAGCACCTCATCCTCATATTTGCCAATGGATAACGCCACCAACACTTGCCTTGTCACCTTTATTTCGCCACAATCATTCAGCCACTGAAGCCGGTAAGGGTGAGGATGTTTCAAAGTGGTTAAGGCCAATTTCTCCACCAAATAAGTGATGGCTACATTTGTACAACTCCCTCCATCGATAATGACACTACAAACTTTGTTATTTACATAGCACCGAGTATGAAATAAATTCTCCCTTTGGTTACTTTCTTCCTCCTTAATATGCACATTGAGAACACGCCTTGCTACCAATAAATCTCCAACCACAGCATTTTGCTCATCATTAATATCCTCCAAAGGTGGCATGGCATCATCATCTACTTCTTCCTCATTCTCTGACTCAAGCTCTCCTTGGGCATTAATCACCATCACCCTTTTGTTTACACACTGGCTAGCTATGTGTCCCCGCCCCTGACATTTAAAACACTTAATATCACGTGTTTTAGAAGTAGAAGAACCAGTGTTACCTAAAGTAGTGGCGGTCGTTGGCTTGGCATTCGAGGGTTCAAATTTTGGATTATTGTGTAGTTGCTCGTCCCTTTTTGGAGCTGTCTTCCATAGGCTGGTGGTAGCCATAGGTTGTCCCCTCCTAGCCAATCCCTTCCGATTGAGTTGTTCCTCCACCTTTATGGCTTGATGCACCATATCCGTCAGCTCAACATTGTGCTACAACTCAACTATATCTGCAATCTCTCGATTTAAACCGTGCAAAAACCTAGCCATGGTGGCTTCCCTGTCTTCTTCTACATTAGCCCGGATCATAACTACCTCCATCTCCTTGTAATACTCATCCACACTCTTGGAACCTTGATTTAACCTCTGCAACTTTTGATACAATCCCCTATAATAGTGGCTGGGTACAAAACGCTTCCTCATAAGAATTTTCATGTCCTCCCAAGTGTCCACGGGTGGTGATGAGGACACCAAGACTAAAGATCCAAGTCTAGTTCCAGTTGGTCTGGTGACGAGGGCGCGAGCCAAAAGACTCAGTTTAGGAGCTTGATGAGTCTTTTGCGTTTTGTCATCTTGTATTTTTTATTTTGTCTTTGTTTTTTTTTTTTGTGAAAAGTCAAACACTTGACTTGTGTGAGTCCAAGAGTCCTTTTTGTCTTTAATTTTCGGTTTTTATTAGGAAGACAAAGGGTTGTCTTTAAATTTCAGTTTTCATTAGGAAGACAAAGGGTTGTCTTTATTTTTCGGTTTCATTAGGAAGACAAAGGATTGTCTTTAATATTTCGGTTTTTAGGAAGACAAAGGGGCTTGTATTGATGTAATTTTCGGCTATATAAGGCCTTGAAAACATTTGGAAAAATCAGATTATGTTGAATGAAAATTTGTGAGTTTTCTTCTTGAGTTCTTGAAGAGACTATCCGAACTTATCAAGGGTATCCCTTGTGGCGTTCAATCCGACTTATCAAACGGATTCCCATCCCCGTTTGTGGCGTCTTCCTCATACCAAGGTTCGTGCTTTGCTAAGCATTGAGTCGCGGTTCTTCATTCCATTTCGTGTGCTCTTGGTGGCTGTGCCATATTTGGTGATACGAACCACACCAACATTGCGATGAAACCCGACACCAAATATGGAACAGCCACCAAGAACATACGAGATTGGAATGGAACCGCGACCCAATGCTTAGCCAAGCACGAACCTTGGTATGAGGAAGACGCCACAAACGGGGATGGAATCCGTTTGATAAGTCAGGATGAACGCCACAAGGAATCTCCTTGATAAGTTCAAAAGTTTCTTCAAGAACTCAAGAAGAAATAAACTCACAATTTCATTCAACATAATCTGATTTTTCCAAATGTTTTCAAGGCCTTATATAGCCGAAAATTACATCAATACAAGCCCCTTTGTCTTCCTAAAAACCGAAATATTAAAGACAAGCCTTTTGTCTGCCTAATGAAACCGAAAAATAAAGACAACCCTTTGTCTTCCTAATGAAAACTGAAATTTAAAGACAACCCTTTGTCTTCCTAATAAAAACCGAAAATTAAAGACCAAAAGGACTCTTGGACTCACACAAGTCAAGTGTTTGACTTATCACAAAATAAACAAAGACTAAAAAACGTGATTAAAAATAAAAGGACTCATTACAAGAAGCTAAATATTGATCAAGCTCCTAAACTGGTGTCCTCATCATTCCTCCCCTCTTGGCTTGGATCAACTGGAACTTGACTTGGATTTTGAGTCTTGGTGTCCTCATCATTCCCCCCCTCTTGAGAAAGATTTGACCTCAAATCGTCACCTGCATCAAAAGGACTCAAATCAGAAACATTAAAAGTAGCACTAACAGTATACTCACCTGGTAAATCGAGTCTGTAGGCATTGTCATTGATCCTTTCTAGCACTTGAAACGACCCATCTCCTCGAGGTAGCAATTTGGAACGTCTTTGTGCTGGGAATCGCTCTTTCCTCATGTGTAACCATACCCAATCACCGGGATCAAAAACCTGCTTGTGACGACCCTTGTTAGCATCAAGTTGGTTAGTGTTTAAAAGAGCCTCCTTAACCTCACTTTTTTTTGCATAAAAATTACTTTGTTTTCTCTCGAATTTTCCCTCATTGATCGAACTCTTCTCTTTCTTTTCTCTCTCACTTGATTCGACCCTTTTCTCTCTTTGTCTCTCTTTTTTCTCACTCTCATTCATCTTTTCACTCTCCTTCTTTTGCTCACTCAATTTTTTTTTATCACTCAATTTTTGCAACCTCACTTGGTCTTCATATACTTGCTTTGGCGTCAATGGAGCAAGAGTGATTGTTCGTTGGCGGAACGTGAATGAGTACTTGTTGGTGAAGCCATCATGCTGGACTCGCCGATCAAATAGCCAAGGCCTTCCTAGAAGGAGGTGTCCAGCTTGCATGGGAACCACATCGCACAATACCTCATCCTCATACTTGCCAATTCGAAATGATACCAGCACCTGTTTTGTAACCCTCACTTCACCACTATCATTCAACCACTGCAACTTGTATGGACAAGGATGTTTAAGCGTTGGGAGCCCTAGCTTTTCAACCATGGAAGAACTAGCAATGTTAGTACAACTACCTCCATCAATAATCACACTACATACCTTGCCTTTCACATGACAACGAGTGTGAAAGATGTTCTCTCGCTGCACCTCTTCTTCCTCTTCTTTTGCTTGCAAATTTAAGGCTCGTCGTGTGACTAGTGCAAGCATCTCACCAGATTCTGCCCCAAACTCCTCATCATCGATAGAAACATCTTCCAATGGTGGCATGTCAGCAAGATCTTCATCTTCAGAATCGAGCTCGCCACTTTCTCGAATCACCATAACTCTCTTGTTTGGACATTGGCTAGCTATGTGTCCTTGCCCCTGACATTTGAAACACTTTATCTCACTAGAACGGGACGAAGTAGGGGCTGTTTTACCTTGAGGGGTCGTGGCTGGTTTTGGTGTAAAGGATGAAGTAGGTTGGTCTTCTTCCTTCTTTGGATAGTTCGACCGCCAAGGTGTTGCACTTGTACTACCCCTCTTGAGCTGCCTCTCAACTTTGATTGCCATATGCACCAAATCTTCCAATTCCACATAATGGTGTAGCTCAATTGGATTAGCAATCTCTCGGTTCAAGCCATTCAAAAACCTTGCCATTGTTGCCTCCCGATCCTCTTCCACATTGGCTCTAATCATAGCCATCTCCATCTCCTTGTAATACTCATCAACACTCTTGGAACCTTGACGAAGACCCTGCAACTTAAGGTATAGATCTCGATAATAATGAGATGGTACAAACCGTCGCCTCATCACCCTCTTCATAGCCTCCCAAGTGTCAATGGCATGATCTCCATTTCGCCTCCTATTGATGCACAACTGATCCCACCAAACAATAGCATAATCAGTAAATTTAATGACAGCTAGTTTTACCTTCTTCATGTCAGAGTAGTTGTGACAATCGAAAACCAACTCCATTTTCTTCTCCCACTCAAGGTATGCCTCAGGATCACTCATTCCTTGAAAGGCGGGGATTCTCATCTTGATATTTCCCAAATTATTGTCTACGCAGTTCCTAGCTTCTCTATCTCGGCCATACCTCCTATGGTTACCCTCTGACATCCTATCATATTCTTCCTCTAAATCGCCCCCATCAAACTCTCTTTCACCCTCAACATCCCGTTGTTGCACCCTGTTCCTCCGTGCCCTCCATTGCGTTCCCTCTTCTACCCTATCCAACCTCTCATGTATCTGCTCACACTCCGCCCTCATCATCCTTCGCATCTCCCCAATTAATGCTTGCATTTGTAGATTCGGAACCTCAGGTGGCGGAATATCATTGCTTGCATCTTTCTCTGGATTTTGTGCCATGATGGAAATCTTCAAAATAAGGTTAGAATAATATGGAGAAAAGACCTCACCACACTCCCTCACGTGTTTCGCTCGAACAATATTTTCACTCAAATCCCCTCGTGTTTCACTCAATTTCAATGGCTTTTACCCTCAAATAGGCTCACACCTCTGCCTTTTTCCACTCGTATTCTTCTTTAAGTTCTTTCAAAACTAATCCACAATATCATGGAGGATTCAAGTAGCAAATCAAACTAGAACAAACCAAACGAACATAGAAAAACTGATGAAAAATGATGATTTTTGGATCACTTGTGTGGGGTTTTGGCAAAAAGGCCTCTAGACCATAGGGAACAAGAATAGAACAAAAAATTTTAAGAGAGGTTTCCAGACTCTTTTTTTTTTTTTTTTTTTAGAATTCGGATCCTCTTGATTTTCTTCTTCTTTCTTTTCTTTCTTTCTTCTTTTCTTTTCTTTTTTCTCAAATGCAGATACAAGGAACAATTCAAAAACAAAATGAATCGGTTTTCACAAGAGAAACAATAGAGACTCAAAAAGAAAAGAGAAACAATGCAGATTCGGATTTCACAAAAAAGAAAAGAGAAAACTCAACCCACATTCGGATTTAACAATATGAATAAGAGAATATCAATCCCAATTCAGATTTACTCAATCCCAATTCAGATTTCACAATAAGAACAAGGGAACTCAATTCCAATTTCGAATTTCACAACAAGAACAAGAGAAACCCAAGGAAAAATTCGGATTTCAAAACAAAACAGCAAGAGTAACTCAATGAAAATTTAGATTCCACAATTAGAACAAGAGAAAAACTCAAAGCCCTAATTCACATTAAGAACCCTAAAACAAGCTCTAGAATAGTTTCGGATTTCACAACAAATAAGGGAAACAAGGAAACAATTGCAACAAGGAAATTAACAAGCTCTAGAATAGAAAAACATGACTAGATGAACACGAATTGAATATAGAGGAATACGAATTGATTTTTTTTTTTTTTTTTTTCAGAAATCCTAATATAATAACACGAACTGAATTAGAAAAAAAAATGAAAAAGGATAGGCCAAACCGGATGATCCTAAGCTCTGATACCAACTGATACGAACCACACCAACATTGCGATGAAACCCGACACCAAATATGGAACAGCCACCAAGAACATACGAGATTGGAATGGAACCGCGACCCAATGCTTAGCCAAGCACGAACCTTGGTATGAGGAAGACGCCACAAACGGGGATGGAATCCGTTTGATAAGTCAGGATGAACGCCACAAGGAATCTCCTTGATAAGTTCAAAAGTTTCTTCAAGAACTCAAGAAGAAATAAACTCACAATTTCATTCAACATAATCTGATTTTTCCAAATGTTTTCAAGGCCTTATATAGCCGAAAATTACATCAATACAAGCCCCTTTGTCTTCCTAAAAACCGAAATATTAAAGACAAGCCTTTTGTCTTCCTAATGAAACCGAAAAATAAAGACAACCCTTTGTCTTCCTAATGAAAACTGAAATTTAAAGACAACCCTTTGTCTTCCTAATAAAAACCGAAAATTAAAGACCAAAAGGACTCTTGGACTCACACAAGTCAAGTGTTTGACTTATCACAAAATAAACAAAGACTAAAAAACGTGATTAAAAATAAAAGGACTCATTACAAGAAGCTAAATATTGATCAAGCTCCTAAACTGGTGTCCTCATCATTCCTCCCCTCTTGGCTTGGATCAACTGGAACTTGACTTGGATTTTGAGTCTTGGTGTCCTCATCATTTGGTGTCGGGTTTCATCACAGTGTTGGTGTGGTTCGTATCAGGTGGCTCTCTATTCCTCCTCCTATTAATCAGTAATTGATCCCACCAAACAATGGCATAATCGGTGAATTCAATTGCTGCCAACTTAACCTTCTTTATCTCCGAGTAGTTGTTACAATCAAACACCATCTCTATTTTAGTTTCCCACTCCAAATAAGCTTCAGGATCATTTTTACCTTGAAAGTATGGGATTTTAATCTTTATGTTTCCTAAATAATTACCCCTTCTAGGCCTACCCATCCTAGCTTCTCTATTCCCATACCCACGCTCAAACCTGCCTCGGTTCAAATATGGGTCATCAAACTCCTCTGACTCAGCCTCTTCCTCAACATTCCGCCATGGAACACGCCCACCTTGTTGCCTATTGGGGATGTCTTGTTGTTGTTCCCTAGGAGTTCTTGCTTCTACCCTATCCAACCTTTCATGAATAGGTTCTAATTCAGCCCTCATCATACGCCTCATCTCGCCTAACAACGCTTGCATTTGGAGGTTCGGACCTGCGGGTTGTCGAAAATCTCTGGTTGTGTCTTCTTCTTGATTATTGGACATGTTTAAAATCTGCAAAAAAAAGTTAGAATCCTCACAAACACTCCCTCACGTGTTTCACTCAACAATTGATACACTTCCACTCGTGTTTTCACTCTCCTCTTATGGCCTCACACACTCGTGCCTTTTTTCCACTCTTTTGTGTCTTCTTTAGTTCTTAATCGAACTTCAAGAAACTAATCCAAAATAATCTAGCAACCATTCAAAAAGGAGAAGCAACCAAACTCATCAACAAAACAAGAAGGGAAAAAGGACTCATCAAAAGATCAAAGATCAAGAACTTGAATATAGTGAGAAACAAGATTGAAAGGAATAAATTTTTCTTAATGGAATCATATACTTTTTTTTGCTGTTGTTCTTCTTTTTTTTTTCAAGTACAGTAGGGAAATATGAAAACGAAAATCAAAGATAGTCAAACTTGCCTTAGAACCAAGGCTCTGATACCAAATGATATGAACCTCACCAACAATTGTGATGAAACCCGATAACAATGATGGTTTGGAACCCCAAGATCGTGTAGACAATATTTGTTGAGCCTTGACCCGTCACCTAATTAGATGAAAACCTACAACGGATAGAAAACGCCACACCAGGAAACCTAAGAATATCTCAAGGATCAAGGTGATAAGTTTGGTTGTTTGAACGCCACAAGATTAACTTGATAAGTTCAAGAGTTCTTTCAAGAACGAAGAGGAACACACCTCACAATAATAATAATATTTCTCAAAACATAATGTCTTACAATGTTCATAAAACCCCTATATATACTTGGAACAATCCTCCAAGAATAGGAAAAGTCATAATTCAGCCTTAAAATCATCACAAACATAAAAATATTAACTCCCCACGATTTTATGCATTTTGGACTTCAAAAGGCTGCCAAAAATAACTTAAATGACTATATTTAATGCATTAACTTAACCAGCCAAGGCCATTGGCATTCCCCTATTTAATATCCTTGAAACTCATCAAATTCATGCCCTTTAATGACTAAATCATGCTGATTACGTTTTTTGATGTTAATCTTCACTTGCTTTGATGACATGGACTAAGCCTTGATTCTTATTTGACTCCATATTGGTCTTTTTAGAATCAGCCCAATTCTCTTGGATTAGCCCATTTAGTGCTTCCTTGAAACACTTGGCTCTAAGTCTTGTAATTGGGCCACTATGAAGTGATAAAGGGTCTATTGTAAATCCAGCTCCATTCCCACAACATGTATGATCAACATGTCCAGCTCCTTGGTTTGCATCAACAAGTTGTGATTCCTTAAATGTCTCTTTCCTTGATTCTCAGCTGGTAATAACCATATCGTAGATCAATTCCTGAAAACACTGTCCTGTCTTGTAACCGAGCATTTAAACTCTTTATCCTTAACAGACGATGCTAACAATTTTCACAATACGATGCTCTATCTGATCCAACCCGAGTTCAAACTTCTTTGACCGCTTCAGCAATTCTTCCTATCAACCATTGTCACCTTCCATAATGTCCCTGATACCGAACCTATCGGTAGCCGAGTTCTAAAGCGTACCCAATCCTTCCTTGTATACCTATTGATGAGGACATCAAGACTAACGATCCCATTCAAGTTCCAGTTGGTTCGGTGACGAGGGCGCGAGCTAGGAGATTCAAAGAAGAGCTCAACAACTTAGTCCAGAGAATTCTACAACAGGAAGAGGTCGAGTTCACTACTGAGGGTGAACAAAGGCTTGTGCTGCTCATTAACGTTGATTCAGTTTAGGAGCTTGTTTCCTTACTTTATTTATTTGTTTTAGTTTGAACTATATTTTCATGTTTTATTAGAGTCTTTGTTGGAGTCAAAGACATGTCGTTTTGGGCTTTTTTTCATTATGGGTATTTTAGGGTATTTTATATGTCTAAAAACCCTCTTTGTAATTTTCAGCTATATTAGGCCTTGTGGACGGTTTGGAATTCAGATAGTTTTTGGTTAATGAAAAACATTGTGAGTTTTCTTCTTGAGTTCTTGAAGAAACTTTCGAACTTATCAAGGGTTTCCTTGTGGCATTCAAATCTGACTTATCAAACAGATAATCTATCCCCGTTTGTGGCGGCTTCGTCACAATTGTTGGCGTGGTTCGTATCACCTATTTGAATCCCTGCTAGTCAGCTTAGTTTCCATTCAGTCTAACGAAAGTACTCGCAAATGATATTCCCTACTATCCATGGTTGTTTCTTAACAAATTAACTCTCACTCTGACTCATGTCAAGGCTTCCATATGACGAGCTCTATTGCCCTCACCACGAACCTCTCTATTTCTTGTGTCCCTATTTCTCTCCCAAAAGTTTCTAATTCCTCTTAGTATTTCCATCCGCTCGCAAAGTGCCTTGAGGCATCTCTATGTCTGAATCTTTCTTGGGACATTCTCGACCCCAAACTCTTCCAGCTCATTACATAACCCCAAACGTGAACTATCCAGTTAGCTGATCAGCTCCGAGGAACTAGCCTCGGCTTCAAATGTAGCAAGGCTTCCCAGTCCTCCATCCTCTATCCATGGGAATCCATCCTAATATATAGAATCATTCCACGTAGAAGTTGTGCCCTCACCTAATAAATAACATCCTCCCAGGTGGCACCTACCTCTGGTGCATAATAAATAACCTCACTGGTTCCCATCACTATTCTGACAACTATCTTGCAAATCAGATTTCCCCTTCTTCGCAAAACCAGGAGCCACAAATCCGTCCGGGGTTCTTCTGCTTTGATTACCGAGAATCTGTCCTTACTGAACTTCACCAATAAAAACACTTCCATTTGCATCTCTGGCACTCATGCTCTATATGATGAGGACACCAAGACTAAAGATCCAAGTCTAGTTCCAATTGGTCCGATGACGAGGGCGCAAGCCAAAAGACTCAGTTTAGGAGCTTAATGAGTCTTATTATATTTTGTCATCTTGTATTTTTTTTAGTCTTTGTTTATTTTATGAAAAGTCAAACACTTGTCTTGTGTGAGTCCAAGAGTCTTTTTTTTTTGTAATTTTCGGTTTTCATTAGGAAGACAAAGGGTTGTCTTTAATTTTCGATTTTCATTAGGAAGACAAAGGGCTTGTCTTTAATTTTCGGTTTTCATTAGGAAGACAAAGGGGCTTGTCTTGATGTAATTTTCGGCTATATTAGGCCTTGTAAACGTTTGGGAAAATCAGATTATGATGAAATAAATTTGTGAGTTTTTCTTCTTGAGTTCTTGAAGAAACTATTAGAACTTATCAAGGGGTTCCTTGTGGCGTTCAACCTGACTTATCAAATGGATTCCCATCCCCGTTTGTGGCGTCTTCCTCATACCAAGGTTCGTGCTTGGCTAAGCATTGGGTCGCGGTTCTTCATTCCAATTTCGTGTGTTCTTGGTGGCTGCCATATTTGGTGTCGGGTTTCACCACAATCATTGGTGTGGTTCGTATCAGTTGGTATCAGAGCCAGGTTCATCCGGTTTGGCCTATCCTTTTTCATTTGTGTTTTCTATTCAATTCGTTTTTCAATATTAAGGTTTCTGAAATCAAAAAAAAAAAAAAATCAATTCGTGTTCCTATTTCAATTCGTGTTCATCTAGTCGTGTTTTTCTATTCTAGAGCTTGTTAATTTCCTTGTTTCAATTGTTTCCTTGTTTCCTTATTTGTTGTGAAATCCGAAACTATTCTAGAGCTTGTTGAAATCGTGAATTAGGGTTCTTAACGTGAATTAGAGCTTTGAGTTTTTCTCTTGTTCTAATTGTGGAATCTGAATTTTCATTGAGTTTCTCTTGCTGTTTTGTTTTGAAATCCGAATTTTGCCTTGGGTTTCTCTTGTTCTTGTTGTGAAATCCGAAATCGGAATTGACTTCTCTTGTTCTTATTATTGTGCAATCCGAATTGGCATTGAGTTTTTCTCTTGTTCTTATTGTACAATCCGAATTTGGCATTGAGTCTCTATTGTTCTTATTGTGAAATCTGATTTGGCATTGAGTTTCTATTGTTTTATTGTGAAATCTGAATTGATAATGAGTTTCTCTTGTTTTTCATTGTGAAAATCCGAATTTGCATTGAGATTCTCTTACTCTTTTGTGAAATCCGAGTTGTTTTGTTTTCGAATCCAAGTCTGATTTTTTTTTTCTTGTGTCTTGTACCTGCGTTTGAGGATCAAGAGGAAAGAAAAGACAGAAAAGAAAGAAGAAGAAAAAAATCAAGAGGAACCAATCTAAAAAAAAAAAAGTCTGGAAACCTCTCTTAAAATTTTTTGTTCTATTCTTGTTCCCTATGGTCTAGAGGCCTTTTTGCCAAAACCCCAGTCAAGTGTTCCAAAAATCATCATTTTTCGCCAATTTTTCATCGGTGTTCGTTTGGTTTGTTTGGTAGGATTTGCTGCTTGAACCTCCATAATACCGTTTGATTAGTTTTCAAAGAACTTAAAGAAGAATACGAGTGGAAAAAGGCAGAGGTGTGAGCTTATTTGAGGGTAAAAACCATCAAAGTTGAGTGAAACACGAGTGGACTTGAGTGACATTTTTTTGAGTGAAAACACGTGAGGGAGTGTGGTGAGGTCTTTCTTTTTTCCATATTGTTCTAACCTTATTTTGCAGATTTCCATCATGGCACAAAATCCAGAGAAAAATGCAAGCAATGAGGTTCCACCACCTGAGGTTCCGAATCTACAAATTCAAGCATTAATAGGGGAGATGCGGAGGATGTTGAGGGAGGAGTGTGAACAAATACATGAGAGGTTGGATAGGGTAGAAGAGGGAACACAACGGAGGCCACGGGGGAATAGGGTGTACAAAAAAAGGGAGGATGAGAATGAAGGGGATTTGGAAGGGGTAGTTTCTGATGAAGAGTTTGATAGGATGTCGGCGGGTAACCATAGGAGGTATGGTCGGGATAGAGAAGCTAGGAACCTGGTAGATAATTATTTAGGAAATATCAAGATGAGAATTCCAGCATTTCAGGGGAAGAGTGATCCTGAAGCATACCTTGAGTGGGAGAAGAAGATGGAGTTGGTTTTCAATTGTCACAACTACTCTGACATGAAGAAGGTAAAACTTGCTGCCATTGAATTTACTGATTATGCTATTGTTTGGTGGGATCAGTTGTGCATCAACAGGAGGCGAAATGGAGATCGTCCTATTGAGACTTGGGATGGTATGAAGAGGGTGATGAGGCGACGTTTTGTACCAGCTCATTACTATAGGGATCTATACCTTAAGTTGCAGGGTCTTCGTCAAGGTTCCAAGGGTGTTTATGAGTATTACAAAGAGATGGAGATGGCTATGATTAGAGCCAATGTGGAAGAAGATCGGGAGGCGACAATGGCAAGGTTTTTCAATGGATTGAACCGAGAGATTGCTAATCCAATTGAGCTACACCATTATGTGGAATTGGAAGATTTGGTGCATATGGCAATCAAAGTTGAGAGGCAGCTCAAGAGGGGTAGTACAAGTTCAAATCCGAGACAAATCCCACAAAATTCAAGTGCAACACCTTGGCGGTCGAACTATCCAAAGAAGGAAGAAAACCCTTTCACGCCCAAGCCTAAAACCGAGCCAAAACCAGCCACCACAACCACAGCCCCTACTTCATCCCATTCTAGTGAGATAAAGTGTTTCAAATGTCAGGGGCGAGGACACATAGCTAGCCAATGTCCAAACAAGCGAGTTATGGTAATTCGGGATAATGGGGAGATAGATTCCGAAGAGGAAGATGATCTTGATGACATGCCACCATTGGAGGACGTTTCTATGGGTGGTGAGGAGTTTGGGGCAGAATCTGGTGAGATGCTTGCACTAGTCACACGCCGAGCCTTAAATTTGCAAGCAAAAGAAGAGGAAGAAGAGGTGCAGCGGGAGAACATCTTTCACACTCGTTGTCATGTGAAAGACAAGGTATGCAGTGTTATTATTGATGGTGGTAGTTGCACTAACGTTGCTAGTTCTTCCATGGTTGAAAAGCTGGGGCTCCCAACGCTTAAACATCCTTGTCCATACAAGTTGCAGTGGTTGAATGAAAGTGGTGAAGTGAGGGTTACAAAACAGGTGCTGGTATCATTTCGAATTGGCAAGTATGAGGATGAAGTATTGTGCGATGTGGTTCCCATGCAAGCTGGACACCTCCTTCTAGGAAGGCCTTGGCTATTTGATCGGCGAGTCCAGCATGATGGCTTCACCAACAAGTACTCATTCACGTTCCGTCAACGAACAATCACTCTAGCTCCATTGACGCCAAAACAAGTATATGAAGACCAAGTGAGGATGCAAAAATTGAGTGATAAAAAAAAATTGAGTGAGCAAAAGAAGGAGAGTGAAAAGATGCATGAGAGTGAGAAAAAAGAGAGACAAAGAGAGAAAAGGGTCGAATCAAGTGAGAGATAAAAGAAAGAGAAGAGTTCGATCAATGAGGGAAAATTAGAGAGAAAACAAAATAATTTTTATGCAAAAAAAAGTGAGGTTAAGGAGGCTCTTTTAAACACTAACCAACTTGATGCTAACAAAGGTCGTCACAAGCAGGTTTTTGACCCCGGTGATTGGGTATGGGTACACATGAGGAAAGAGCGATTCCCAGCACAAAGACGTTCCAAATTGCTACCTCAAGAAGATGGTCCGTTTCAAGTGCTAGAAAGGATCAATGACAATGACTACAGACTCGATTTACCAGGTGAGTATACTGTTAGTGCTACTTTTAATGTTTCTGATTTGAGTCCTTTTGATGCAGGTGATGATTTGAGGACAAATCCTTCTCAAGAGCATCCAAGTCTAGTTCCAGTTGGTCCGGTGACGAGGGCGCGAGCCAAAAGACTCAATTTAGGAGCTTGATGAGTCTTATTATATTTTGTCATCTTGTATTTTTTTTAGTCTTTGTTTATTTTATGAAAAGTCAAACACTTGTCTTGTGTGAGTCCTAGAGTCTTTTTTTTTTTTGTAATTTTCAGTTTTCATTAGGAAGACAAAGGGTTGTCTTTAATTTTCGGTTTTCATTAGGAAGACAAAGGGGCTTGTCTTGATGTAATTTTCGGCTATATTAGGCCTTGTAAACGTTTGGGAAAATCAGATTATGATGAAATGAAATTTGTGAGTTTTTCTTCTTGAGTTCTTGAAGAAACTATTAGAACTTATCAAGTGGTTCCTTGTGGCGTTCAACCTGACTTATCAAACGGATTCCCATCCCCGTTTGTGGCGTCTTCCTCATACCAAGGTTCGTGCTTGGCTAAGCATTGGGTCGCGGTTCTTCATTCCAATTTCGTGTGTTCTTGGTGGCTGCCATATTTGGTGTCGGGTTTCACCACAATCGTTGGTGTGGTTCGTATCACTATACCTCGTTTCACAGATCTTAGTTAGCATGGCCCTCTCTGCTACGAAAATACAAATGATCATTTCTTACATCAGAGCAGCCCAAATGCTCTAGACTATTCCAGAGTTTAATCCTTAAGTGGGTCATCACTTCCAATGACATCCGCCTGTATCAATTTCTCAAAGTGAACTACCCAACTCACAAAACTCATTGACATACACTATTGTTACCTTATCATTCCACACCAAGCTTATAAGCCTACCAGTCCCCACAGCTCAAACCATGTCTTTATAACCTCCTTTATCAATTTACCATCTGAGTTCTTTCCAACCCATCATGCCAATGTCTCGGCCCGAGTACCATTTCCAGGCATCCTTCTGCCACAAATACTTAACACAACCCCTTAGTCATTAACCTCTCATCTTCATATAACCAAGGATGGAATTAACTTTGGCCACCCTCTGATTAATTCTTAGGCAACCCAAACTTTCCTCAATACCAGAGGATAACGCATTTTAGGCCTTCCATATTATACCCTTATCTGTCTACACCCTCACATTAAACCAACACTGGTAACCTCACTGTCAAAGCATACAAAGTAGCTCTCTCCCCAGAGAAGTCCGTTGTTTCTTCATCTAGTCTCAACTATTAAATTCCACAGCTCACTCACATACTAGCGGTCATCTGCTGCGGCTTTCAGGAGCAGATGGAGGTTTCCAACTCCAACTACCATCTGCAATCCCCCTATAAAACAACACCAAGTCCATTTAACTATTCTAGGTGAAAACAATTTGAGTTCATTCGCCACTGTTGACTAAATTCCTCAACCCCGAGGTTCACACCCTGAACCACTCCACACCCAGGTCCAAATAACCACAGTTATCATCCACAATACTACACATTTAGCTACCGAATTTTATCACAACCAAGTATACTCACGTTTCTTCATGTTTCCTATATAAGCCAATAAACAGATATGACATATGAATTCAATTCAAGCAGTTACCCACATACATTCAGTATGCAAACCTGATGAGGACACCAGTTTAGGAGCTTGATCAATATTTAGCTTCTTGTAATGAGTCTTTTTATTTTTTAATCACGTTTTTTAGTCTTTGTTTATTTTGTGATAAGTCAAACATTTGACTTGTGTGAGTCCAATAGTCCTTTTGTCTTTAATTTTCGGTTTTCATTAGGAAGACAAAAGGCTTGTCTTTAATTTCAGTTTTCATTAGGAAGACCAAGGGTCTTGTTTTCATGTAATTTTCGTCCTTATAAGGACTGCCAAAACAATGTGAAAAATCAGATTATGTTGAATGAAATTGTGAGTTTATTTCTTCTTGAGTTCTTGAAGAAACTTTTGAACTTATCAAGGAGATTGCTTGTGGCGTTCATCCTGACTTATCAAACGGATTCCATCCCCGTTTGTGGCATCTTCCTCATACCAAGGTTCGTGCTTGGCTAAGCATTGGGTCGCGGTTCCATTCCAATCTCGTATGTTCTTGGTGGCTGTTCCATATTTGGTGTCGGGTTTCATCACAATGTTGGTGTGGTTCGTATCAGTTGGTATCAGAGATTAGGATCATTCGGTTTGGCCTATCCTTTTTTTTTATTCTTTCATTTGTGTTTCTATTCTATTCGTATTTCAATTTTAGGGTTTCTGAAATCAAAAAAAAATAAATCTATCTATTCGTGTTCTTGATTTTCTTAGTCTTTGTTCTTGTTTTCCTTCTAAAAATCCGAAACCTTTATAGTTAATCTCTTTATTCCAGATTGTTTCTTTGTTCAAATCGTGTTCTTATTTCCTAGTTTCCATTATTTCTTTGTGAAATCCCTTGAAATCCGAAACTAGTCTACACAAAGTTTCAATTCCTTTGTAATCCCCTATTTTGTTTTCTTTTCATTTCTGAAATCATGAATTAGGGTTCTTAACGTGAATTAGGGCTTTGAGTTTTATCTTGTTCTACGTGTGGAATCTGACTTTGCATTGGTTTTCTCTTGTTCTTATTGTAAAATCTGAAATTGGGTTTGAGATTTCTCTTGTTCTTATTGTGAAATCTGAATTGGGATTGAGTTTTCTCTTGTTCTTATGGTGAAATCTGAGTTGGGATTGAGTTTCTCTTATTCTTATTGTTAAATCCGAATGTGGGTTGAGTTTTCTCTTTTTCTTTTTTGTGAAATCCGAATCTGCATTGAGTCTCTATTGTTTCTCTTGTGAAATCTGATTTGTTTTGTTTTCGAATCGTCCTTGCATCTGCATTTGAGAAATCAAAGAAAAAAGAAAAGAAAAGAAGAAAGAAAGAAAGAAAAGAAAGAAGAAGAAAACCAAGAGGATCCGAGACTAAAAAAAAAAATAAGAGTCTGGAAACCTGTCTTAAAATTTTTTGTTCTATTCTTGTTCCCCATAGTCTAGAGGCCCTTTTGCCAAAACCCCACACAAGTGTTCCAAAAAATCACCATTTTTCGCCACTTTTTCATCGGTTTTCGTTTGATTTGTTTGGTAGAATTGGCTGCTTGAACCTCCATATCACCGTTTCATTAGTTTTCAAAGAGCTTAAAGAAGAAAATAGAGTGGAAAAGGCAGAGGTGTGAGCTTATTTGAGGGTAAAAGCCATCATTGAGTGCAAACACGAGTGTACTTGAGTGACCATTTTTTTTGAGTGAAACACGTGAGGGAGTGCAGTGAGGTCCTTTCTATAATTGTCTAACCTTATTGTTTTGCAGATTCTCCATCATGTCACAAAATACAGAAAGAAATGCAGGCAATGACGCTCCACCACCTACAGTTCCAAATCTACAAATTGAAGCTTTAATGGGGGAGATGAGGAGGATGTTGAGGGAGGAGTGTGAGCAAATACATGAGCGGTTGGATAGGGTAGAAGAGGGGGCACAACGGAGACTAAGGAGGGGTAGGGTACACCAAAAAGGGAGGATGAGAATGAAGGGGATTTAGAACGGGTAGTTTCTGATGATGAGTTTGATAGGATGTCGACGGGTAACCATAGGAGGTATGGTGGGAATAGAGAAGATAGGAACCAGGTAGATAATTATATGGGGAATATCAAAATGAGAATCCCAGCATTTCAGGGGAAGAGTGATCCTGAAGCATACCTTGAGTGGGAGAAGAAAATGGAGCTAGTTTTTGATTGTCACAACTACTCCGACATGAAGAAGGTAAAACTTGCTGCCATTGAGTTTACTGATTATGCTATTGTTTGGTGGGATCAGCTGTGCATCAACAGGAGGCGGAGTGGAGATCGTCCTATTGACACATGGGAGGCCATGAAGAGGGTGATGAGGCGACGGTTTGTACCATCCCATTATTATCGAGATCTATACCTTAAGTTGCAGGGTCTTCGTCAAGGGTCCAAGAGTGTTGATGAGTATTACAAAGAGATGGAGATGGCTATGATTAGAGCCAATGTGGAAGAGGATCGAGAGGCAACCATGGCAAGGTTTTTGAATGGGTTGAACCGAGAGATTGCTGACCCAATCGAGCTACACCATTATGTGGAATTGGAGGATTTGGTTCATATGGCAATCAAAGTTGAGAGGCAGCTCAAGAAGGGTAGTTCAAGTTCGAGGTCAAGACCGAGCCCACACAATCCAAGTACAACACCTTGGAGGTCGAGCTATCCAAAGAAGGAAGAAGACCAACCTACTTCATCCTTTACACCAAAACCAGCCACGACCTCTCAAGGTAAAACAGCCCCTACTTCGTCCCATTCTAGTAAGATAAAGTGTTTCAAATGTCAGGGGCGAGGACACATAGCTAGTCAATGTCCAAACAAGAGAGTTATGGTGATTCGAGAAAGTGGCGAGCTCGATTCTGAAGATGAAGATGATCTTGCTGACATGCCACCATTGGAAGATGCTTCTATCGATGATGAAGAGTATGGGCCCGAATCTGGTGAAATGCTTGCACTAGTCACAAGACGAGCCTTAAACTTGCAAGCAAAAGAAGAGGAAGAAGAGGTGCAGCGAGAGAACATCTTTCACACTCGTTGTCATGTGAAAGACAAGGTATGCAGTGTTATTATTGATGGTGGTAGTTGCACTAACGTTGCTAGTTCTTCCATGGTTGAAAAGCTGGGGCTCCCAATGCTTAAACATCCTCGTCCATACAAGTTGCAGTGGTTGAATAATAGTGGTGAAGTGAGGGTTACAAAACAAGTTCTGGTATCATTTCGAATTGGAAAATATGAGGATGAGGTATTGTGCGATGTGGTTCCAATGCAAGTTGGACACCTCCTTCTAGGAAGGCCTTGGCTATTTGATCGCCGAGTCCAGCAGGATGGCTTCACCAACAAGTACTCATTCACGTTCCGTCAACGGACAATCACTCTAGCTCCATTGACGCCAAAGCAAGTATATGAAGACCAAGTGAGTTTGCAAAAATTGAGTGATAAAAAAAAATTGAGTGAGCAAAAGAATGAGAGTGAGAAAAAAGAGAGACAAAGAGAGAAAAGGGTCGAATCAAGTGAGAGAGAAAAGAAAGAGAAGAGTTCGATCAATGAGGGAAAATTCGAGAGAAAACAAAGTAATTTTTATGCAAAAAAAAGTGAGGTTAAGGAGGCTCTTTTAAACACTAACCAACTTGATGCTAACAAGGGTCGTCACAAGCAGGTTTTTGATTCCGGTGATTGGGTATGGTTACACATGAGGAAAGAGCGATTCCCAGCACAAAGACGTTCCAAATTGCTACCTCGAGGAGATGGGCCGTTTCAAGTGCTAGAAAGGATCAATGAAAATGCCTACAGACTCGATTTACCAGGTGAGTATAATGTTAGTGCTACTTTTAATGTTTCTGATTTGAGTCCTTTTGATGCAGGTGACGATTTGAGGTCAAATCTTTCTCAAGAGGGGGGGAATGATGAGGACACCAAGACTCAAAATCCAAGTCAAGTTCCAGTTGATCCAAGTCAAGAGGGGAGGAATGATGAGGACACCAGTTTAGGAGCTTGATCAATATTTAGCTTCTTGTAATGAGTCTTTTTATTTTTTAATCATGTTTTTTAGTCTTTGTTTATTTTGTGATAAGTCAAACATTTGACTTGTGTGAGTCCAATAGTCCTTTTGTCTTTAACTTTCGGTTTTCATTAGGAAGACAAAAGGCTTGTCTTTAATTTCGGTTTTCATTAGGAAGACCAAGGGTCTTGTTTTCATGTAATTTTCGTCCTTATAAGGACTGCCAAAACAATGTGAAAAATCAGATTATGTTGAATGAAATTGTGAGTTTATTTCTTCTTGAGTTCTTGAAGAAACTTTTGAACTTATCAAGGAGATTGCTTGTGGCGTTCATCCTGACTTATCAAACGGATTCCATCCCCGTTTGTGGCGTCTTCCTCATACCAAGGTTCGTGCTTGGCTAAGCATTGGGTCGCAGTTCCATTCCAATCTCGTATGTTCTTGGTGGCTGTTCCATATTTGGTGTCGGGTTTCATCACAATGTTGGTGTGGTTCGTATCAAAACCATTATCCAAATATTCATTCACATGCAATAGCAATGCTAATCAGGATGCTTTAATCTCGTCACCCAAGAATCAAGGGCCAGGCCCTATCAGTATCTCATGCTTCCTATTAATCATACAGATATCAGCATTCATATCCCTTTCCAATCATTTAAGCATATAATCATGTATACACAATTACCAAACCCTGAGTCGAGCTTGTCTTTCACGGTGAATGTACATGTCCAGCCAGCCTTCAGGAACCCTTAAACCTAGGACGCTCTAATACCAAGTTGTAACGCTCTAGATAGCCAAGACCGTTACACTGTGAGTTTATGAAAGTGCAAGACTTGCTAATCAAGTAATTTAGTTAAAAACGTGTTACTGAAACTATAATTGAGCTAGGGTTAAAAGAGTTTGGCCAAAAAAGTTGCTTTTCAAATATTTGAACATTTTAGTACATGGGATCCCAAAAGTAATAATGTTTGAAAGACAGTTTACAAAATTCAGAATAAAAGTACAGCTACTAGCCACTCTAAGGGCAAAACAGACATTTAGGCTTTTCCTGTCCTGTGCCACTCCTTGACCGTGGCGGCCAATCAGCTGACTATGTACATTCAACCTTAAAGCTCTCCAACTCAGGGCTGGTCCACCCTGCCCTTGCTTTTACCTACACCACGTAGCATCCGTGAGTCAAGGCCCAGCAAGAAACCAGATAACAGAACATAACCACTAAGCAGTCAATTTGCAAAACCACAATCAAACAACTCATAAGCATAAACACAAGCTCAACAATCCACAACAGCTATGTAATCAGGCATTCAACATACCAAGTTCATCAATTGACAATAATAATCAATTCACATATTAATCAGGGTCGACACCCTTAGGTCGCACCCCATATTTATCCCACTGACTCCGACCCGCTTAAACCGAGCTCAGTGAATATTAAGCTGTCCTCAGCTACCAGTGGCCGAGCCGCGCCCTGTGCGCATATATTGATTTCGGCACTCTTAGGCTGCTTATTGCATGTCCCATGGCATAATACCCTCTATGAAATTATACAAATATAGGGAGCTCTTAGTCCCATCATTAACACATAACCAGATGCAGTTTCTTACCTTTGATTTCGCTAGCTTGTGCAATGGAGTCAACTCTCAAGCACGATCCCATCCGAGCCCTGGCATACACCTAGTCACAGCCACAAATTAAAACCATCCCTAAACTTCAATACCAAAACCTAACCTCGGGAACAATCCCAAGCCCTCGGGAAGCCCTAATTCCAACAAATGGGGTGGTGGAATCAAACCCCGAGCCCCTGGATGAAAACCCTAAGAAATAACCCAAAAACCCACTTCTGGAGACAGGGTAGCGCTCAAGCGCTTCAAAGAGGGCGCTATAGCACTACAACCAGAGCCATAATCACTAGGAAACCTAAGCCTAGCGCTAGTCATATACCAGCAACACCTTGTTTTTATTCCTTTGATTTTCCTTGAACCAAAACCCTTTGGAACCCTTCCAAACCTCAACTACACACCAAATTGAGTCTATCATCACCTATATCTTACTCCACACAACCCAATAACACAAGACTTAACCACATGCATCATCAAACTAAGAAGACAAACATTGAACCCAAGAACTCAAGAATTCAACCAGAAACTCGGAAACTTAGAACTTCAAAGCCAGAATTTTTACCTTCCATGGAGAATTTGGACCCTAGGTTATCTCTAGTATCCTTCCAGCCTCAAGCCCTTAACTCCTCAAGCTTACTTCCCTTAATTCCATCCAAAACTCAAGCTTAGAAGTCACCTCAATGAAATCTCAGAAAAACTCATCAGAAATCTTGAAACTTAGCTCAATTGAGTGGCTATTCCCTGCTAACTCTTTTAGCTTCATCAAGGTCTTTAGCCCTAAGCTCCAGCCTGAGCTTACTCTGGAATTCCAGCTCCAAAACTCACAAAGAATGGTGAAGTGTGGCCAAACCGACAGAGAGAGAGAGAGTCCCGTGTTTTTCCTTCTTTCTTTCCTTCTCTTCTCTTTCTTTTAACTTCTGAAACTTTCTACAGCCTCCACTAATACTAAAAAGACAATATAACACTTATCTCTTTTCAGTCAAATGACCACTTTGCCCTCCCATTAATTCCTAAGCCTTAAAGCACACCAAGGGCATTTTAGTCATTTGCTCCCAATTCCCGCTAATTCCTCGCGTGTCCCTAATAATTATCGCTTATATCCCAACACCTAACAAATCACCAATTATTTTTCTCAGTATCAAATAATCTCCAATATACTCCTCAAATTTCCAGAAATACCCCCGGACTCCCACGAGGCGGTTATAAATCCCCGCTGTGACTTTTCCGCTAAACCGCTCACTAGGATTGCCTCGAGTCACAAGCTACAAATATCTATCCACATAATAATGTGGTCTCAACATTTTGTCACAAATATTTACATTTATGCCCTCAACGGGCCAAAATTACAAATATACCCTTATAACCTAATCAGGGCCTACATGCATACTAGTACACATTGTCATGCATCACGTTTATCCAAATAATCATATAAGCATGCTTTTCACATAATCATGCATTTTCACCATTAATTCACATAACTTCCAATTGTGCCCTCCCAGCACACTAATCAAGGCCCTTAAGCCTTATTAGTAATTTTGGGTCATTACAACTATCCCCTCCTTATAATAATTTCGTCCTAAAATTTATTCAAACATATCAGATAGTAAACCTCGTACCTCTGACCACAAATCCCAAGGTCCAACGCCTTTACTTTTACTCCTCGATACACTCCTACGAGAGTAACAATCTTGTTCCACAATATCTTGTTTAATAGTCATACTTTCGTTAACCTCTGCTTGAACCACAAACCTGCTGAAACTTCAGGGTCTGCTTAGTTCACAACGATCATTTCATTGTCTTATTCTTGATACCAGAAATACCTATGAGTCATCACCCCTACCAGGGTGAGATCAGTTTATAGGCCCCCGGCCTAACCCTTGATACAACTTCAGAATTTCTGCCAAGTCGGGAGTAAGAACTTCCCCTTTACTTTCTCTGAATATCATACTTTTCCTTTTCTACACTTACCTAGAGAGATACAAATCTCTCATCCCGGAACTTTGTATTCCAAAATTAACAATTTACAAGTTCTTATATCCTTTCAGATAGGCAGACACACCTGCCTTAAGAATTCCAACAACCTCTTTGGTTTCTCCCTGAACCAATACTAAACCGTAGTATCCACTGATGAGGACACCAAGACTAAAGATCCAAGTCTAGTTCCAGTTGGTCCGGTGACGAGGGCGCGAGCCAAAAGACTCAGTTTAGGAGCTTGATGAGTCTTATTGTATTTTGTCATCTTGTATTTTTTATTTAGTCTTTGTTTATTTTATGAAAAGTCAAACACTTGACTTGTGTGAGTCCAAGAGTCTTTTTTTTGTAATTTTCAGTTTTCATTAGGAAGACAAAGGGCTTGTCTTTAATTTTCGGTTTTCTTTAGGAAGACAAAGGGGCTTGTCTTGATGTAATTTTCGGCTATATTAGGCCTTGTAAACGTTTGGGAAAGGCAAATTATGATGAAATGAAATTTGTGAGTTTTTTCTTCTTGAGTTCTTGAAGAAACTATTAGAACTTATCAAGGGGTTCCTTGTGGCGTTCAACCTGACTTATCAAACGGATTCCCATCCCCGTTTGTGGCGTCTTCCTCATACCAAGGTTCGTGCTTGGCTAAGCATTGGGTCGCGGTTCTTCATTCCAATTTCGTGTGTTCTTGGTGGCTGCTATAATTGGTGTCGGGTTTCACCACAATCGTTTGTGTGGTTCGTATCATCCACTATCCTTCAGTTCTTTACCTTGCATAGTACTCCTTGCTTATTATCTTACCATGTCCTATATCGTGTCATCTTAGCTGTACGCCAGTATTCATCATCATGATTAACTCATCAAGGATTACACTTTCCTTAATATCTCAAGTATTCGCATTCTCAACGCTTAATTCCTTAAGATAACTGTTAAGCTTTCAGATTGCTATTCCATCTGCAATCAACCGATAATTCCAGGTTTCCACTCTATTCTCTTTGTGATGAGGACATCAAGACTAACGATCCAATTCAAGTTCCAGTTGGTCCGATGACGAGGGCGCGAGCTAGGAGATTCAAAGAAGAACTTAACAACTTAGTTCGGAGAATTCTACAACAGGAAGAGGTCGAGTTCACTATTGAGGGTGAACAAAAGCTTGTGTTGCTCTTCAAAGTTGATTCAGTTTAGGAGCTTGATTCCTTTAATTACTTATTTTTAGTTTGAACTATATTTTCATGTTTTATTAGAGTCTTTGTTGGAGTCAAAAGACATGTCATTTTGGGCTTTTGTTTTGGGTTTTTTCATTATGGTTATTTTAGGGTTTATATTTGTCTAAAAAAACCCTATTTGTATTTTCGGCTATATTAGGCCTTGTGGACAACTTGGAAGGCAGATTGTTTTTGGTTAATGAAAAATATTGTGAGTTTTCTTCTTGAGTTCTTGAAGAGACTTTTCGAACTCATCAAGGGTTTCCTTGTGGCGTTCAACCTGACTTATCAAACGGATATTTCATGCCTGTTTGTGGCATCCTTCACCATACCAAGGTTCGTGCTTTGCTAAGCATTGGGTCGCGGTTATCCATTCCAATTCCGAGTGTTCTTGGGTTGTTTGTCCAGATTTGGTTTGGGTTTCGTCACATTTGTTGGCGTGGTTCATATCACTTTGTGCTCTAGTTCCTTTCCAAAAATTGGAAAATTTATAGGGTCTCAACTCAGTTCCATCAATGTTCTGCCCATTACTAGTTCACCGGAACCAACTTCATTAACCCATTCCGCTGAGTTATAACTTTTCCCTGTCCAGTCATCTTACTTATAATCTAATGTGGTCCATTCCTATAATCCACCACCATATCACTTTACCTTTCAATATCCAGGTATACTAGTTTCTGTCATTCGCTTAAATTTCCCGATACAACATACCCTAGGAGATGGAACGATATCCATTTAGAATTCCCATCTCCAGGCCAAATTTCCGTCAGATCTCTCATTTGGATTCCATTGTCCAGAGAATGCATACCTGTTCATCACCATACACTAACGCTATACCAATCCTAGTCGTTACCTTGTCCACTCCATTGTAATCTATGGCGTTCTTTTAATTGACACACACCTCTCAAATAAGAGATCTGCCTCCATTCATATCTTTTCTTCGCATAGTCAAGGATCTCTAACACCAACCTTCCACCCATTCACTACATTTCACCAAATCTTGGTCTCAAGGTTGCCTTCCTTACAAATGATCAAATGCTCAAATACCTTACTCTATGCATACATTTCCAACTCAACGTACTATGTGTATCAACCATGCTTCCGTTCTTTTACCTCCCACGAGGCTTGAACCATTCTTTCATCAGTCTGTGGTTGGGCGTGCCCCAACCTGTGATGCAGGTAAGGGCTACGGGAAAGTCGATCAACCATTAGAAATATTTACAACTCAAAAATATAATTAAAGTCGACTAAACGACAAAATTAGGTTTAACACAGACATCTCCCAAAAATGCCCCTGGCCGTGGCAGCCAGGCAGGCCAAACATGTACGCGTCACTTCACGCTCTCCGTACTCATGGTTGATCGAATTTCCCCTTGCCCTTACCTGCACCAAAGAAAACCCCACACAAGCAAATAACATATGCATAACCATCATTTAACAGATAACAAAACTGTCAACAGGCTAAACACAGACGGCCATGCCGTCCCAGGCGCTTTACCAGGCCCTGGTTTCGTGGTCTACACTGATGAGGACACCAAGACTAAAAATCCAAGTCAAGTTCCAGTTGATCCAAGTCAAGAGGGGAGGAATGATGAGGACACCAGTTTAGGAGCTTGATCAATATTTAGCTTCCTGTAATGAGTCTTTTTATTTTTTCACGTTTTTTATTTAGTCTTTGTTTATTTTGTGATAAGTCAAACATTTGACTTGTGTGAGTCCAATAGTCCTTTTGGACTTTAATTTTCGGTTTTATTAGGAAGACAAAAAGCTTGTTTTTAATTTTGGTTTTTATGTGGAAGACAAATGGGTTGTCCTTAATTTTTCAGTTTCATTAGGAAGACCAAGGGTCTTGTTTTCATGTAATTTTCGTCCTTATAAGGACTGCCAAAACAATGTGAAAAGGCAGATTATGTTGAATGAAATTGTGAGTTTATTTCTTCTTGAGTTCTTGAAGAAACTTTTGAACTTATCAAGGAGATTCCTTGTGACGTTCATCCTGACTTATCAAACGGATTCCATCCCCGTTTGTGGCATCTTCCTCATACCAAGGTTCGTGCTTGGCTAAGCATTGGGTCGCGGTTCCATTCCAATCTCGTGTGTTCTTGGTGGCTGTTCCATATTTGGTGTCGGGTTTCGTCACACTTGTTGGCGTGGTTCGTATCAGTTGGTATCAGAGATTAGGATCATCCGGTTTGGCCTATCCTTTTTCATTTTTTTTTCTATTCAGTTCGTGTTATTATATCAGGATTTCTTGAAAAAAAAAAATCTATCTATTCGTGTTCTTGATTTTCTTAGTCTTTGTTCCTGTTTTCCTTCTAAAAATCTGAAACCATTATAGTTAATCTCTTTATTCCAGATTGTTTCTTTGTTCAAATCGTGTTCTTATTTCCTAGTTCTCATTATTTCTTTGTGAAATCCCTTGAAATCTGAAACTAGTCTACACAAAGTTTCAATTCCTTTGTAATCCCCTATTTTGTTTTCTTTTCATTTCTGAAATCATGAATTAGGGTTCTTAACGTGAATTAGGGATTTGAGTTTTATCTTGTTCTACTTGTGGAATCTGACTTTGCATTAGTTTTCTCTAGTTCTTATTGTGAAATCCGAATTTTCATTGAGTTTCTCTTGCTTTGCTTTTGAAATCCGAATTTTACCTTGGGTTTCTCTTG
Organism: Humulus lupulus; assembly: GCF_963169125.1. Lineage (NCBI taxonomy): Eukaryota > Viridiplantae > Streptophyta > Magnoliopsida > Rosales > Cannabaceae > Humulus > Humulus lupulus. Next base: position 160,657,786 of record NC_084802.1, on the reverse strand, counting down.
TTCTTATTGTAAAATCTGAAATTGGGTTTGAGATTTCTCTTGTTCTTATTGTGAAATCTAAATTGGGATTGAGTTTTTTTTTCTTGTTCTTATTGTGCAATCCAAATTGAGATTGAGTTCCCTTGTTCTTATTGTGAAATCTGAATTAGGATTGAGTTTTCTCTTGTTCTTGTAGTGAAATCTGAATTGAGATTGGGTTTTATCTTGTTCTTATGGTGAAATCTGAGTTGGGATTGAGTTTCACTTATTCTTATTGTTAAATCCGAAAGTGGGTTGGGTTGTCTCTTTTCTTTTTGTGAAATTCGAATCTGCATTATTTCTCTTTTCTTTTTGAGTCTCCATTGTTTCTCTTGTGAAAAACCGATTCATTTTGTTTTTGAATTGTTCCTTGTATCTGCATTTGAGAAAAAAAAAATAGAAAGACAGAAAGAAAGAAGAAGAAAAATTCAAAGGGATCCGAACCTAAAAAAAAAAAAAAAAAAGAGTCTGGAAACCCTTCTTAAAAAATTTTGTTCTATTCTTGTTCCCCATAGTCTAGAGTCCCTTTTGCCAAAACCCCACACAAGTGTTCCAAAAATCACCAATTTTCGCCACTTTTTCATCGGTTTTCGTTTGATTTGTTTGGTAAAATTGGCTGCTTGAACCCCCATATCACCGTTTCATTAGTTTTCAAAGAGCTTAAAGAAGAAAATAGAGTGGAAAAAGGCAGAGGTGTGAGCTTATATGAGGGTAAAAGCCATCATTGAGTGCAAACACGAGTGTACTTGAGTGACCATTTTCTTTGAGTGAAACACGTGAGGGAGTGCAGTGAGGTCCTTTCTATAATTGTCTAACCTTATTGTTTTGCAGATTCTCCATCATGTCACAAAATCCAGAGAAAGATGCAAGCAATGATAATCCGCCACCTGAGGTTCCGAATCTACAAATACAAGCATTAATTGGGGAGATGCGAAGGATGATGAGGGCGGAGTGTGAGCAGATACATGAGAGGTTGGATAGGGTAGAAGAGGGGCACAACGAAGACCAAGGAGGGGTAGGGTACACCAAAGGGAGGATGAGAATGAAGGGGATTTGGAAGGGGTAATTTCTAATGATGAGTTTAATAGGATGTCGGCGAGTAACCATAGGAGGTGTGGCGGGGATAGAGAAGCTAGGAACCAGGTAGATAATTATTTGGGAAATATCAAGATGAGAATTCCAGCATTTCAGGGGAAGAGCGATCCTGAAGCATACCTTGAGTGGGAGAAGAAGATGGAGCTAGTTTTTGATTGTCACAACTACTCCGACATGAAGAAGGTAAAACTTGCTGCCATTGAGTTTACTGATTATGCTATTGTTTGGTGGGATCAGTTGTGCATCAACAGGAGGCGGAGTGGAGATCGTCCTATTGACACATGGGAGGCAATGAAGAGGGTGATGAGGCGACGGTTTGTACCACCTCATTATTATCGAGATCTGTACCTTAAGTTGCAGGGTCTTCATCAGGGCTACAGAAGTGTTGACGAGTATTACAAGGAGATGGAGATGGCTATGATTAGAGCCAATGTTGAAGAGGATCGGGAGGCAACCATGGCAAGGTTTTTGAATGGGTTGAACCGAGCGATTGCTAATCCAATTGAGCTACACCATTATGTGGAATTGGAAGATTTGGTGCACATGGCAATCAAAGTTGAGAGGCAGCTCAAGAGGGGTAGTACAAGTTCAAAGCCAAGACCGAGCCCACACAATTCAAGTGCAACACCTTGGCAGTCGAACTATCCAAAGAAGGAAGAAGACCAACCTACTTCATCCTTTACACCAAAACCAGCCACGACCCCTCAAGGTAACACAGCCCCTCCTTCGACCCGTTCTAGTGAGATAAAGTGTTTCAAATGTCAGGGGCGAGGACACATAGCTAGCCAATGTCCAAACAAGAGAGTTATGGTGATTCGAGAAAGTGGCGAGCTCGATTCTGAAGATGAAGATGATCTTGCTGACATGCCACCATTGGAAGATGCTTCTATCGATGATGAAGAGTATGGGCCAGAATCTGGTGAGATGCTTGCACTAGTCACACGACGAGCCTTGAATTTGCAAGCAAAAGAAGAGGAAGAAGAGGTGCAGCGGGAGAACATCTTTCACACTCGTTGTCATGTGAAAGACAAGGTATGCAGTGTTATTATTGATGGTGGTAGTTGCACTAACGTTGCTAGTTCTTCCATGGTTGAAAAGCTGGGGCTCCCAACGCTTAAACATCCTTGTCCATACAAGTTACAGTGGTTGAATGATAGTGGTGAAGTGAGGGTTACAAAACAGGTGCTGGTATCATTTCGAATTGGCAAGTATGAGGATGAGGTATTGTGCGATGTGGTTCCAATGCAAGCTGGACACCTCCTTCTAGGAAGGCCTTGGATATTTGATCGGCGAGTCCAGCATGATGGCTTCACCAACAAGTACTCATTCACGTTCCGTCAACGAACAATCACTCTAGCTCCATTGACGCCAAAGCAAGTATATGAAGACCAAGTGAGGTTGCAAAAATTGAGTGATCAACAAAAATTGAGTGAGCAAAAGAAGAAGAGTGAAAAGATGAATGAGAGTGAGAAAAAAGAGAGACAAAGAGAGAAAAGGGTCGAATCAAGTGAGAGAGAAAAGAAAGAGAAGAGTTCGATCAATGAGGGAAAATTAGAGAGAAAACAAAATAATTTTTATGCAAAAAAAAGTGAGGTTAAGGAGGCTCTTTTAAACACTAACCAACTTGATGCTAACAAGGGTCGTCACAAGCAGGTTTTTGATCCCGGTGATTGGGTACGATTACACATGAGGAAAGAGCGATTCCCAGCACAAAGACGTTCCAAATTGCTACCTCGAGGAGATGGGCCGTTTCAAGTGCTAGAAAGGATCAATGACAATGCCTACAGACTCGATTTACCAGGTGAGTATACTGTTAGTACTACTTTTAATGTTTCTGATTTGAGTCCTTTTGATGCAGGTGACGATTTGAGGTCAAATCTTTCTCAAGAGGGGGGAATGATGAGGACACCAAGACTAAAAATCCAAGTCAAGTTCCAGTTGATCCAAGTCAAGAGGGGAGGAATGATGAGGACACCAGTTTAGGAGCTTGATCAATATTTAGCTTCCTGTAATGAGTCTTTTTATTTTTTCACGTTTTTTATTTAGTCTTTGTTTATTTTGTGATAAGTCAAACATTTGACTTGTGTGAGTCCAATAGTCCTTTTGGACTTTAATTTTCGGTTTTATTAGGAAGACAAAAAGCTTGTTTTTAATTTTGGTTTTTATGTGGAAGACAAATGGGTTGTCCTTAATTTTTCGGTTTCATTAGGAAGACCAAGGGTCTTGTTTTCATGTAATTTTCGTCCTTATAAGGACTGCCAAAACAATGTGAAAAGGCAGATTATGTTGAATGAAATTGTGAGTTTATTTCTTCTTGAGTTCTTGAAGAAACTTTTGAACTTATCAAGGAGATTCCTTGTGGCGTTCATCCTGACTTATCAAACGGATTCCATCCCCGTTTGTGGCGTCTTCCTCATACCAAGGTTCGTGCTTGGCTAAGCATTGGGTCGCGGTTCCATTCCAATCTCGTGTGTTCTTGGTGGCTGTTCCATATTTGGTGTCGGGTTTCGTCACACTTGTTGGCGTGGTTCGTATCATACACCGTGAGGATATCCCAGGTATCCTTTAGGGGTCTCACCCTGGCAACTCACACTCCACGTGCTTAACGCTGCTCCCGACCCCTTACCATAACCAGCCTTGCTGTTCTTTTTTCTTTTACCTGTGTTCTCGGCCTTCGCCGTTCCCGGCCCTCACCGTTCTTGGCCTTCGCCATTCCCAGCTCTTGTCGTTCTTGTACATATATGCACACATAGCATAATTAAATAAATACTTAAACACGTATAAACATAATCAATGGGGCTATGCCCTGTAACACAATAATATAGGGCCTCACCCTGCTCTATGGGTACAACAGTTTTCTTACCTGTGTCCCGAGCATTCCAAGCATCGATGTCCCGAGCATAGTCCCCTAGTCCGAGCCTCGCTAAAAACCTAGTCACAATGCATCAAAAACATCCACCCATCAATTCCTAATCCATTAAATAACTTTGGGTCATAATTCTAGTCTCCGAGACCTTGAATTCTATCAATCCGGGTGATAAAATCCATCCCGAGCCTAAAACCTCCCGGGAGTCCAAAAACACACTAAGTGTCGCGGCCCCATGAACCCATGCCACGGCCCGCCCTTCTTCCTGGCCTCCCAAGTGTTCTAGAGGGCCGCGCCTCAGCAAGAACAATGTCGCGGCCTGACCCTTCGAACCCAGAAAATCCTCCATTTTTCTCCACCAAAACCAAGCCAATTTACCCCAAAGTCAACCCAACAATACAAGCTAATTAGCACAGAAGTTCTACTACAGTCTCAGCAACAAAACCTAACAAGAACTAACCCCAAACCTCATCTAGAACTCAAGGATGATTCTTCATCTAACTCACATGCATAACTCTGAAATATTAGCAGAAATTCAAACATAATTCAGTTAATTAAACACTAGAATCCTTACCTCAATCTGATAACTTGGCCTGAGCTAATCCTCAATCACAGCCAGCTTCAATTCCAAGCCAAAATCCTCCTATAGATCAAATCTCCAACCAAAGAAAAGAAAAACTCCAAGAGAGAGAGAGAGAGAGAGAAAAAAGGATGCTTGGGTCGGTTTCCCTTAGTTTCTCAACACTTCTTTTGTTTGTTTTTTCTTAACTTAAGTCTCTAAGGTTACCTAAATAGGTCGGGGTACCAAAAACGTCCCTGAGGGAAAAATGGTAAATTTCCCCAATATTCCCTCCGAAACATTCTCACCTCAAATATATCTCCAAATATTTATTTCCATAACCCGATAACCCCACAAACATCCAATGCCCGAAATACCTCTCGACTCACCCCGAGTCGGGTATTCGACCCCGTTGTGACTTTCTAGCTATCCGCTCTCTAGGACTGTCTTGGATCGTGAAACACAGATATCTCACAAATATATCACAATAATTATATTTATGCCTCAATGGGCTAAATTTACAAACATGCCCCTACTAACCAAATGGGGCCCACATGCATATTTAATTCACCTAAACATGCATCTCTAATCACTTATTCATCAAATTCACACATTAACATATTAAATCACTTATTGCCCTCCAGGCACGGTAATAAAGGCCCTAAGCCTTATTAGCAAATCTGGGACGCTACACGAACCAATCCAGGTAATTTGTGAACACCCTGTTCATCAGATCCATAAATGTTGTGAGGCATTAGTCAGTCCAAATGACATCACCAAAAAACCCACAATGCACCTAGTGCGACAAGCTGTCTTCGGTATATCATCCTCCCTGATCCTCAGTTGGTGATAATAAGATCGAAGATCTATCTTGGAAAATATCGTCATACCCTGTAATTGATCAAACATATCATCAATCCTTGGCAGAGGAGACCTATTCTTGATAGTTAACTTGTTCAGCTCTCTATAATTGATACACATCCTCAAAGAACCATATTTGTTCTTCACGAAGAGAACTGGTGCGTCCTATGGCAAGAAATTGGGCCTAATAAAACCCAAGTCTAGTAACTCCTATAACTGAACCTTTTGTTCTGCTGAAGCCATTCTGTACAGTGCCCTTGACACTGGCTCTGTCCCTGGTGCCAATTCAATCACAAACTCTATCTTCTAGTGTTGACGTAACCCTGACAGATCCTTTGGAAACACATTCAGAAAATCACAAACTAATCTGGTCTGTCCTAGTCCCACTAACACGACCTGTGTGGTATCCACCACACTAGCTAAGAATCTTATGCACTCCTGTGCAATAAGATTACTAGCTCTAAGTACATGTATCATAGGTATACGAGGTCCATGCACAGTGCCAACAAATACAAAGGGATCCTCTCCTTTAGGCTCAAAGGTTACCATCTTCTTCTTGCAATCTATCCTTGCCCCATACTTGGCTAACCAATCTTTACCCAAGATCATATCAAAGTTAGTCATAACCAACTGTATCAAGTCAATTGACAACTCTCTACAATCCACAGCCACTAGTAATGATCTGAACCATCTCCTGGAAACCACTCTTTTCCCAGAAGGCAGCAAAGTCCCAACATATATCATTGGTATACGAGGTCCATGCACAGTGCCAACAAATACAAAGGGATCCTCTCCTTTAGGCTCAATGGTTACCATCTTCTTCTTGCAATCTATCCTTGCCCCATACTTGGCTAACCAATCTATACCCAAGATCATATCAAAGTTAGTCATAAGCAACTCTATCAAGTCAATTGACAACTCTCTACAATCCACTGCCACTAGTAATGATCTGAACCATCTCCTGGAAACCACTCTTTTCCTAGAAGGCAGCAAAGTACCAAACCCCACAGGATAAAAGTCACAAGGTCTACACAGTCCATCAATAATCCTACTGGCAACCAAAGAGTGCGTAGCACCCGAATCAATCAAAATAGTATAAAGGGTCCCAGCACTAGAAAGTTGACCTGAAACCACCGAGGGACTAGCCTTGGCCTCTGCTTGAGTCAAGGTGAACACCGAGCTGGCGTCAAGCTGTCCACCTTCTTAGGCTCTTCCTTCCTAGCTTTCGGGCAATCCTTCTTCAGATGTCCCACAATCGCGCAGACAAAGCAGGCCTTCACCAGAAATTCCCCAATATGGCACCTCCTACACTGAGTACACTCAAGGAATTCTTTCAAGGTCTCACTACCACCCTGGCGACCTATCTGTATGCCCCGGGGCCTCCAAACTAGACCTGGAGCTAAAAATGTATGTGGAGTCTTTGTCTTTTGGTCACTAGGACCTTCGCCCCTACCAAATCCCGCAAATGGAGGTCCCGGCCTCCTAGAATCCCTTCTGGCCGCATTCTCATGCTAGATCTTATTCTTTGCACTCTCAGATGTGAATGCCTTCTCAACAACCTGTGCATAAGTAGTCACTCCTAACACAGTAATGATACGAACATCCCAGGTTATCATAGGCTATAGTCCCAAGAGAAACCTATCTTTTCTTATCCCATCAGTGGGCACCAGATCTTCGGCAAACTTTGCCAATCTGTCAAACTTCAAGGAATAATCGATCACTGACATATTGCCCTGAGGTAACTTACTGAACTCTCCATCCTTTTCACAACTTTAACTGCGTCGTTGTAGTATTTCTCATTAAACAGAGTTTTGAATTCTTCCCATTCCATAGTATTACATTCCTGGTCTGGGTTGCCACCTCCCACCATATTCGGGCATCCTCTTGAAACATATAAATGGCACATGCCACTCTCTCATTACCACCTACCCTCATGAAATCCAGGATGGTGGTTATCATTATCATCCACTGCTCAACCTTCAGTGGGTCTGAGCCGCCCTAAAAAAATGGAGGGTTTTGTTTCCTGAACCTCTCACACATGGTTTCCCATCTATTTCCCACTACCTGGGGCTATTCTACCGCTGGTACCGTTACATTGTGTACTTTTAAATAGTGTCAGACTTGCTAATCAAGTCCCTTGGTTATAGACGTGTAACTAAGGTTAGTGACAATGGTTAGGGTTAAAATTTTCAAGAAAAGTCAATGTTTCCTTTTGACAAATTTTTTTAACCCTAACCCTTATCACTAACCTTAGTTACACATTTATAACCAAGGTACTTGATTAGCAAGTCTGGCACTATTTAAAGTACACAGTGTAATTGTCCTGGATTAGGAGAACGTTACATAAGTGCTCGAATAAGTTTATTTGATGTTGGTTGCATCATAATAAACTTGGGGGCAAATGTTTTACCTGAAAACTGACATGATGACGTGGAAGGATTTTAGACATGTGGCATATAAACAATAGGGCAATTAATAAGGATTCTAGTTGGCACTCGGCTAAGTGATAGAGAATTGTAGGAAGGTTCATCATACAGCTGGTACGAATTTAGTCAAAGTAGCACTTAACAGTTGGTTGTATACTACCGACCAAGTTGGTCGATGCTCATTCCACCAGGGTTGGTCGACTGTTCCAAAAGAAGTGCTCAGTATCCGTTAGCAAAGGGATATTTCCAATTTCAAATGTAAAATGTATTAACTATCTATTATTTTATTATAGCTTGTTTCGCAAGTCATGGGATGCCCAAGATCCAATTTGTAAATCCCTAAGTCTATATAAATAGAGGGCTTAGTGAATCATTATTTTCTACGCACAGAATATTCTGGACATAAAGTTGTCATATTTACATACTTTTATACACCGATTCTTGTATTCTCTCAGGCTTACAAAACTCTCTTGATTCTATCTCATCTAATCGTATGTTTGGGACTTTCTACAGTAATAAAAGTATACATGGACCTAGTTTGTTACCAATACTAGGGGCCGAACCACTATAAATCTTTTGTGTCATTTTTACTATTTTAGTTCAGTTCAGTTCTCATTTTCATTATCATTTATTGGACTCAGTGTCCTTTTTGTTACATGAAATAAAACTTATTCTTCCCCAAGTTATGAACATATATCACAAAACCATACCTTATATCATCATTAATTCATCCCCAACATTTTTCTAACAATTATTAAATGATATCCTAGTCTCTAACATGCGTATAAAACCAATGTAACGCCCTGGATAGCCAAGACCGTTATACTGTGTGTTTATAAAGGTGCAAGACTCGCTAGCCAAGTCACTTAATTCAAAACGTGTTACTGAAACTATAGTTGAACTAGGGTTAAAAGATTCTGGTCTCAAAAGCTGCATTTCTTATAAATAAACATTTTCCTTTTTACATGGGATCCCAAAAGCAATAAGTTAAAGACTATTTACAAAAGATTCAAGAATTAAATACAGTGATTAGCCATTCTAAGGAAAAACAGACAGTTAACCATTTCTCGTCCTGTTCCACTCCTCGGTCGTGGCGTCCGATCAGCTGACTGACTATGTACATTCAGCCCCGCAGCTCTCCATCTCAAGGTGGGTCCAACTTGCCTTTGCCTTTACCTGCACCACGTAGCACCCGTGAGCCAAGGCCCAGCAAGAAAACACAATAACAGAGCATAATCATTCAACAGACATTCAGATAACTCATACTGCATAAGCATGTACTCAACAGTCTAAGCATTCATGGTAATCAAGTATTCAGCATACCAAGTATATCATTCCATATAGATAATCAATCCACACATGAAAACTAGGGTTAACACCCTTAGGCCGCATCCTCTATTTATCCCACTGACTCCGGCCCGCTTAAATTAGCTCAGTGAATATTAAGCTGTCCTCAACTACCAGTGGCCAAGCCGCGCCCCTATGCACAAGTATTATTTACGGCACCCTTAGGCCGTTTATCACATGTCCCATGGCATAATACCATCTATGACACCATACATATAGGGAGCTCTTAGTCCCATCACAAACACATAACCGGGTGCAGTTTTCTTACCTTTAGATTCGCTAGCTTTGTTCAATTTGATCCTCAAGCACGATCCCTCTTGAGCCCTAGCGTACACCTAGTCACAGCCATAGATCAGAATCATCACCAGAATTCAAATCCAAAACCTAGCCTCGGGACCAACCCCGAGCCCTCGGGAAGACCTAATTCAACCAAACGGGGTGGTGGAATCAAACCCCAAACCCCCGGGAAAAAACCCTTGAAAATAACCCAAAAACCCCTTTTTGGAAACAGGGTAGCGCTACAGCGTTCTAAGGAGAGCGCTACAAAAAGAGCCTAAAACGCCCCAGACCACATAGCCTAGCGCTACAGCACCCAGTGACTAGCGCTAGTCACAACACAACAAACCCTGCATTTTCCTCATTCGATTTTCCCCGAACCAAACCTTACCAAAACTCTTTCAAACTTCAACCAAACATAAAAACAAGCCTACCAACATCTCCAACTCACCCCACACATAACTCAATCACATGCACCCCAAATCAATGAAATCACTATAGCTGATCCTGAAGCTCAGAAACTCAATAAAAACAGCTACTGAAACAACAGAACTTGAACTAGAATTCCTTACCTTTGATGGGTAAGCCCAAACTAGGTTATTCTCCACACTAGCTTAGCCTTCACCTCCTCAAAGCTTCAGCCTCAACTCCCTAGAATTCCCACAGAATTATGCTTAGAAAACCAATTCAACACCAATACCAAGAACTGAAATATTAACCTCAAAGTTTTACCTCAATTGATGAACAACCTCAGCTAGTTTCCCCAACCTGATCAAGACCCCAAGTATACAATCTCAGCCTTAAGCTCCTTTGGATTCTAGCTTCAAATCTCCAGAAGAAATTGGTGGAGAAGACCCAAACCGTTCTTGAAAATTTTCCCTGCTTTCCCTTCCTTCCTTTTCCTTCTTTTCTTTCTTTTCTTTCTTTCCTTCAGACCTCTACTGCCTTCTACACATTCCACTAAAGTATAAAACTTAATAATACTTATCCCATATAAAACAAATGACCACAATACCCTCCCATTAAAATTTATGCCCTTAACCCATCCAAGGGCATTCTGGTCTTTTATTCCCAATTCCCGCTAATTCCTCGAGTGTCTCTAATATTTACCGCTTAATTCCCGACACCTAACCAATTACCAATTATATTCCCCAATATCAAAATAGACTCCAATATATTCTCTAAATTCCCATAAATACCCCCGGCTCGCCCCGAGTCAGGTATAAATCCCCATCGTGACTTTTTCGCTAAACTGCTCACTAGGATCGTCTCGAGTCACAGATTACAAATATATCCACACAATAATGTGGTCTCGACAATTTATCACATATATATATACAGTTATGCCCTCAACGGGCCAAAATTACAATTATACCCTTCTAACCTAATCAGGGCCTACATGCATACTAGTACACATAGTCATGCATCACAGATATTCAAATAACCATATAACATGCTTTTAACCATTAAATCACATATAATCCAATTTTTCCCTCCCGGCACACTAATCAAGGCCCTTAAGCCTTATTAGTAAATTTGGGTCGTTACAACCAATCATTCCCATCTATCATGCTTTCGAATCAAAACCACCATTTACATAACCCAAAGCTTCGAGAGCAATCAAAAAACATTAAATTGTGAAAAGTTCTTACAAGTGTTGGTATTAAATGAGAGAAAAATAGAATATGCAGCAGAATAGGATCTTTAAAAAACTTATTAATACTAGCCATGATCATAGATATATAGATATATTAAATAACACAAATAAGGAATATTTTCGTATACATATACCTCTCGTAGCCTATCAAGTGTCCTTGAATATTTTTGTATAAATCAAGGATCTTCCTATCCTTTCTGAAAGCTCGCACCTTAGCCTTCCAAGCTGATGTGATTCTAAATGGTTTGAACCCCAATAAAAACAATGAGACCCAAAAATCAATTTAGAACAAGGATGTCTTGGAACGTTCTAAAATCGAATTCACAAAACATAACAAAGAGCCTTGATCCGTTATCTATAAGAGATAAGAACCAAATGTATAAGAAGGATATTAGACGCCACACTAAAGAAATGAGAAGGATTGTGAGTGATAAGTCAAGAAATGAATGCCACAAGAATGATAAGTTCTAAAAAGTTCTTTGAAGAACCAAAGAGAAAACACTCTCCAAAATATATTGATTCCAATAATCTACTTTGCAATCTCGTATCTCCCCTACTTATACTTGGAAAATCCCTCCAAGAATAGGAAAAGCCACATTTAAAGCATTAAATTGATACGTGCATCAATATAGACCAAAACCCTTCAATTCTAGACTATTAGTTTTCTATAAAGTAGCTAAATGGCTCAATACAAAAAATCTAACTTTAACCAATCTAAATATAACTAAATGTCTTAAATAAAATATAAATATAATAAGCCCATAAATCCTCTAAACTCAAAGGCCACTTTTTTGGTAGTTAACTAGCCACTTTAAATTGTCTCAATAACATTAAATAGGCATTGATCTCCCTTTTGACAAATCTTGGACTTTATCTTTTCATAATCAACTCATATTTCTTGGATTAGTCCATTAAGTGCTTCTTTGAACCTTCTAGCTCTTGCTCTTGTAATTTACATAATTGGAACTTTCAATGACTCTTTTAGTGTTGCTCCCTTATTCTCATCATTCCCTCCCTCTTAAAAAAGATTTATCCTCAAATCTTCACCTACATCAAAAGGAGATGAATCATAAACATCAAAAATTGCACTCACATTATACTCGCCTAGAAGGTCTAACTTATAGGTATTGTCATTGATCATTTCAAGCACTTGAAATGGTTCATTACCCCTTGGAAGAAGTTTAGATCATCTTTGAATAGGAAACCATTTCTTTCTCATATGCACCCAAACCCAATCACCAGGTTCAAATACAACTTTATTTCGCCCATTGTTGGCTTGGGCTGCATTTTGTTTAGTCCTCCTCTCAATGTTTTGTAAAACCTTCTCATGAATCTATTTAACAAAATCATCTTTCTTTTTGCCATCCAAGTTAACACGCTTAGTCGAAGGAAATGGAGTTAAATCCAAAGGAGTTGATGGATTAAAACCATACACAATTTCAAATGGTGAAAACTTAGTTGCAGGATGCACATTCCTATTATATGCAAACTCTACGTGTGGCAAGCAATCTTCCCGTTTTGTATTATGGAACGCAACAAAGTAGATAATGCTCTATTAACTAATCAATTTGACCACCTGTTTGTGGGTGACAAGTAGTAGAAAAGAAAAGCTTAGTACCTAGCATTCCCCACAGAGTCTTCCAAAAATAGCTTAAGATTGCATCTCTATCTGAAACTACGCTCTTGGTCATGTCGTTCAATATTACAATTTCCTTGAAAAACAAATCAGTAATATGTGATTCATCATCAATTTTATGACACGGAATGAAATGTGCCATTTTTGAAAACCTTTCTACAACCACGTATATGGAATCCCTACATTGTCTAGACCTAGGTAAACCCAAAACAAAGTCCATAGATATGTCAATCCAAGGTTAACTAGGAATAGGTAAAGGAGTATGCAAACCATGAGGCTTAACCCGAGACTTAGCTCTTCTACTTGTAATATGATTCTCACAAACTCGTTCAACATCTCTTTTAATATGAGGCCAAAAAAAATGTTCATGCAAAATGTCTAATGTCTTAGATACACCAAAATGCCCCATCTAACCACCCCTATAAGAATCTTTAACATGCAAGTCACACAATGAGCTTTTAGGCCCACATAACTTATTTTTTCTAAACAAAAACCAATCATGCCTAAAGAATTTTCCAAAATCTTCTTTTTTACACGCATTGAATACACTAGAAAAGCCACAATCATCAACACACAACTCTTTAATGTATTCAAAACCAATAAATTGAGCATCTAAGGTAGAGAGTAAAACATACCTGCGAGATAAAGCATCAGCCACGAAATTTTCCTTACCTTGCTTATACTTGATGACATAAGAAAATGTTTCAATGAACTCAACCCATTTGGCATGTCGTTTATTTAGCTTTTGTTGATTCTTCAAATGCTTTATAGATTCATGACCAGTGTGAATCATAAAATCTTTTGGCCAAAGGTAGTGTTGCCAAGTTTTTAATGCCCTAACCAATGCATACATCTCCTTGTCATAACTACGATAGTTTAAGGCTACTCCACTTAACTTTTCACTAAAGTGTGCAATAGACGACTCTCCTGCATTACAACAGCTCCAATACCTATTCTTGAAGCATCAAACTCAATCTCAAAAGTTTTAATGAAGTTAGGTCAAGCAAGCAAAGGTGCATTAGTCATTTTTTCTTTAATTAAATTGAATGCCTTCTCATGGTCATCACCCCACTTAAATCCAACATTCTTTTTATTAACTTCAGTCAAAGGTGCGGCTAAGCTACTAAAATCTTTCACACATCTTAGATAAAAACTGGCCAACCCATGGAAACTTCTAACATTACCCACACTTGTAGGTCTCGGCCACTCTCGAATTGTACTCACCTATTCTTCATCCACCTCAATTCCTTTGGCACTAACAACAAAACCAAGAAACATAAGCTTATATGTACATAAGGTGCACATTTTGAGGTTAGCAAACAACTTTTATTCTCTTAAAACATCTATAACAAGTTTTAAATGCTCAACATGATCATCAAAGTTTTTGCTATAAATCAGGATATCATCAAAATACACAACACAAAATTTTCCAATAAAAGAACGCAAAACATAATTCATTAATCTCATGAAAGTAATAGGTGCATTAGTTAATCCAAATGGCATAACTAACCACTCATATAAACCATGATTTTTTTTTAAGGCAGTTTTCCATTCATCTCCTTCTCTCATCATAATTTTATGATATCCACTTTTAAGATCAATTTTAGTAAAGACATAGGAACCATGCAATTCATCAAGCATATCATCTAATCTAGGAATATGATATTTATACTTTATACTGATTTTGTTGATGGCTCGACAATCAACACACATCCTCCATGATCCATCCTTCTTAGGAACAAGAAACAATGGAATCGCACAAGGAATCATGCTTTCACGCACATGCTCCTTCTCAATGAGCTCACCAACTTTCCTTTGAAGATCTCTTGTTTCCTCAGGAATGCTCCTATAGGCTGGCCTATTTGGGATTGTTGCTCCAGGTATAAAATCAATCTGATCTCAGTTTCACCATATTGGCAGTAAACCATTGGGTACCTCTTCAGGAAATACATCATCAAAGTCTTGCAAAAGAGAAACAACATGTAAATGAACATATGTGAGATTATAAATGTATTTGTGATTGGAGATATTTGGATAGGGGTGTTTGTTCGTGATGCTTTCGATAGCTGGTCTAGCAATGAGTTAGAGAGCTTTGGGGATGGTGTGTACATCGACAGATGCTCGACCGCCATGGCTGAGGGATTGACAGAGACTAATGCCAAAATTGTATTTTGCTAATTAGGTTGGCTGCAGATGTATTTACTCTTCAGGGTTGTAACTGCCTTGTAAATCATTTTTGGGATTTCGTGTATCAAACTCTTATTTTAATGAAAGTTAACCATTTTATGATCAAAATATTTTAACCCTAACCTGTCCGTTGACTTTAGAAACACGTTTATGTCCAAACGACTTAAGTAGCAAGTCTTGCACTATTTACAATACATAGTGTAATTATATTGGCTATAAAGGTCATTACAACGTGGTATCAGAATGGTCTAGGTTTAAGGATTCCTGAAAACTAGCTGGGCATGTACACTCGTCGCTAAAGACATGCTCGACACAGGGTTTGGTAACTGTATATGTGATTACATGTTTGATTGATTAAATGAAATATAAATGTTTTGTCTACATTTCTATTAGGGAGCATGAGATATACTGTATATGAATGACTGTTAGAATGCTTGTTTGCATTATAATTGTGTATTGTTGCATGAGTTTCAGCATTAGACCGTGGGGTGATTTCAAACTTGTTATCATTGCCTTACCCACGGAGTCGTTGATTGCAGATAAACTTGGAGAGTCATGCCTCCAAGGCAATCAATTCAACTAGACGGCATTAGGGTCAAGGCTAGAGATGATGATCACGGCCAGAACCCTCCAACAGTCCCTAAGAACTGGTAGCAATTGCTTGCCGATGTGATGAGGACATCAAGACTAAAGATCTAAGTCAAGTTCCAGTTGATCCAAGTCAAGAGGGGGGGAATGATGAGGAAACCAGTTTAGGAGCTTGATCAATATTTTGTAATGAGTCTTATTGGATTTTGGCTTCTTGTATTTTTTTTATTTTAATCAGTCACTTAATCACGTTTTATTTAGTCTTTGTTTTTATCTTGTGAAAAGTCAAACACTTGACTTGTGTGAGTCCAAGAGTCTTTTTTTTGTGATTGTTAGGGTTTTCATTAGGAAGACAAAGGGGCTTTTCTTTCATGTAATTTCGGCCATAAGAGGGCTTGAAAACGTTTGGAAAAATCAGATTCTGATGAAATGAAATTTGTGAGTTTTTCTTCTTGAGTTCTTGAAGAAACTATTAGAACTTATCAAGGGGTTCCTTGTGGCGTTCAACCTGACTTATCAAACAGATTCCCATCCCCGTTTGTGGCGTCTTCCTCATACCAAGGTTCGTGCTTGGCTAAGCATTGGGTCGCGGTTCTTCATTCCAATTTCGTGTGTTCTTGGTGGCTGCCATATTTGGTGTCGAGTTTCACCACAATCGTTGGTGTGGTTCGTATCAGTTGGCATTAGAGATTAGGATCATCCGGCTTGGCCTATCCTTTCCTTTGTGTTTTTTTTTCTATTCAATTCGTGTTCTTATATTAGGGTTTCTGAAGAAAAAAAAAATCAACTCGTGTTCCTATATTCAATTCGTGTTCATCTAGTCGTGTTTTTTCTATTATAGAGCTTGTTAATTTCCTTATTTCAATTGTTTCCTTGTTTCCTTGTTTTTCTTTTTTTCGTTTCATTGTTCAAATCGTGCAATTGAATTAGGGTTTCTGAAATTTCCTCTAATTTGTTTTCTTTTGTTTCTGAATTCGTGAATTAGGGTTCTTATTGTAAAAACTGAATTTTCATTGAGTTCCTCTTGTTTTGTTGTGAAATCCGAATGTGCTTTGTGTTTCTCTTGTTCTTATTTTGTAATCTGAATTGACAGTGAGTTTCTCTTGTTTTCATTGTGAAAATCCGAATTTTCATTGAGTTTCTCTTGCTTTTCTTTTGAAATTCGATTTGGGATTGAGTTCTCTTGTTCTTGTTGTGAAATATCTTAATTTTGCAAGAGTTTCTCTTGTTCTTTTATGCAATCCGAGTTGTATTATTTTCAAATCATTGTAGTTCCACCAATTCTTATTCTTCTTGTGTCTTGTACCTGCATTTGAGAAAGAAAAAAAAAAAAGAAAGGAAGAAAGGAATCAAGAGGATCCAAACCAAAAAAAAAAAAAGTCTGGAAACCTCTCTTAAAAAAAATTTGTTCTAATCTTGTTCCTTATGGTCTAGAGGCCTTTTTGCCAAAACCCCACACAAGTGTTCCAAAAATCATCAGTTTTCGCGAATTTTTCATCGGTGTTCGTTTGGTTTGTTTGGTAGGATTTGCTGCTTGAACCTCCATATTACCATTTGATTAGTTTTCAAAGGGCTTAAAGAAGAATACGAGTGGAAAAAGGCAGAGGTGTGAGCTTATTTGAGGGTAAAAGCCGTCAAAGTTGAGTGAAACACGAGTGGACTTGAGTGACAATTTTTGAGTGAAAACACGTGAGGGAGTGTGGTGAGGTCTTTTTCTATAACTGTTCTAACCTTATTTTTTTGCAGATTTTCAATCATGTCAAAAAATACAGAAAGAAATGCAGGCAATGACACTCCACCACCTACAGTTCCAAATCTACAAATTGAAGCTTTAATGGGGGAGATGAGGAGGATGTTGAGGGAGGAGTGTGAACAAATACATGAGAGGTTGGATAGGGTAGAAGAGGGAACACAACGGAGGCCACGGAGGAATAGGGTGTACCAAAGGGAGGATGAGAATGAAGGGGATTTGGAAGGGGTAGTTTCTGATGAAGAGTTTGATAGGATGTCGGCGGGTAACCATAGGAGGTATGGTCGGGATAGAGAAGCTAGGAACCAGGTAGATAATTATTTAGGAAATATCAAGATGAGAATTCCAGCATTTCAGGGGAAGAGCAATCCTGCAGCATACCTTGAGTGGGAGAAGAAGATGGAGTTGGTTTTCGATTGTCACAACTACTCTGACATGAAGAAGGTAAAACTAGCTGCCATTGAATTTACTGATTATGCTATTGTTTGGTGGGATCAGTTGTGCATCAACAGGAGGTGAAATGGAGATCGTGCCATTGACACTTGGGAGGCTATGAAGAGGGTGATGAGGCGACGGTTTGTACCACCTCATTATTATCGAGATTTGTACCTTAAGTTGCAAGGTCTTCGTCAGGGATACAAAAGTGTTGATGAGTATTACAAAGAGATGGAGATGGCTATGATTAGAGCCAATGTTGAAGAGGATCGGGAGGCAACCATGGCAAGGTTTTTGAATGGGTTGAATCGAGAGATTGCTAATCCAATTGAGCTACACCATTATGTGGAATTGGAGGATTTGGTGCATATGACAATCAAAGTTGAGAGGCAGCTCAAGAAGGGTAGTACAAGTTCAAGGCCAAGAACGAGCCCACACAATACAAGTACAACACCTTGGAGGACGAACTATCCAAAGAAAGAAGACCAACCTACTTCCTCCTTTACACCAAAACCAGCCACCACAGCCACGATCCCTCAAGGTAAAACAGCCCCTACTTTGTCCCGTTCTAGTGAGATAAAGTGTTTCAAATGTCAGGGGCGAGGACACATAGCTAGCCAATGTCCAAACAAGAGAGTTATGGTGATTCGAGAAAGTGGCGAGCTCGATTCTGAAGATGAAGATGATCTTGCTGACATGCCACCATTGGAAGATGCTTCTATCGATGATGAAGAGTATGGGCCAGAATCTGGTGAAATGCTTGCACTAGTCACAAGACGAGCCTTAAACTTGCAAGCAAAAGAAGAGGAAGAAGAGGTGCAGCGAGAGAACATCTTTCACACTCGTTGTCATGTGAAAGACAAGGTATGCAGTGTTATTATTGATGGTGGTAGTTGCACTAACGTTGCTAGTTCTTCCATGGTTGAAAAGCTAGGGCTCCCAACGCTTAAACATCCTTGTCCATACAAGTTGCAGTGGTTGAATGATAGTGGTGAAGTGAGGGTTACAAAACAGGTTATGGTATCATTTCGAATTGGCAAATATGAGGATGAGGTATTGTACGATGTGGTTCCAATGCAAGCTGGACACCTCCTTCTAGGAAGGCCTTGGCTATTTGATCGGCGAGTCCAGCATGATGGCTTCACCAACAAGTACTCATTCACGTTCCGTCAACGAACAATCACTCTAGCTCCATTGACGCCAAAGCAAGTATATGAAGACCAAGTGAGGTTGCAAAAATTGAGTGATAAAAAAAAATTGAGTGAGCAAAAGAAGGAGAATGAAAAGATGAATGAGAGTGAGAAAAAAGAGAGAAAAGGGTCGAATCAAGTGAGAGAGAAAAGAAAGAGAAGAGTTCGATCAATGAGGGAAAATTAGAGAGAAAACAAAATAATTTTTATGCAAAAAAAAGTGAGGTTAAGCGAGCATTGCATACAAAACAGCCAAAGAATTTACTCATGTACAAGGAGGCTCTTTTAAACACTAACCAACTTGATGCTAACAAGGGTCGTCACAAGCAGGTTTTTGATCCCGGTGATTGGGTATGGTTACACATGAGGAAAGAGCGATTCCCAGCACAAAGACGTTCCAAGTTGCTACCTCGAGGAGATGGGCCGTTTCAAGTGCTAGAAAGGATCAATGACAATGCCTACAGACTCGATTTACCAGGTGAGTATACTGTTAGCGCTACTTTTAATGTTTCTGATTTGAGTCCTTTTGATGCAGGTGATGATTTGAGGTCAAATCTTTCTCAAGAGGGGGGGAATGATGAGGACACCAAGACTAAAGATCTAAGTCAAGTTCCAGTTGATCCAAGTCAAGAGGGGGGGAATGATGAGGACACCAGTTTAGGAGCTTGATCAATATTTTGTAATGAGTCTTATTGGATTTTGGCATCTTGTATTTTTTTATTTTAATCAGTCACTTAATCACGTTTTATTTAGTCTTTGTTTTTATCTTGTGAAAAGTCAAACACTTGACTTGTGTTAGTCCAAGAGTCTTTTTTTTGTGATTGTTAGGGTTTTCATTAGGAAGACAAAGGGGCTTTTCTTTCTTGTAATTTCGGCCATAAGAGGGCTTGAAAACGTTTGGAAAAATCAGATTATGATGAAATGAAATTTGTGAGTTTTTCTTCTTGAGTTCTTGAAGAAACTATTAGAACTTATCAAGGGGTTCCTGTGGCATTCAACCTGACTTATCAAACGGATTCCCATCCCCGTTTGTGGCGTCTTCCTCATACCAAGGTTCGTGCTTGGCTAAGCATTGGGTCGCGGTTCTTCATTCCAATTTCGTGTGTTCTTGTGGCTGCCATATTTGGTGTCGGGTTTCACCACAATCGTTGGTGTGGTTCGTATCACGATGTTTGAATGCCACAAGGAAACCCTTGATAAGTTTGAAAGTCTGTTCAAGAACTCAAGAAGAAAACTCACAATTCTTTTCATTAACCAAAAACTATCTGAATTCCAAACCGTCCACAAGGCCTAATATAGCCGAAAATTACAAAGAGGTTTTTCTTAGACATATAAAAAAAACCCTAAAATACCCATAATGAAAAATCCCAAAACGACATGTCTTTGACTCCAACAAAGACTCTAATAAAACATGAAAATATTGTTCAAACTAAAACATTAATAATTAAAGTAAGGAATCAAGCTCCTAAACTGAATCAACTTTGATGAGCAGCACAAGCCTTTGTTCACCCTCAATAGTGAACTCGACCTCTTCCTGTTGTAGAATTCTCCGGACTAAGTTGTTAAGCTCTTCTTTGAATCTCCTAGCTCGCGCCCTCATCACCGGACCAACTGGAACTTGAATTGGATCGTTAGTCTTGATGTCCTCATCACCAAGCGACAAAATAAACCACTACAGTACATTTCCCCAAAATGACCCTGGTCTGGGTAGGCCGAACATGTAGCCATCGCTCCATGCTCTTCGTATTCATGATTACGACTTTTCCTTTTGCCCTTACCTGCACCATAAAGTAAGAAAACTCAGTGCATATAAAGTATAATCAAACCCAATAATAATAACACAAATAGTCAATAGACCAAACACATAACGAACTACGCTTTGTGGTATATTCATAAAAGTCCTTGTTACTGTGTCCAGAGTCCACAAGTTGTCCAAGTATTAAGACACACCTAAAAAAGGTTGGAACAACAGCATAATGAACTAACGCCAAGTAAGCAAATCTCATGCAATGCATGAATGCATACATAAATTCTTCGCGACTAAAGAAGCATGACAAAAATGCATATCCATGAACGTAAACATACATAGGACAACCGTAATAGTCCACAATTCATCACCATTGACTCAATCATTTCAAAGTTATGCTCAAATAATCAATTATTCAAATTACAATTCAGTGCCCACACATATTAGCTACTAAACACCATAATCTCATGTTTATTTCCTATCACAGTACTAAGCATAACATAAGCTCTCAAATAGGGTTCAACCATAGCCTTTTCACTAAGGCGTTTCGACAGATTTAGTAATTACCGTAATACCTCACTCTCAAGACCTCAACAGTCAAGACATTAGTCCTTGCCAACACTATGGTTTGTGATAATCATAGGAACACCCATTTGTATAAACCCTCAATCAAAGACCTTTACCTTTCTGCCCCATTAGACATTTCGTAGCTATAAATGAACTATAATCTCCCTCGTGAGTCTTGTTGATTGTGCCTTCCACTACCCCAGTCTTCACATCTAATCTTAAGGAACTTGTAACTTGATATTGGTCATGAACGATGAAAATTAAGTTTTTCTCATGATATCGAGATTGAATTTCTCTTAGACCTATCCTAGACAACAACATGCTTTCAACGCTCTTTACTTAGGTCAAAAACCTAGTTTGGTCCCTCAATACACTTAGCATATTTTTATCTTATACTTAGATTCACTCAGACCACTCACGCGCTAACTGATTTTAGAATTTATCTTGTTCTCACTCAGGTTTTCCTTATAATCACTAGGAATAAATAACTTCTTATTGTAAAGACTCGAAAATACAGACCAAAAACAATGCAAAAAATAACATTTTCATTATAAACATGTCCCAAAAATTCACATGAGAAAATTTCTTAAAAGTAAAGTTGTGTGCGCACTCTTAACAAGTTAGAATTGTTCTAAAGCATTTAAAGTAAACATTACTAGTAAAACAGTGTTAGCCCCAAGAGGCATTTTCGTAAAATATTCCTCAAAGTTCGGCCCACATGTAAACTCCCGCAAGCAGACTCCAGCGCTCACTGCTCAGCTTTGCCCTTGCACTTACCTACATCATGAAACTACTAGGTAAGCGAAAATGCTTAGCAAGTTCAACCTTACAACATAAAATCATAAAAACAGGGAGGGGTCAATTACCAAGTCATTGACCAGAATTCAAACCGCTTACAAAATTAGGGTTCTGGATAAATCCGGACTCTAAACAGACAATTCATGAATGCCTAAGCATCCTGACAAACTTATGGTTATGCCTGATATCCAGAAATAATCAAATCATCCCTGAACACAGAAAAATCCCAGAGCAAGCATATATATAGGAACAATGTTCATTAAAATATTCTAAAAGCCAACTTAGGAGTTGCCAATAAAGTTGGAACGTTTGGGCGCCCTCTTAAAACAAACAATAGTGGAGACCCAGCTCTCAAAACTATTAACCCTGCCCTAAATCCCCAACCAGGTTAACCATCATGTTGCCTAGGGAATAAGTACTATCGACAGTGTAACCAGAGTTACATCGGCTCATCCAAATTTCTAGGTTTTACCAGTATGTTTAACCCATAGCCAAATGTCACAGACTTGAACCGCACTGGAGGTCACAAACTTGAACTAGACAAAGGGTCACACACTTGAACCGGACCTGATAGTAATTATCACGTACTTGAACTAGACCGATCATAATTGTCACAGACTTGAACCGAACCGATAATAATTGTCAAGGACTTGAATCGGGCTATAAGAATGTCAAAGGCAGAAACCATCAGCACTTTGCTAACATAGGTTGGGTACCTACTACACAATCCCATAAAGGGTCTAAGAACCCCTAGTCGTTTTCTCTAATTGAGCCCCTTCTTATAACTAGTGTAATATCCTATTTCTAGCTATCAAGATACTAGTATGTTTCATGTTGTAGCAAGAGAAGTCAAAGGTTGACTTTCTTGGATTCCTTCGCACTAAGCGTAAATCCCTAAACCACAACTACACACTTCTTTTAGCCAATATTGTAATTCTCACAACATACTCGGATTAATTATGCCAATTAAGTTATTAATAAACTATCGGGGCATTATAGTCATTATAGTTTACTAAGTAAGAGTATTCTCGTCCTTAATTAGTTTAGCTCACTAAACGACTAATTCAAACTCTTAAACCTCGTTATCTAGGTATTAACCAATAAGCATACTCTACGACGTCGTCACAACTATCGGTCCTAGCCAGGTTGGTAAATTTTTGAAAAACATGCTAAATTATGGGATTGCCCTTAGTGAAATAATTTCTTAAGAAATGATTATTTTAAGGAAATAAAAAATAATTAGAGAAAAGTGGATTTTACTTTTATTTTAATAGGTTATAAAAAAATAAAAGGGCCAGAGATAATACAATATAATTTTTCCCTCCGTGAAAGACTTAGAATTCTCTAGAATAAAATACTTATCTTCTTGAAATAATTTTTCTATCAGATAGATATATAAAAAAATAATAAATTCAAAATTCAAATTATATACCAATAATTAAATAATTAATTAAATAAATAAAAATATCCAAGACTTGTGATTGTGACTGGTGTGTAACACGTGCTTTTTCTAGGCATGTATCTTAACCAATTTTATTTTTATTTATTATTTTATAATATATTTATTAAAAAATATCTAAACCTGATAACTAATCTTATCATATTAATTAATGTATAAATTTCAAATTAAATCAAACCAATTTTGAATTATCTTTTCACATTATTAAAATAAATGAAACTAATTAATTCAAAATTAATTATTCTAATTATTTAAATGACTTTTTCGAAAATTACAATTATATTTAAATAATTAATTTTGAAAATTCAATTAATTAATTAATTAATTAATTAATTTTGAAAATTAATATATTAATTAATTGAATTATCTCAATTACATATTTGACCCTGAAGAACAAATATAATTTCAAGCTCCAATAAATTTAGATTATCAATTAATTCTCTTTAATATAATAACCTTAATTTATTCATCTCAATATTATTCCACTAAAAATATGAGATTGTACTCTTGCAATTATAGACATTTATTTGTTGCGTACTTTTTAAATATAAAAAACGTCCATCTATTTTAATCATTACATTCAGTTCAATCTTTTTATTAATGGTTCATAATTAAAGTAGGGATAAGATATCATTTTACCTCTTTAATTATTTATTATTTCCTTAAGTACCATTAACTTTACTAGTGAAGATTAATTCATAAACTTATTTATGAATTTGAGCTCAATAACCTTTTAATTCCAAAAGCTAACCCTTAAGGGAACCATTATTTAATTCCTCTTGGAAAGGTATAGATTCCATATCTGTATACTATTTCCCCAACCATTCACATCAATGAGTCCCCAAAATAAAAGTTTTTAGCTTGATCATTTTGGCAAACCATAACGAATGAATCTAATGACTCAACTGACATAAACAAGAGTTCATAATAACTTCAGGATTAATATCTGTTATACCCAAAAATTGGAGATCAATGACGTGGCAATAATGGTGACAAGTGGCAGTGCATGGTCAGTAAAAGACACATTAATAGTCAATAAATACATTGACTCCTCAGAGTTGTGATAAAGGTGACCCGGTAGACTGACGAAGAATTTGGACTGCTTGAAAGTTGTCATAACCAAGCCAAGTGCACCTTGGTCCGAGGAAAGCTAAGGAGAGTGCATCCTAAGAGGCTAAGGAGAATGCATCCTAGGAGAGCTAAGGAGAGTGCATCCTAGGAGGCTAAGGAGAATGCATTCTAGGAGAACTAAGGAGAGTGCATCCTAGGAGAGCTAAGGAGAGTGCATCGAGGAGAACTCAAGAGAGTGGTCCTAGGAGACCCCAAGGATGTGGTCCTAGGAGACCCCAAGAGAGTGATCCTAGGAGACCCCAAGGATGAGGTCCGAGGAGGAGAGCCCAAGAGACCTTGGTCCGAGGAGAACTCAAGAGAGTGGACCTAGGAGACACCAAGTCCGAGGGGAAGTCCCGTGCATGCCAAGAGATGGACTTAGATTTTGGCCAAGGAAAGGCCACACACAGTCCGATCGGACCTTAGTTGGAAATGCCAAAGGAAGTTGCCTCAGACTTGTCCGAGGTGAGATGCCAAGGAGAAGGCAAGAGGAGATTGACTCGGACCACCTTGGTCCGAGGAGAAGGCCACACAAGGTCCGATCGGACCTTAGTTGGAGGAGGTTGGCTCGAAGTTATCCGAGGTAAGAAGCTAAGAAGATTGCCTCGGACCTATCCGAGGTGAGAGGCCAAGGAAGTTCACTCGGACCACCTTGGTCCGAGGAGAGCCAAGCATGCATGACCTTGGTCTGAGGAGAGCCATGCATATATCACCTTGAGCCAAGGAAAGCTTGGAGGAGTATATCTGACCAATACTTGCATGTAATCAACATGCATGTGTTTGACGAGGAGGACTAGGTAAAGATTCCCAGAAACAACTTCAACAAGATATGCGGGAATCTCTCATTCTTCCCACAAATGGGGGGTTTGTTACATTTTGAATTTTGAATGTTTCTTTGTAATTTAAATGTAATAAATATAATAAAATATCCCGGTTCTAGGGGATCCCGTATGTATGACCCTAAGCCTATAAATAGAGGGCTTATGGGATGAGAGGGGGGCTTCTTCTGCTTCTTTTTTCTAGAGAGAGAAAATTTGGGTCTGAGTATTCTAGAGAGAGAAAGTGCTGGTATTTGAAAGGATTCTTGTATTTTTGCAATCTGTACTGAAGAAACTCAGTTGGCTCAGTCCATCTGATCTTGAGTACAGATCTATAAATCACAACTCTAAGTGGATTAGGCTATTACCGACAATCGGGGCTGAACCACTATAAAATCTCTTGTGTTATTTACTTTTCTTGATTAAAACCGTCTGTGTCATTTAAATTCTCTTGAAGGCTTGTCGTTATTGACGTTCTCACGTCGTTGGCTAAAAACACGGTCAACAATATCAATTTGTATATGATCATCTTATTGATATGTTTAATTGGTACTTACAAAACAAAACGGTACTCAGTTAAGTATTAATAACATATTGGGTAATGTTCAAGTATAACAACTTTATACAAAACACTTCTACTAAGATGTCCTACTACATTAGTAAAATGTACTTACAATATTTAATCTAAAGATTCCATATAACTTTGTTTTACAGTGAACTATTTAAATTCGTTTCCTACAATCTTACTCCTCTCGTACCAATACAAGATTGTAGTGACAACAATGAATTCGAGACTTTTTTAATATTCATATAATATTATTCAAATAATAATAATAAAAATAATAAACAATCAATATATGCCAAAATTTATCTTAATTATTTATGTCATAAAACATTGTCCAACACATATGCTTTCAAGGGCACAATTCCTATCACATAACATATTTAAAAACATGGGTAACTAGTTGTTGGGAAATATGCCCTGAAAGCATATGTTGGACATTGTTTTAAGAAATAAATAAATTGAATTTGTTATGCATATATTTTATGGACATATTATTCTGTGATAATATTAAGTAAATATTAGAAAAATTCTTAAGTTCATATATGTGATCGCAACCATGTATTGGTACGGGAGGATTGTGTTTGAGATAAATGAACTTGAATAGTTCGCAGTAAAATAAAGTTATGGAATCTTTAGATTAATTACTGCAAGTATGGTCCACTAGTATTATGAATACATGTGATCTAGACCCGGATTACTAGTGTAGTAGGACACTTTAGTGGAGGTACTTTTATATTAGAGAATATATAGAGCTAGACCAGATATGTTTATTAATACTTAGTTAAATATTGTTTCGAAGTATTAATTAAATATATAAACTGATGATCATATACAAATAGATCTTAATCCTGAAGTTACTATGAACTCCTGTTTATGTTATATGAGTTCTTTGATTCACTCGTTAGGGTCTGTCAGAATGATCAGGCTAGAAACTTTTGTATTGGGAACTCATTGATGTAAATGGTTGGGAACATAGTATACAGATATGGAATCTATACCTTCTCGTAAGAGATTGAATAATGGTTCATTTAAGGGTTGGATTTTGGGACTAAAAGGTTATTGAGCTCAAATTCATAATTTAGTTTTGAATTAACCTTCACTAGTAAAGTCAATGGTACTTAAGGAAACAAGATATAATTAAAAGGGTAAAATGGTAATTTTATTCCCAATTAATTATGAACCATTATTGGAGGGTTAATTTGTATGTAATTGTTGTACCCTAATCTTAGCACGAGTTCATTCACTCAGCTCAGGTACAGCTGGCAGATAATTACGTGGAAAAGTAGTCAAGAATAATATCTTATTATTATCTATACGAACAGCTCGAGGTTCGTAATGGTCAGACCTGGTGTTATGTGTTCTGACTTTACCATGAACTACGAATAAGATAAGTCATCAAAGCACTAGCCCAGGGTCGGATAGCTGTCAAAATACAAGCTCATGGAAGATACGCAGTTCGGGTGATTTAGATATAACGCATATTGCATACTAAAGGATTCCCAAAGATTCAAGATTTGCTTATATTCTTATTCATGACCAGGTTGTCATAATTATTATCCAAGACAACAGGTCATATTTACTTTGTGATCAAATTGTATCCCAATATAAATGGGAATTATTTTTATGGAATGTAGACATTATGTAAATGCGTGATTGACTCACACGGTTATCCAAACCTGTCCATGGAATTCCCCTATAAATATTGGAAATATTGGATAGGAAAGGGGGGATTTTTATCTATAATATCGAATCTATGCTGAAATAGTGAGAGAAATAGTAATAAGAGTGACCCGTGGACTAGGTGGATTTTAACCACTGAACCACGTAAAAGTTTTGTGTTCTTGAGTGAATTCTTTATATTTTTCATTACGGTTTACCATTAAGAACTAATCTACCCTTGTTATTTCTTAATACACTGTTGGCGAAAAACTACGTCAACAGTTTTGTGCTTTCATTGAGAGAAAATTTGTGCTTCATCAAAATCCCAGTCGATTCTCATCATGGTTTTCACTCGCTCAATGCATGATAATGAGATAGAACAACCTGGTGGGCAGGAGGCCCATCATACCGCTGTTCCAGACGAGAGTGGCCCTGAGATTCAGCAACATCCAGGAAAACAACTGGCGGAACAAGGCGACACTGGGAGTTAGGCGTCATTGCCGCTGAATCCATATCCAGACTACCTAACTATCGTCGAGTTGGAAAACATGCAGTTGAGGAGCCATCTCGCTAAGGAAAACAGGCAGATTGAGGAGGTTTTGGCTCGGTTACCCCCTCTGGCAACCGACATTGATGTCGGAAAGAAGCAGAGTGGGTCTCATAAGTCCCACACGAATAACCGATCCAACCGAGTCGATCAGTCAGAATTGCAACTCCAAGTTCTGAACCTACGGGATAAGATCGCCAGAATGCTCGACCAAGCGATCATCATAGGGGTCGTCAGCATGTCAGTCGGTCGGTTAGGACTGCAATCCCAAGTTTGGTGCCTTCTTCACCTGCCTCTCGGAATGCCCATTAAAATTCACAAGGGGTGATTGGGACATGCTCACGAAGACAAAATGCTCCAACAAACCCTCCTACGCCGCGATCGGATCACCAGGCACAAAGAACTAGAGGCATTGGAGTAGAAAATTGGCGGGCTAATTTAGTCTGCCCTGATGGAACGATGATAGCCTCACCAATAAGGCGTCCCCCGTCACGTATAAGACATCCAACACCACCTCATCCTCAACGGGACATTCCAGCTTATGGAGACAATAGGAGAAATCCTCCCCCATCTACTAATACTTACGTCCTACGAATACGTGTCGAAAATCCAGATCCTCGGCCCCAACCGCGAGCTATAAGCTTCGCAAATGGAAGTTCTTGGACTGAAATTTTTCATAGCGGTAGGTCCAAGGGCGACCTAAGAAATCAGTTCAGTCCAACATAGAGCCCTCGGTATGATCCGCAACCCGATTTGCGCGATCGTCTGAATTTGCAGAGAAGGAATCCAGCTCGGAATGAAGATATTAACTATACTCGACAAGAAGGAGGTCTATCCATAGTACGCAATAACGGGAATGCCCCACAAAACAAAGCTCGAGCTTGGAGGGACAATAACCCATCAATCACATACGATAGAATGGGAGCTGTTGAACAGCATATATAGTTTTGTGCTTTTATATTTTATTTTCTAAAAAAAAAAAATTTTAAAAAAAACCCTTTTGGTGATATCCGTTTTTCCTATGATAATACCCTTGATTGAGTTTGATTTTAGTTTAAAAAATATATGAATCTTTATTAAGCTTTGTGTTTAATTCTTGTGTCAATTTTGCTTAAAAAAATGAAATTTTGAAAAAAGAAATTATTCATCATAATATGTGAAATAAATAGTTTATTACAACAATTTTTCCAAAATTCACATAATAACTTGATAAATAGTTTTGGACTTCTAATTTAAAGTATATTTTCAAAGCAAGATTGACTATAGAATTAATTACATAAGGTTAATTTTGATTCATATTTTTTTATAAATTATTTTCAATGTGCAATCTTTGAGGACATTTTTGATATCACCAAATAAAAAAAATTTGTGTTTTTTATTTTTCTTTTGCTTGAGGACTAGCAAAATATTAAGTTTGGGGGTGAGATAACTCTACAAAATAGAGTTATTTTACCACTTTTTATGTGTTAATTGTTGCTTCATTCTTGAGTTTTTAAGTGATTTATTAAGTTTTTAAGTAATTTTGAATTTATGGGGTTTATTTTGATTTTATAGATTTTTGTGTATTTTTATAGTTATATTATTAGAAAATGTTATAGTTTAATTATTTAAAATTAACATTGTTAAGTTAGGAGTAAAAAGATGCAATTTTGAGCTTAAATGTTTAAGTAAATTAAGTTTTAATTAATATTTTCATGGAACTTTTGTTGTATATTTTATTATTGAAAATATTTAGTTTTAATTTAATTTATATTTATTTTGCAGAGAATCATTTTTACTCTTGAAAAGAAAGAAAAATGAAGGAAAATGTGGTATTTTCAAGAAAAAGAAAGGAAAAATAGCACTTTTCAAAGGCCCAATACCTCAGGCCCGCTGGCCATTTCCCAGGCCCAATGCCTGGCCCCTCTTATCTGTTGCCAGCTGCTCCTTCCAGCCACACAGGCCCAGGCCCAATCCTGCCCACTTCCAGCAGCTGCACCCAGCTGCCTCCAGGCCCAACTCCACCACCGTATCACCCAGCTGCTCCTTCCCAGCCGAAGTCCCTGCACAACACGAAGACCAGCCATCTCCTTCAGCAGCCTCCAGCTGCCCCATTTCGGCCCAGCACTCCCAGGCCCGCCTGGCTCAATTCACACCCGGCCCAATCAGGCCCACCACGCCCAAGCTGCCAACACAGCCACCAAAAGGCCAAAAAATCATATTTTTCTTCCCAATGTTTTTTTTTCTTTTCACTCAAATATCAATTCACTCTTCCCTATTTTTTCTTACCTAAATAAACATTCCTAATTCATTTTTTTACCCTAGTTTTTCACTAATCTTCCATCCAACCAAACATTTCATCTTTCCAATACCCTTACACTTACTCTTTTTATCCTACCACTTCCCAACCCAATTAAATTAATCAATTTATTTATTTTAATTTGATTAATTTAATCTCCATATTTTGCCTATAAATAGTCTTGTAAGACCATTTGGGGGGCTCTTCTTCATCTTTTCAACCTCTTCTACACTTCATATTTTTCTCTCTTATTTTCACTATTTTCTCTCTACCATTTTCATCTTTTGAAGAGCATGTCAAGTATGTTATTTTGTAATTTTTATTTCAATCTAGTTATGAGCTTCTAATCTTTTTCAAGATTATTAAGATGATGATGAAGCAAAATGTAACTAGATAGTATTTTTTATTATATGTTGATTTCCCATTTGTGCAACATTGTTTATGGATTTTTCTATCAAAGATATGCATTTTTCATCTATTATTGATTGTTAAAGCATATTACACTTAGTTCTTCATTATGCAAAAATATGATATTCTTTAATTAAATATTTTTCATTAAATTGTTCACATCTAATTCAGAGCATAAGTATCATATTTTGCATAAACATAATCTCTTTGATTTTTTGTAGTTTCATTAGGTTGTAACACAACTAATGCTTAGAAATTACATCTTAAGTGAAGAAAAAATCCTACCTTTTTTAAAGTAACTTGTGCTTGAATAGAAAATGTATTTTGAAAAAAATATATTGTGTTTTATTTCAACTATATCTAAACTTGAGAATCAATATGCTTATAAATATTATTGAACTTGCATTTTGTAGATTCTAATATCTTAATAATCTTATTTTACATATCTCATTTAAAAATCATTTTTCTATTTAATCTTAAATATGTTTATTACTTGTCTTTTTATTTTTCTAAAACAAAATCATCAAATATTTGGAACTAAGTTAGAATCTTCTTGCTTTGTTTAAAAGTTTATTTTGATGTTAGTCACTTCCATGAGTTCGACCTCGTACTTGCATGAACATTATATTCTAAAACGATTCGTACACCTGCGAGTATAAATATTAAAACACCCTCTTTCGAGTTCAACAACAATGAAGATAGCTTACAACAATTTCAACATAAAAATCATACAAATATGTATGTTTTAGAGAGCATATTATCAGCATAAAATTCAACTTAAAAGCAACCCAATTATTAATACACAGTTTAACGTGCAGTTGATAGACAACCATCAATTGCTCTCTAGAGAAAGAAGTTAATTCAGTTCTCACCGCAAACACTTAAAAAGCATAACCTATCTGAACTCAATGCACTACGGTCGTTAGAAGACAACGAAATATCAACGAGACCAACACTCGTAACTGCAGTAATAGTCACCTTGGAGGACTAGGGGTCTGGAGATGGGTCTCCATAAGAAACAAGATGATTCTTCCTCCAGTCTAGACTCCCAGATGAGGACGATCTAGACCTGCTTTTCCTAGTCTGCCTAGGAGGAGATGGGGAACCCAACGAGGACATCGATCGTGAAGGGCTTCTGTTCCTATTCCGTGGAGAAGCATGAGATTTGGAACAATGTACTGGTGACCGACTACAGCTATGAATGGGACTCTGGCTGCAGCTACGGCTTCGAATCGGGCTGCGGATGGGGCCGCGGCTATAACGGCGGCTGCGGTAGCGAGGAGGGCTACAGGATACAGAGCGAGTCCTGCTTCTTCTGCTCCTGTATCTACCAAAAAATTAGAACGTACGCAACTACAGAAAGCATTGCAGTTCCTAACCACCTTTGTTTAATAAATAAAAAGAATTAAAGTGAGAAATGCACCGCTGCCAAGCCTCAAACTACACAAAAAAAAGAGGGAAAACTTGCAGATCACAAACCTCACAGGTGTTCGTCCTCTTGGTGGGCTCCTGTAACGCCTTGGAGAGTACCGCCTGTAACTTGAGAATCTGTCACCATGTAAAGTTGGTCAAACACATTGAAATAACCCCATATTCTGTAAGAATTTGTAAAAGTTTGTTGCAGTTTTACCTGTCACGTTCAGTTCGGCCACCATAGCGGTAAGACCTAACAGGAGAAGGAGAGGGTGTTCTGTATCTACGTGCATAAGAGTAGCGCTCACTAAACCCCCGCCCCCTTCTGATGCGCTTGGGTGAGCCATCTGGGGAAACACTTCTAGATAAACTTTTCAATCGATCGCTTGGAGGTGACCTAGCCCGGTGTACTGGACTAGGACTTCTAGAATAGCTCCGACGAGTGTTCCTGTTAGGAGCCCTTATTGGACTTCTGCTGTTCCGACGAGTGTTCCTGCTCCCACTTCTTCGAGAAGATCTGAATGGACTTCTGCTTCTACTTCTTGAAGCTACAAGAGGACTCCTAGTAATTGATTTAGGCAATGATTTTCTCAGGCTCCTGCTGGGGCTTCTTCTAGGACTCATGCTGGGACTTCTTCTAGGTAAGGATCTTTCACCACTCCTGCTAATCCTTTTCTGAATTCGTGTTCTCGCTGGGCTCTCACTGATACTTCTACCCCTCCAGCCCCTCTGTGGACTTCTGCTGACACCACTGACTGGACTTCTACTGCTGTCACTTCTAACTGGACTTCTAGTGAGACTCCTGCTTCTTGGAGGAGGGCTTCTATAAACACTTGAACTCCTGCTCACATGCCTCTTTGGACTCACACTTGGGCTCTTGTGCAAACTCCTTGGAGTAATACTCGTACTCTTACTTATGGTCCTCTTGGGACTTAAGCTGCGGCTCCTGCTCATTAACTTTTAATAAATACCGGATCTGGAAGAACCAGTAATCATAAAGAATGAGATGTGAGATGTGACAAGAATTGAAAGTAGACCTAGATTTGCCAGGATGATCATCGACTATGTCAGGCTGTCCCTCTCCACTTCTGTCAGATTTAAAATCAGCTTGAATGTCATTCCTTTGATGATCTCCATTATCCTTGGGAGATCTATCATCTTCATTGTCAAGTATGTCGGTTTCATCCCTCCTTTTGTAGACTAAAGCATTATTCTTCTCACCATTCAAAGAAGATTTCTCACCAACTACAGAAATTAGGCAGCAAAACAAGGATATGAAACATATCAGGTAGCAAAGAGTTCTAAATAATGGCATAACTGGCAGTCATCAAATGTAGTTGAAAGGTTGATTACCAGCAACAAAAATTCACATACAACAAGGTACAGTCAAACAAGAGCCTAAAGTACTATCTATAATGTAATGCTAAGTAGAGAGTAAACAAGTTATCAAAATCAGCATTCAAAATGGCAAAATGAATGTAACAGTTATCTAGAAATTCAGGACATGAGTATATGTGAAATAGAATAGGTATAACAGTTAACTAGAAATTCAGTACATAAGTATATGTGAAATAGACAAGGTGACGTCAAGCAATACCAGCTTTCGTTGAAGACTCCCTTTTATGCTTGTGATTTTTCGCTTTGACATCACCTTCAGAAGTAGTTTCACTATCACTCTCAGTCTCCGTTGAACTCTCTGATGCCCTTATAAATAGAAATGAAGAATTGTCAATGGTTGCACTTTATTAAGTAAAATTTATATTATCTGGAAGAAAAAAGAATCTAAAAGCGAAGCATAAGCAACTAAAAGGACAAGAGGAAAGCTAAACTAATTAACGTTGACACCATGTTTAATTAATGTTAAAAAGCTTACAAGCCTACAAAAGAATAAAGTTGAACTCATACAACCTATAAGTTGTACAAGTTGTACGTGATTAAGGAAGCGGTCGTGAATAAAGTCCATGCATTCTAACCTTCTTGATCTGTGCTTAGATCTCTTATCACGCCTCCTCCGAGTTTTGTCACGCCGTTTATCCCTATGTTTGTTTTTCTCTCTTTTGGAAGACTTCTTTTTTTGCTTACACCTATCATCACTTGACGAACTAATAAAAGATGATGAGGATAAAGATGAGTCAGAATCACTATCAGACTCAGATGATTCTGACTCAGTATCTGAGGAGCTCTCTGAATCAGATGAATAATGCCGCCTCCTCTTTCTCCTTTTATCTCTTGATGATTTCTTAAGTTTCCCTTTCCGTCTTGCTTCATGACTATTGGCATCAAAAGCAACATCTTCTCTAATTTTCAACTTGTTTCTCTTCTTTTTGTCTGAAAAAAATAATTAACTAGTGAACTAGATGCCCAAAAATAAAAACACCTCCATAGGAAGAAGTTTGATAATCATTACCCTCGTCATATTCTCCACAATTAATGATTTTCACAGTTACAGTTGGCATCCCCTTGTCATCACCCACACTTTCAATCTTTTTTAAAAGTTCATGTCCATGAACAAGCTTCCCAAATACTATATGCTTTCTGTTAAAAACAAATAACCAAAAAGTTCCAGAAGCTTGCATCAGAAATTAGTCATTTAAACTAGGGAAAAAATCATTTCAATTATTTTTTTCTAAAAAATCTAGAAAATTTGCACCAAAATAGCCAGATGTACCTGTCAAGATTATGAGTAGCAGCAAAAGTAATGACAAAATGGGAACCTAGAGAATCACGTTCAGCGAGAGGCATTGATAGGAGACCAGGTCCATCATGCTTTAGTTTGGGTGACTCATCTGAAAAATACAAAGTGCATCAGAATAATGGTGCATATTCCAAAGTTAGATGCTCAAAACCTCAAAAAAACACAAATCCAGTATCAGCAATATAATACACAAACCAAGGAAACACTCCTAAACAATCACGAGGATTTTTAAACTTCACTCCTAAAAACACTAATGAGAGGAACATCCACGTTACTTCTATCTAACAAATGAAGGAAAAGAAACAGCCAACATCAAAGTCCAGTCAATGCTACACTATAAACGATAAACATAATTCATCAACCAGCACATTTTATTTTATCAACAACAATAAGTGCATTTAGTGGAAGCAATGAATATGACATCCTATATGACCAAATATATATATATGGGCATTTATTTATAACACTTAACATGTTAGGTTCAGCAGCTCCATTTCATTTTTTTTTTTAAATTCTGACACAAGTTAACTGTATAGAATAAAACATATGGAAGGTTAAGATTATCTCTAATATGGTCAAAAATCTTTGATAACAATTTTTAAATAGTTTCCATAAAACACATTTTTCCACTAATTGTTTGCCACACCAGAAGTAACCCTAGAATCCAATTTACTTTTGTTGGAAAATCGATAATGTGTTAAATTTTGTGGAGATAAAAAATGCCAATGATCCTTAACTTATATAATATCACCATATACATGCAAAAGCAAGACTGTGACCTCCAAGATCACTCAAACCAGGCAATGAAAAAGAACAAATAAACCCAACAATCAGATAGGGGCGGGGAGAAAGGAGGCAATTTAAAGAACCAATCTGAACATATCCCCTACATTAGAAACAACTGAGATGCCCATTTAATATGGGCTCTTTGATCATTGCCAGTGAAAATTATAACTTAATAAGATTTACAAACTAAGCAAACCCATTTGAAAAAGGGGGAATAAAAGAATAAACATATACTCCCTCAAAATTCACTGTAGTTTCTAGTTACACACCTGATCCATACATTACCTTGAAAGAAGGATCCCTAAAAACCAAGAAAAGAAAAACAAATAAAACAAAGGGAGAGACAGAATGGAGAGTACAAGTGAGAGGGCGGAAGGGAGAAAGAAACACGCATAGAATATTAACGAACACTAACCCGGAAACTTTACCCCATAGATGCTTTCACCGCCAGTACCTGTAGAAGTGAAAATATATTATATATGCAACCAAAGAAGCAAGCAAGGGCAATGAAAGCACAGTCACGCAAGAAAACATGACTAGCAATTTACTGACAGGATAACAAAAAGACCATAGATTTTACCCTATGGTATGGAGGAAAGAAAAATGGAAAGAAAGAAAAAATAGAAGAGAGAGAAAATTGGGGTGATAGAAAAGAAAATGTATTTGCTGTGAAGAAAGGAAAGGACATAATATGAAAAATAAAATTGAAATTTAATAATTTTATATGAATGATTTTGATTTAAAAATAAGTAAATTAATTTAGATATGTATTGTAAAAACATTTCTCTCCATGAGAAATTTTGGTGGGACCCACTCATTATTTTTCTATCCATTCTCTTTTCTTCCCAACCAAGCAATTTTCTTCTCCGCTCCACTTTTCTCTCCAAACTTTTCTTTCCTAAACATAGGGTTAGGCTAAATAACAATTGGTTTGCAAATTAGAAGAACCCACTTTCGCATCTAGAAAAAAAAAATAGGACTAGCTCAAACTACATCACAATAAATATGCAAGACACTACACAAACAAAAAAAATAAAGGCAAGGCAAAAATACAATACTTACCATCTCTTTTGACAAAATCACCACCCTGCAGCCAAAGAAAAAACAGTGATCAGATTACACATGCCTTGAAGTTAAAAGATGAATATGGATATAAAATTTGGTTGGGCATGGTGAAGGCTTATTAAATGTTTGCCAACATAGCAAGTACAACCTTAAAACTACATCACAAGAAATGCAGTCGTGACCATCAGCCCTGTACCCTACAGCATAAACAAGGGTAACTGACTAAAAGACAGACCACTTCCAACACATGCTCAACCAGAAAACTAAGAAGCAAGGGCAAATCAACCTATAAGAGCAACATTTGACTACAAAGTAAGAAAACATACCTCAACCAGATGACCTTTTACAATCCGATGAAAAAAAGACCCTTTGTAGTGTAGTGGCCTTCCACTTCGAGGACCAACTCCTTTTTCTCCTGAATATATATTAAAGAGATAATGATATCAAAAAATCGATTTTATCGTGCTGGAAAATTTTGAAAATAGAAGGTCCTGAAATTTTTGCAGCCAATAAACTATTTCTTACTATTTGTCATCCACTTTCCGGTGAGATATCAATTAAAATTGATATTATACCAATGACGGTGCTATATTTTTAGTTGAGTCATGCTTAATATCTTAATATTTTTTGAAATATCGGTTACTTCTAATTTTTAACACATACATATTGGAATTTTTTTTTAAAAAAAAAGGAAAAAACAGTAGTCTCGTGATTTAATACAACTTTATCATAATACATTTTTTTTAAAAATAATAATAATACGCCATCAGTATTCTCTGCAAAGCTTCATAATGCAAAAAAAATAAAAAATCACTTTTTTTCTTTTTTAAAAAATGTGATATATATAGATCTTTACTTACTTTGTTGCTCTCTTCTCCTTATTCATAGGAAAAACTTTTTATCCATTATAATCCTTAATATTCTCTTTTATTATTGTACTATATTTCATATTTTATTTTTAATAAACATTATTAAGCTTGATTTCTCATCACATGATTATTGTACTATATTTCATATTTATTTTTAATAAAAATTATTAAGCTTTATTTCTCATCACATGTGATTATCATTTGTATATTATTGTAACTGTTCAATTTTATTGTCTTTCTACAAGTTTTATCAAGAGTTTTATATTTTTAGACAAATATATGTGATCTTTATGAATTTTACTCCATCGAAAATATCCCCAATATTTCTATAAAATTATAATAACGATATTTCCATTGACACCGATGTAAAATCATGTGACTCCTAAAAATAGCAGAGGTCTGAACAAATAGATGAAGCCACTGTCCAGGAAAGAATGAATCCAAGGAAACGATCGAGTAGCACCAATAAAAAGAAAATGGAAAACAAATAACATATTATCAAGACCAATAAAATTATAAAATACGAAAATAAAATCCAAACATAAGTAATAATAACAAATAAGAATGCATCTTATACCTGTACAAAGGGCACGAAAGTTTTCTGCTGTTTTAGGAGCAACATCGAAGAAAAGCTGTTAATGAAAACTAGCAATTAGTAGATAGACACAAATAAAGCTTTAGAAAAACAACAACAACAAACATATAAATTTACCAATTGCGAAAGAGACACGTGATACATAAACTGTTCAAAATTGGGCATACCTCAAAAACCATCTTCTCAAAAGGATCACCATCAATAGACACATCCAAAAATACCAACAAGTTATTCCTCTTTGCCATTGTCTTTGTTTTCTAGTTCCAAGAGAAAAAAAAAACTCAGCCGATCGTAACCACGGACCTGATGACAAAATAAATACAAAATGTAAAAATTCCTATTGCGCCTTTTATATCAAAAAAGTAAACCAGTGATTTTCAACAGCAATTCACAGAGCTTGACAACAATGTATTTATAAGGAAATAAAAAAAATTACATACTATGTAATTCAGATAAATGAAGTTATGAAAACTTCACCTATTCAAACAAAGGTTGATTGTCGTCACTTTTAAATGAGTACGGGCAAATACAAAGAAAAGCACATACACATTCATCTAAAATTCACCTATCCTCCCCTCCCCTCCCCTCCCCTCCCCTCACATCCACACATACCCCTCGAATCCTAACCAATTTAGCTCAGCCTAAATTGGCCAATCAACACGCTAGAAACTTATTATTATAGTTTAAGCTTATAATTAAGTTGGTAGCCAATACATACGACACATGAAACATGAAAATATATGTTTCAACAAAAAAAAAAATCACGGCAAAAAATGTCAAGACCCACAGTAGATGATTCTTAACATTTAAAATCCAACAGAATTATTACCTATCAACAAATGTCATAGATACGTTACGATATGCGGAATCCGCAAAGCAACGGCGCATTTGTCTTCAAGAAGCAAGATTGTCTTATGAATCCCAGATCAGCAGACGAGGACGAGAAGTGAAAAACATCAATCAAGAGTAACTCATCCAAATAATTATTAAAAAGACACCAGCAAGATAAACTCATATCCATGAGAGATTAGAGTGCACAATAAAACTAAACTGTCAATTTTCAATAATCACATGATCCTTAAACCCTAGCTCAATTCTCGACTCCACAACCCCTGAATAAAAGCGTTAGAACATAATAATTACATGTGTATCAAAATATTCACAAAATCAATTAAAAAAAATACTGATAAATTTCTTAAAAATATATATAATGAAAAGTTCAGTAATCGGAGTACAAAGATACAGTGGAAATGAGAAAATATTATATACATAAGAAATAAAAATAGAGAAAAACCCTAGGTGCACCTGAGCTATGCAGAACCACAAAAATATTGACGACGACGAGATGAGACTAGGAGAGGAGTGACCGAGTGACGCTGTGAATTAAAACCTAGCCCTTTATATAACGGGCGGCCTGCCTATCTCTGCTGGTCCAAAAAAAATTTACCTCATGGTTCAGTACTTTATTTTACTTTAGGGGCATTTTTTTTTAAGAAATTTTCAAATTTATGACCTTTTTAACATAAGTTTACATAAATATGGTCAAATAACTATTCTCCAATTTTATGGGAATATTTTAAATGAAACACCAAAATTTATGGGATTTTACATTATACGCTCAATCTCTTAATCTCAAAATTCATTCCATTCAAAATAAAGGGCAAGATAGGGTAAGATCATTCCACAGCTCCATGTCCGGCCTCATTTCCCACCTCCGACCACGTCTAACCTCCTTCCCCACCTCTGACCACTAGTGAGCTCGATCTCTGGCACTCTCCAATGGTCATTGATCTCCGAAGATTGGGCTTACATGGCCTCCTACAAATGCAGCAAGGTCAACTCCAACCCTAGTGTGCATCAACAACCCCCACCACCGTTTAGGTATTCTTACGCTAATCAATTCTTCAAGCTCGTCAGGAAGTGATCAAAATCGAAAAAAGATGCCATTAACGC
This sequence comes from Humulus lupulus, assembly GCF_963169125.1. Taxonomy (NCBI): domain Eukaryota; kingdom Viridiplantae; phylum Streptophyta; class Magnoliopsida; order Rosales; family Cannabaceae; genus Humulus; species Humulus lupulus. Next base: position 160,617,563 of record NC_084802.1, on the reverse strand, counting down.
TCGCGGGATTCCAAAACCACCAATTATATGCACTTCAATATGTGGTTCCAAACGTATCTAAGATGGAGAAGGCTTCATTACTTGTTGACACAGTCATCTACATCAACAAATTGAAGGCAAAGCTTGAGGAACTTGAAGCCAAAGTAATTCTCAAAGCTCAGTCCAACAAGCAAAAGAAGAAAGAAAAATGTTGAAGAGGACAACCCAAACCTACTCGAGCAAGTAGGGGTGTTTCCAATGCGGGCGGTGCGATTTTTTTCCAATTTATTGGACCACACCGCATATACAGTTTGAGTAATTTTCCAAATCGCAACCCGCATCGCATAGACCTCAAACCACATTGTTGACTACCTTTTCGTTATCAACTTAATAACAGAATTTAAAGAAAATAAAGAAGATTCACACCAAGATTTTACGTGGTTCAGGTTATAAACAACCCTAGTCTACGAGTCTTTAGTATTAGTGTTCTTGAAGCTTGAGATGGCAAGCTTCAATGGAGGTTTTCTCAGGCAGCGTATAGAGAGTTATGAGTACAAGAAATTGTGAACCCTTTTACAATGGTGTCCTAGCTCTATTTAGAGAGGCTAAGGGTCATTAACTCTCTTAATGAGGAGTTATTACAAGAATATTCCCACATAAGTGGGATTAAATGCCTAGTTAAAACACATTTTTATGATAATGTGGCGGTAGGCCCATGAAGATCGCATGGGGCCCAATTTGCAGGTTGTAGCCCACTCTTTCGGGGAGGCATGTCCCGACACTGTCAGAATGCGGCTGCACGTTTTCCTATGTCAGACGTCGTTGTGGGAAATACCAATTGTCGAGTGTACAAATTCGACACCACTACTCGAGACACCCAAAAAGTTGTCAAACGATCTTGTGGTGGCCCAATGCTACAATGTCTGACACCTGGTGCTCTCTCCAGGCCCCGAGGACAATGTTCCAAGACCTGGAGGACTAGTCAAGAAGGCAAGAAGACTGCTAGGGTGGTCCTCTGGACGTGGCCTCACTTGGAGACATCCACGCCTGAAATGGGATCATGACTTACTTAGGAGGAGACTACACTCCGAGAAGCTCTGGGCGACCTCAGAGCTTTATTATCTCCCAAGGAGCTTAATTACTTCTCTAACAACTGCCATGTGTCTAATGATGAAATCATGGACAACATTTGCCCCCAACATTTGCCACCATTTTGTTCTTGGACAATGAAGACTTAGTTTGAGAGGAGTAATTTCAAAGGTCTTCCTGTAGGTGACGCTTGGGCTCTTCGTGACGTCACACTCGAAAAAGGTAAATCCACGTGCTAACTCCCCATTACTGGTCCCATCAATCGGTTCAATTAATGAGGAGTTTGTTCCACACCCAAGATGTAACGCCTCGTTACCATGTGATTTTAAAATGTGTCATTAGCTCGCTAATCGAGGTTTTAGACCAAAAAAGTGTGATTAAATTAAAATAAAGACTCGTTTAATGAAATTTAAATATAAAATGTTGAACATTCATTTAAATCATAAAAGTGTTACATTGGGATCCCAAAATACTATTTTGAAATATATTTACAATCCAAAAATGTGGGTATAGTCGACCTAAGAGACAAAATCGAACGTTTACAATGTGTCCCTCAAAACAACCCCAGCCGTGGCGGACAGGTAGGTCAAACATGTACGCGCCACTCCATGCCCTCCAACTCATGCTTGGTCGACATTTCCTTTGCCCTTACATGCACCATAGAGCACCCATGAGCCGAGGCCCAACAAGAAAACTACACAAACATAGTATACAACAATTCATTTTAATAAACGCATAACGTAAACAGATACAGCTATTAATTCTCGTAGCGACCTACGCTGATCAAGGTGAGTTACCAAGCACCAGGTTCACGGTCTTCACCGAACAGGTGTGTACAACACCCTTAGAGGGTCTCGCCCAGGCGGCTTGCATTCGGCATGCTTATTGTCGATTCCGACCTTTGTCATTCCTGACCTTTGTCGTTCTTGATCTCTGTCGATTTCGGCCTTTGCCATTCCCGGCCTTTGCCATTTCCGACCTCTGCCGATTTCGGCCTTTGCTTCTCTGTCACAAACACACGTATGATGTATTAGTTGCTGTACAAAATGGTGAATGAGTTGTGTATTTTATTCATGTAAATAACATGTATTTATACAACATTAGAGAAACTAAACTAGGAAAGTAGGAGAGAAATTAGCAAACTAAAATAATTACAATTGACCCTAATTTCTAGCTACTTTACAGCTAATATATTCTAACACTCCCCCTCAAGCTGGAGCATAAATGTTAATCATGTCCAGCTTGTTACAAAGATAATCAACCTGCACCCCATCCAAAGCCTTTATGAAAATGTCCCCTAATTGTTCTCCAGTCTTCACATATCCTATGGAGATCAAGCCTTGTTGAATTTTCTCACGAACAAAATGACAATCATTCTCAATGTGCTTAGTTCTCTTATGGAACACGAGATTTGAGGCAATATGAAGAGCAGCTTGATTATCACACCACAATTTTGCTAGTACCAAAGTCTTAAATCCCACTTCAGTCAAAAGCTAATATATCCACATTATCTGTAACGACCCAAAATCGCTAATAAGGCTTAGGAGCCTTGATTAGTGTGCCGGGGGGGCATAAATGGGATTAAAGTGAATAATATGTATTTGAATGTGATATTATGTGATTAATAGTGCTTAAATGATATTATATGATAATTGATGATATTATATGATGATATGATATATATGTATGAGATATATGTGAGAACCACATTATTATGTGGATAAATCAACAGCCGGTGACTCGAGGCGATCCTAGGACTAGATAGCGGGAAAAGTCACAACGGGGCATTATAATTGACTTTGGACAAGTCAAGGAGTATTTTAGGTATCGGGTAGTGATTTAGACTATCGAGTGATGAAAATAAATAATTGGAGATATATTTGAGGTTAGGATGTCTAGGCGGGATTATTGGGGGATTTTACCGTTTTGCCCTCGGGGACGTTTCCGGCACCCCGAGCTTTGGGATTAGTCTACTAACCTAAGGATATACTTGGAAGACTTTAGAAAATACTAGACACAGGAAATATAAACTGACTCTTTCTCTCTCTTCTCTCTCCTAAGGAAGAACAACTCTGAGTTTTCAAGAGAATCAAGCTAAATATTTGGGAATTGAAGGGAGTAATCTGGAGGATTAGCTCAGGAACTGATCAAGGATTGAAATAGAGCGAAGGTAAGCTTTGAATTTTCGTTTCTATGGTTGGGAATTTTGAGAAATGGCTGAGTTTTAATGGTTGTGGTTTTGGTATTCAAGGTTGGATTTGAGACTGGAATCTTTGAAGTTATGTCAGGGAACTCTTGGAGAAAGGATTCTACAACTGAGGTAAGGTTCAATTCAAAGTTTGATGGTTGAATTTTAGAGTTTCCATGGCTGAGTTTTGTGTTTTTAAGTTAGGAAGTTTCAGTAATTGAAATGGGTCTTTGATGGGTTTCTAGCCTAGGATTCAGCTGGGTTGAGTTGTTGGAATCTTGTGGGAAGTCTTTGAATAATTGAGTTGTGGATTTGGGGGAGTTTTGAGTGAGTTTTCATGAGGTTTGGGAGGTCTGGGTTCGAAGGGGTTGGGTCGCGGCATGGTTCTTGGTGAGCCGCGGCCCTTGGAAGTTGAGTTGTGCTGAGGAAGGAGGGTGGGCCGCGGCCTGGCCTAAGGAATGTCGTGGCCCTTACCTGTTTTTGTGCCCATGGAGGGTTCTGTCTGGGGCCATGCCGCGACATGGATGGCCCATGCCGGGGCCCTTAAGGGATTTTGAGATTTCAGGCTTGGGAATTTAACCTAGGGTGCTCGGGGTTGGGTCTTTTACCATATTTGGTGAAGTTCAATGTTCTGAGGACTAGAACTTGGTTTAGAAACCCATTTAAGGTTGTTAATGGTATCCTTCATCATGATTGTGACTAGGTACTAAGCTAGGGCTCGAGGATCGGATCGCGCTCAAGGAGTATCGCCCGTAACTAAATCATCTAAAAGCTAAAGGTAAGAAAACTACACCCGGATGAATATTTGAACGGGACTAAGGGCTCCCTGATATATATGACTGAAAGAATGGTATTATGCCATGTAAATTGTAAACCAACGACCTAAGGGTGCCACGGTTAACTTGTGCAATTAGCACGGCTCGGACACTGGTATCCGAGGACAGCTTATTATGCACTGAGCTCGGTTTAAGCGGGCCGAAGTCAGTGGGTTAAAACAGAGGGTGCGACCTAAGGTGTTGGCCCTAGTATTTGTGATTGTTAATTATTATATTTGGCTATGAATGTGATTAAGGAGAGTGTCGAATAATCTAAGTATAGATGAAGTTATTGTACCTTGAAGTATGCTTATATGCTATGGGTTGAATATCTGAACATGCTTGCTAGAATATCTGTTTGAAAATATGGTATATGCTGTGTATGTTGTTTTCTTGCTGGGCCTTGGCTCACGGGTGTTGCGTGGTGCAGGTAAAGGCAAGGGCAAGATTGATCAACCCTGATTGGAGAGCTTTGCAGGGTGACTGTACATGTCAGGCCGCTCAACCGCTACGGTTGAGGAGATTACAGGGATGAGAGGACCAGAACCTTGTATTTTGCCTTAGTATGGCTAATGTTTACTCTCAACTGTTGAATTTTGTAAACCAACTTTTAAACACTGTATTTTTGGGGATCCCTTCTGTAAATTGTTTATAACTTATCAAATGTATCTTTTGAGGCCAAAGTGTCTTTTAGCCCTAGAACACACTAGCTAATGACACGTTTTGATTAAACAACTTGATTAGCAAGTCTCACACCTTTATAAATACACAGTGTAGCGGTCTTGGCTATCTAGGGTGTTACATTATCTCACACACAGATTGTGCCATATCCCTATATTCTGATTTTGCACTGGATCTAGACACAACATTTTGCTTCTTACTCTTCCAAGAGACCAAATTACCCCAACAAAGACACAATAACCCAAAGTGGATCTTCTATCTACCTTGGAACCTGCCCATTCTGCATCTAAGAAACACCCAATCTTAGTGTGCCCATGATCCATGTAAACAATACCTTGTCCTGATGCTCCTTTCAAGTAACACAAAATTTGCTCTAACACTGCTCAATGATGAATTGTTGGAGATGACATAAACTGACTGACAACACTAACTGAGAATGCAATGTCTGGATGAGTCACTATAAGATAATTTAACTTTCCAACCAACCTGTGATATTTCTCAGGGTCTTCAAATGGTTCCCCATCACTCGTAAGGTGCACAGCAGGATTCATTGGAGTACTGCAAGGTTTTGCCCCCAATTTTCCCGTCTCAGTTATCAAATCACGTACATACTTCCTTTGAGATAGAAAAATACCTTGTTTACTCCGAGTGATTTCAACTCCCAAGAAATACTTGAGCACCCCCAAATCCTTCGTGTGAAGCTATGTAAGAATGAAAGATTTAAGGGATGAGATTCATCTAGTATCATTTCCAGTAATAACAATGTCATCCACATACACAACTAATAAAATGATATCGACAATTGATCTTTTATAGAACACAGAATGGTCTAACTTACTTTTCAACATACCGAATTCCTCAACAGCCTGACTAAATTTACCAAACCAAGTACGAGGACTTTGTTTCAAACCATATAAATATTTTTGAAGACGACAGACTCGCTCTGACTCCCCCTGAGTAACAAACCTAGGAGGTTGCTCCATATAAACCTCTTCCTGAAGATCTCCACGAAGAAAAGTATTTTTGATATTGAGCTGATGCAAAGGCCAATGATGAGTAGCGTGTAACGACCCAAAGTCACTAATAAGGCTTAAGGGCCTTGATTAGTGTGCGGGGAGGGCATAATTGGTTTATGCATGAATTTATTGACTTAACGTATGATTATATGATAAGCATGCTAGTATATTTGTATGAATATAAATGTGATTATATGCTATAATTGTGAGAACCACATTAGTATGTGGGTAAATCTGCAGCATGCGACTTGAGGCGATCCTAGGGAGCTAGCTAGTGGGAAAGTCACAACGGGGCTTAGTACTTGACTTCGAGCAAGACAAGGGGTATTTTAAGTATTGGATAGTTATTTAGGTTATCGGGTTATGGAAATAAATAATTGGAGATATATTTGAGATAGGAAGTCTAGGTGGGAATACTGGGGAATTTTATCATTTTTCCCTCGGGGACGTTTCCGGTACCCCGAGCCTTGGGATTAACTTAATTGCCTAATGATAGACTAAGTAAAAAGACTCATAACACAGTAGAATATAAGGAACCGACCCTCCCTCTTTCTCTCAAAGGAAAACTACTAGAACTTGAGGATTTTAGCTGGGAATTCAGTGGATTGGGTTGGAGTTTGGAAGGATTAGTCCAGTGTTCAGCTAAGGATTCAGTCAAGAACTAAGGTAAGATTTAAGCTTGAAGCATGGTGATTAAAATTCTATGTTATAGTTGGGTTTTGAGGTGTTTATGAACTTTGGTGTTGAAGGGCAGAATTGAGGCTTGAAAGCTTGGGTTTTAGCTTAGAGGTTGTTAAGGAAGTTGGTTCATCAAAGAAGGTACTAAGCTAGGGCTCGGGAATCAGATCGTGCTCAAGAGGCATCGCTCGTGACCAGTTTATTTGGAAACTAAAGGTAAGAAAATTGTACCCGGTTGTGGATTTATAATGGGACTAAGAGTTCCCTATTTTGTATGCTTTGAAAGGATGGTATTATGCCATGTAAACAGTAAACCAACGGCCTAAGAGTGCCGAAGTTTACACTAGCGCACAGAGCACGGCTCAGCCACTGGTAGCTGAGGACAGCTTATTATGCACTGAGCTCGGTTTAAGCGGGCCGGAGTCAGTGGAGTAAACAGAGGGTGCGACCTAAGGCGTCGACCCTGATTATTATGTGATTTGCTTGTTATTATTGATTGGTGGATTGTTATGCTGTATAGCTGAATGATGATTAGTTGATTCTTTGGTTGAATCTTCATGCTTTGTGATTACTGTGGTATGTTAAGTGTATGAACATGCTTAAAGGGTTATCCAAATGTTATTATTGCTTGTTATGTAATATGATATGTTTTCTTGTTGGGCCTTGACTCACGGGTGCTTCGTGGTGCAGGTAAAGGGAAGGACAAGCTTGATTAGCCCTGATTCGGAGAGCTCTGAGAGCAGAATGTACATGATCAGCTACTCAGCCGCCACGGTTGAGAGGGAGATAGGAACAAGAGAACCAGAAACGTCTGTTTTTCCTTAGAGTGGCTAATGGTTGTTTAAACTTTGGGAATTTTGTAAACTCACTTTTGAGCGCTGTTCCTTTTTGGGATCCCATGTGGAAAAAAATGTTTAGTTATATGAAATGTATCCTTTTGAGACCAAAACCTTTTAACCCTAGTTCATTAGTGGTTTCTGCATCACATTTTTCACTAAATGACTTGATTAGCAAGTCCTGCACCTTTATAAGTACACAGTGTAGCGGTCTTGGCTATCCAGGACGTTACATAGCGGCCATGGAAATAAACAGGCGAACAATTGTAAGTTTCGCAATAGGAGAAAAAGTATCACAATAGTCCACTCCATAGGTTTGAGCATAACCCTTAGCAACAAGATGGGCCCTTAATCGAGCAATTGTTCCATCTGGATTTACTTTCACCGTGAATACCCATTTACACACTATGGCTCGTTTTCTTGAAGGTAAATCAACCAAGTCCCAAGTACCATTCGCATTTAAGGCATTCATCTCTTCTGTCATAGCATCATGCCAACCAGGATGAGATATGGCTTCACGAATAGTTTTAGGAATCGAGATAGAATCAAGAGAAACAATAAATGATCAAGAAGAAGAGGACAAATGATTATAAGAAACAAAATAAGAAATAGGATAAGTGCATTGGTGTTTACCTTTACGTAGTGCAATGGGAAGATCATTTGTAACGACCCAAATTCGCTAATAAGGCTTAAGGGCCTTGATTAGTGTGCCTGGAGGACATAATGGGAATTATGTGTGACTTTAATTAGTAAAATGCATGATTATGATTTAAAGCATGTTATATGACTATTTGAGATGCATGACTATGTGTATTAGTATGCATGTAGGCCCTGATAGGTTAGAAGGGCGTAATCGTAATTTTGGCCATAATGGGCATCACTATATTGATATATGATGTGGATATATCTGTGATCTGTGACTCGAGACGATCCTAGTGAGCAAAGTAGCGAAAAAGTCATGGCGGGGATTTATACCCGGCTCGGGGTGAGCCTAGGGGTATAAATGGGAATTTAGTGAGTATATTGGGGTCCATTTTTACATCGAGGAATATTATTGGTGATTAATTAGGTATCGAGAACTAAGCGGTAAATATTAGGGACACTCGAGGAGTTAGCGGGAATTGGGGTGAAATGACTAAAATGCCCTTAAGTGGATTAAAAGACCTGAGATTAAAGGGGAGGGCAGTAAGGTCATTTGGCTTGCAAGGGATAGATATGCTGAGGTTTTATACTTAGTGGGAATTGTAGAAAAGGGTAGAAGGCTGAGGAAAGGAAGAAAAAGAAAGGGAGAAAACAGAGAGTTTCCTAAGGTCGGTTTATGCTTTCTTCATCAGTTTCTTGAGTATTTTTGGGGTAAAGCTCAGGGAGGAGCTAAGTTAGGCTGAGCATCAAGAATCCTTAAGCTAGGATTGGAGAATTGGCAGAGGTTTAGCAAGAACACCCTAACACTTGAGGTAAGGCTTTGTAGTTTCTTTAATTACTGGTTTTGGTTTTCAAACTATGTGTATAAGCTGAGTTTGATGGGAACTTTAGGGAATTCAGGCCAAAGGGTGAGGAAGAGCAAGCTAAGGAGGTGTAGAGGTTGTCTTGAAATCGAATTCCCATTAAAGGTATGAAGTTCTGAGCTTTAACTTTGATGTTTTGACTGGTTTCTGCTGAGTTTTGAGTTAGGGTAAGTTATGGTGAATTTTGGGATTAGGGATGCATGTGCTTGAGTTTTGGGTATTTGGGGTGCTTGGGATGAGTGGAGTGTGTTAATAAGGTTGTTTTTGAGTTTGGTGAGGGTTTGGAGAAGTTTTGGTTGAGTTTGGTTCGAGGAAATCGCAGGAGGAAAAATTGGGAGGTTGCCTGTCTGTGACTAGCGCTACAGCGCTAGCCTTTGGGCGTTGTAGCGCTAGGCCAAGCTTCCTGGGGGGATTTTGCTTCTGCTTGTAGCGCTGTAGCGCCCTCCTAAGAGCGTTGTAGCGCTGCCCTATTTTTAGAAAGGGATTTTAGGGTTGTTTGCAAGGGTTTTTGACCAAGGGTTTGGGGTTTGATTCCACCACCTTGTTTGGTGAAACTAGAACTTCCCGGGGGGCTCGGGATTGGTCCCGAGGCTAGGTTTTGGACTTGAGGTTTGGTGATAACTTTGACCTATGGTTATGTTTAGGTGAGCGCTAGGGCTCGAGGGGGATTGTGCTCAAGGAGTCAAGTGATCAAAGCTAGCGAATCGAAAGGTAAGAAAACTACGGCCGGTTATATGTTTGTGATGGGACTAAGTGCTCCCGATTTTTGTATTATGTCAATGATGGTATCATGCCATGGGACATCTGATAGCAGCCTAAGGGTGTCGTACACAATATTTGTACACAGGGCGCGGCGTGGTAGCCGAGGATAGCTTAATATTCACTGAGCTCGGTTTAAGCAGGCCGGAGTCAGTGGGATAACGGAGGGAGCGGCCTGAGGGCACTAGCCCTAGTTATCATTTGTGAACTGATATATGATATGAGTTGATATGTTTAGTATGCTGAATACTTGACTATTCTGAGTGTTGATATGATTAAGAATATGCGATGCAACATGAGATATTGGTTTGTCTGTTGATTGCTTATGCTCTGTTGTTGTGTTTTCTTGTTGGGGTTCACGGGTGCTACGTGGTGTAGGTAAAGGCAAAGGCAAGTTGGACCAATCCTGAGATGGAGAGCTGCGGGGTTGAATGTACATAGCCAGTTGTTCGATCGCCATGATCAGGACAGGGATTGCCTAACTGTCTGTTTTGTCTTAATATGGCTTGATATTGTATTTAAACCTTATATCTTTTGTAAACGGTCTTTAATCTTAATATTTTTGGGATCCCACGTAAACAGGAAACATCTCTTTATGAAAAGTGTGACTTTTGAGACCAAAACATTTTAACCCTAGTTCCTTTGTAGTTTCAAAATCACGTTTTTAATTAAACGACTTGATTAGCAAGTCTAGCATTTTATAAAACACACAGTGTAACGGTCTTGGCTATTAGAGGGTGTTACATCATTGCTTGGGTCCGGATCTGAGGACGAAGAAGCAAGTGTAGGACATGAAACGGGAGGTGGACGCCTGTAGTACACTTTAATAGGTGGCGGAGGCATGTCAGGAGTTGTAACCAAGGCAGGTGGAGGAACAGGAGACTCGTCAGAACATGTGTCAGGGGCAGAAGATGTGATAGAATATACCAACAAATTATCATCCTCCCCCTGATGAGTAGGAGTAGATGAAGATGAAAAATAGGGTGTATTTTCCACGAAAGTAACATCAATAGAAACAAGATATTTGTTAAGATCAGGAAAATAACACCTATACCCTTTCTGAAGATGAGAATAACCAAGAAAGTCACACTTTAATGACTTAGGATCTAATTTGGTGACATGTGGATGACATCTCGAGCAAAGAAAACACTGCCAAATATCCGAGGAGCAACTAGAAACAATGACTTGCCAGGAAAAAGAATTTTATATGGGATCTCACCATTAAGAACAAAGGATGGCATGCGATTGATAAGAAAACATGTTGTGGAAACAGCATCGGCCCAAAAATGTTTAGGAACGTGCATTTGGAACAAGAGAGCTTGTGCAGTTTCAAAAAGGTGTTTGTTTTTACGTTCGGCTACACCATTTTGGGATGCAGTATCAACGCAAGAAGTTTCATAAAGTATGTCATTAGAGATCATATAAGAGTGAAATTGAGCAGATGTAAATTCCTTGGCATTATCACTTCGCAAAGTACGAACAGAAACATTAAATTGATTTTTAATCTCAGCACAAAAAGCACAAAATATAGAAAACAACTCAGAACGATTTTTCATTAAATATAACCAAGTTACACGAGGATATTCGTCCACAAAAGTAACAAAATACCTAAATCTAGGTTTAGACAAAATAGGAGGACTCCAAACATCAGAATGAACTAATTCAAAAGGAACACTAGCACGTTTATTGACTCGAGGACTCGAACTAAGACGATGATGTTGGGCAAACTGACACGACTCATAATCTAATGAAGACACCTTACTATATTGGGGACAAAGTTTCTTGAGCAAAGAAAGGGGTGGATGGCCCAAACGGCAATGAGCCTCAAAAGCGGAAGAGACACTCAGACAAGCAATAAAAGTTGGTGGCAGTGGATCAAGAACATATAGGCCGCCACATTCATGTCATTTACCAATAATCTTCTTCGTCATAAGATCTTGAAATAAACAATTATTGGGAAAGAATGAGATGCAACAATTTAGTATATGAGTGAGTTGACTAACAAAAAGCAAATTAAAGAATAAATTAGGTAAGTGTAAGACTGATGACAAAGTGAGCAAAGGCGTAGGAGTAATAGTGCCAGATCCAAGAACAGGAGATGGTGACCCATCAGCTAAGGTAACAGTAGAGGTAGGACTATGAGACTGAAAAGTGGAAAAGAGACGGGAATTACCTGTCATGTGATCTGTGGCACCAGAATCAATGACCCATTTTGAGGATGTGGAAAGAAGGCATGCATTAGATTTACCTAAATCAACAATCGCAGTGACAGAAGGAAATTATTAGATCAATCCCAAGGCTCGGGGTACCGAAAACGTCCCCGAGGGCAAATTGGTAAAATTTCCCCAAAATTCTCGCCTAAGCTTCCTAACCTCAAATATATCTCCATATATTTATTTCTAGAACCCGACAGTCTAAATAACCACTCGATACCTGAAATACCTCTGACTTGTCCAAAGTCAAATATTAAGCCCCGTTGTGACTTTCCCGCTATCTAGCTCACTAGGATCGCCTCAAGTCGCTCGCTGCAGATCTACCCACATAATAATGTGGTTCTCACAAATATAGCATACAACCACATTTACATTCATATAGCCATACAAACATGTTTATCATATAATCACACATTAATTTAATAATTTCCACACAAAAACCAATTATGCCCTCCCGGCACACTAATCAAGGCCCTTAAGCCATATTAGTAATTTTGGGTCGTTACAATCAGTCCTTCCTTCAGTTTCTCTAACCCTTGAATCCTTTCTGTCACAGGGTATCACCAAGAAACTGAACCGATCTTCAAATTTCTTCACACCCTTCCAAAGTATCCTTAGAATCACCTAGAATAGAATGGACAATTCTCAACACATGAGATAGATACAAAGAGAAGAAGAAGAGAAGAGAATATTGAGGCTTAGAAAATGACTTATGCTGTAGAGAGAATCTAAAACCCAGAGCATCAATAATAGATCTTCTAATTTTCTGTCAGATAGTCTTTCTGTATATTCTCCTTTCAACTTTCACTTAGCATTCCTTTTATAGACTCAATTAGGTAATTTATTTTAATTAAAAAATCAATAAAATAATAGATAATATCAGGCATTAGGTCGAAATTCTCATGGGTTTTAGACCCGTGAAATTTCCCATTTAATTATAAGCATGTTGGACTTAAAATCAAGGCCTGTATTATTTGTATTGATTAATTAATTAAATAATTATTTAAATCCTTTATCAAATTAATTGTAGCGACCCAAATTTGCTAATAAGGCTTGGGGCCTTGATTAGCATGCCTGGAGGGCAATAATTGTTATACTGTATTAATATGTGAATTTAATGAATATGTGATTAGAAATGCATGTGTTATGTGAATTAAATATGCATGTGGGCCCCATTTTGTTGTTAGGGGCATATTTGTAATTTTAGCCTACTGATGGCATAAATGTAATATTTGTATATGTTGTGGTTGATACCACGTGTGGGTGGTGATATAACTGTGATGCACGTTCCGAGACGGTCTTAGGGAGCTGTTTTGCTAAAGGTCACAACGGGGTCAAATACCCGGCTCGGGAGGAGCTTAGGAGTATTTTGGGAATATTATAATGTGTTCAGGAATTACTGAGTAGTGGTTAGTAAATTCAGCAATGGTTTAAGCGTGTCGGGATTAAACGAGAATTTTTAGGTATACTCGAGGACTTAGCAAGAATTGGGTGAAATGACGGAATTTCCCTTGAGGTTAGGATAAGAACTTTATTAAGGGGAAAGGGTAAAGTGGTAATTTGGCCTTAGGAGGGGATTAACTTGGCTGAGAGGAGTTAGTCACGTTACTTACACTTAGGCTATTCAGGAATTTTCTACTGGAAGTATAGAGAGAACTAAGAAGCAAAAGGGAAAGGGAAGAAGGGCTAGTTTCTTGAGACCAAGGAAGGAGTTCAGGGCTGAGATTGGGGCAACTAGAGTCAAGCTTAGGCCAAGATTAATCCAGAGGTAAAGCTTCATCTCTGAATTTTAGTTTTCTCGCAAGTTTTTTTAGAGTTTGGGTTGAATTCTGAAAGTTGGGTTTTGGCTTAGTAATTGTGAAATTCAGCTTGAGAAGCAAAGGAATTAAGCTTGGAGTTGGATTTGGAAGAAGCTCAGAGTCGAATTTCAGCTTGAGGTAAAATTTCGTGCATCTTTGAAGTTGATTGTTGGTGTGGTTTAAGTTCTGTAAGGCCTGGTTTAAGTTTTATGAAGTTTTAAACCAATTTGTGAATCATGGGTTTGAATGTGTGTTTGGGCTTGTTATTGATGTTTTCGAGTTGCCATATGGTCTATTTGGGGTTTTGGAATGAATTTGGGATATAGGTATGTCTTGGTATTGATTTGGAAGTGTTTTGGCTCGGGAAAATGTTGGGAAAAACCCAGTTTTCTGGGTTCGCGGTGCTAGGATGCATCAGGGGAAGGGCACCATTCTGGGCGCCGCGGCCCCTATAGGGTGGTGCCGTGGTGCTAGGCCAAATTCTGGGCAGGGGAAAAATGTGTTTTTGGGGTTTTGGCTTAGGGGGCTCGGGGGATGCTTCCGCTACCTTGTGGGGGGAAACGGGAGGTCCCGAGAGCACGGGATTGGTTCCGGGGGATGATTATAAATTGGTTAGTAATGGGAGTGCTATGTATGTGTTGTGACTAGGTTTTCAGTGAGGCTTGGGTTAGAGGACCGTGCTCGAGATTTCGGTGCTCAAGAAGCTCCATACACAGGTAAGAAAACTGCTATACCCATAGAGCAGGGCGAGGCCCATAGTTGTGTTGTAGGGCATGGTCGTATACGGTTATATGCAGGGCATAGCCCATTGATTATGTTAATACATGTTTAAGTGTTTGATTAATTATGCTATGTATGCAAATATGTAAATGATCGGCAAGAGCCGGGAACGGTGAAGGCCGAGAACGGCAAGGGCCGGGAACAGCGAAGGCCGAGAACGGCAAGAGGGCCGGGAGCAGCGTTTAGCATGCGGAGTGCGAGTTGCCAGGGTAAGACCCTAAAGGATACTTGGGATATCCTTATGGTGTAGACTGTGAACCCAGGGCCTGGTAAAGCACCTGGGACGGCATGGTTGTACGTGTTTAGCCTATTGGCAGATTTGTTAAATGCTGAGTAATTGATATGCATATGTTATCTATTTGTGTGGAGTTTTCTTGCTGGGCTTCGGCTCATGGTTGCTCTGTGGTGCAGGTAAGGGCAAGGGGAAAGCCGACCAATCATGAGTATGGAGAGCATGAGGTGATGCGTACATGTCTGGTCTGCCTGGCTGCCACGGCCAGGGGTATTTTTGGGTGATGCTTTGTACTGAATCCTATTTTGTCGTTTAGTCGACTTAAAACATATTTTGAGTTGTAAATATTTATAAACAGTATTTTCGGGATCCCTAATGTAAAACACTTATAACTTTCAATGAATGTTTACATTTTCAAATTATGTGGTTTTAATACAGTTTAGTTACACTTTTGAGTTAAATGCTTGGTTAGCTAGTTAAGTGCACATTTTAAACTCACTTAGTAATAACGGCTCTAAGGTAGTAGGGCGTCACATTAATTATTTATAATATGAACCTTGATTTAAACTTATTGATTAATTTAGACATCAATTTGTCTTAATTAATAAATTTTCCCCAAAATCTCTTTTCTTCTCTAGATTGTATAACTCTGTGAAACTATCCAAAATTGACCTGCTCAACTTTGATAATTTTAATTCATAATTAAATCAATTAATTGAGATTATCTAGATGATTTTCTCCAATGTACAGTGGGGACCATGGGCCTATGAAATCAAGCTTCAATGAGTTATCATAAATTTACAAATAAATTTACTAACTTATTAATTCCTCGTGACTCCATTGAAGACTCAGAATTGCACTCTTGAATTCATAGAACACTCTATAACAATATAGAAACATTATTAGTTATCGATTGTTACAACCATAATTGTCACTCAATCCTTTATAGATGGTATACAATGAGATGGGACTAAAATACCGTTTTACCCCTCATTGTATTTTATCCTTAAAACACTTAGTTCCTTGTAAATGATATTTCAGTAAACTAATATTAATTACTGAAATGAGATATGTATCATTTAGCACCTTGAACCAAACTAAAAGGAAACCATCTTTTTACTTCTTCATCAGAAGCTATAGATGTTCATATATCTATGATTAACACTCCCACTCAATTATACTACCGAGTTCCCAAGATGTAAGTGTGGGCTAGTCCGTAGGGTAAGCTAGTAACGAACAAGTGAAAGAACTCATATAATACAATCAGTTAGAATACTAACCACTCATAGGGTCAACTATATGTATGACTAGAATAGATAATAACAGTATGTTTACTTATCTTATCTACTGTCAATATCGGTCCAATCTGATGCAACAAATACATCTGATATTTTCTACTTGCTAATGTTCTAGAAAGAACATAACACTGCGATGTGTAAGTAGATCATACCGTAGATTGGCAAGTCAGCGTAAATCCTGTGCACTGACTAATCTTAGGACTAACCTATGTTTGAACATATAATCATATTTATATTCGACTGTGATTACCTCAGTATAAATACGATTAGCTATATGCTCGGGATTTAATAGAAGTTTATATTAAACAAATAATCAGGAAATAAAACATGTGAGCAAAGTGATTGAACAAGTCAAAAAATGATTTCTATTCTTTTATTGATAATAAAATGAGAGTAAAAATAAATTAAGTTTTAATGAGGGTATAAAACCCCAACAAACTCCCATTTGCACTAATTGAAACTAATGCCTTATGTCTACTAATCCCATTTCCTTGATATGCTTATCAAATGTAGCTTCTGGTAGTGTCTTTGTAAACGGATCTGCAAGATTGTCTTCAGATGCAATCTTCATAACCTTCACATCTCCCCTGTGATGAGGACACCAAGACTAAAGATCCAAGTCTAGTTCCAGTTGGTCTGGTGACGAGGGCGCGAGCCAAAAGACTCAGTTTAGGAGCTTGATGAGTCTTATTGTATTTTGTCATCTTGTATTTTTTATTTAGTCTTTGTTTATTTTGTGAAAAGTCAAACACTTGACTTGTGTGAGTCCAAGAGTCCTTTTCTCTTTAATTTTCGGTTTTCATTAGGAAGACAAAAGGCTTGTCTTTAATTTCAGTTTTCATTAGGAAGACAAAAGGCTTGTTTTTTTAAATTTCGATTTTGCTTTAGGAGACAAAGGGGCTTGTCTTGATGTAATTTTCGCCTATATTAGGCCTTGAAAACATTTGGAAAAATCAGATTATGTGGAATGAAAATTGTGAGTGTTTTTCTTCTTGAGTTCTTGAAGAAACTTTTGAACTTATCAAGGGGTTCCTTGTGGCGTTCAACCTGACTTATCAAACGGATTCCCATCCCTGTTTGTGGCGTCTTCCTCATACCAAGGTTCGTGCTTGGTTAAGCATTGGGTCGCGGTTCTTCATCCCCAATTTCGTGTGTTCTTGGTGGCTGTGCCATATTTGGTGTCGGGTTTCATCACAGTGTTGGTGTGGTTCGTATCACCCTGGCCACATATTCTCGAATTATGTGATATTTCCTTTCTATATGCTTACTCATCTTGTGACTTCGAGGTTCTTTCGAGTTGGCTATCTCTCTTGTATTGTCACAAAACAATATAGGCGGTTTATCCGTATCTGGAATAACACCAAGATCTGAATAAAACTTCTTTAGCTAGACTATTTCCTTAGCTGCTTCAGATGTAGCTATGTACTTAGCCTCCATGGTGGAATCTGATATGAACCACACCAACATTGTGATGAAACCCGACACCAAATATGGCAGCCACCAAGAACACACGAAATTTGGAATGGTAAACCGCGACCCTATGCTTAGCAAAGCACGAACCTTGGTATGAGGAAGACGCCACAAACGGGGATGGGAATCCGTTTGATAAGTCGGATTGAACGCCACAAGGAATACCCTTGATAAGTTCGGATAGTCTCTTCAAGAACTCAAGAAGAAAACCTCTCAATTTTCATTTCATCATGATCTGATTTTTCCAAATGTTTTCAAGGCCTTATATAGCTGAAAAATACATCAAGACAAGCCCCTTTGTCTTCCTATAAACCGAAAAAATAAAGACAACCTTTTGTCTTCCTAATGAAAACCGACAAATAAAGACAACCCTTTGTCTTCCTAATGAAAACTGAAATTTAAAGACAACCCTTTGTCTTCCTAATGAAAACCGAATATTAAGGACAAAAGGACTCTTGGACTCACACAAGTCAAGTGTTTGACTTTTCACAAAATAAACAAAGACTAAATAAAAAATACAAGATGACAAAATACAATAAGACTCATCAAGCTCCTAAACTGAGTATTTTGGCTCGCGCCCTTGTCACCAGACCAACTGGAACTAGACTTGGATCTTTACTCTTGGTGTCCTCATCAGAATCTGAGATTGCAGACTGCTTTACGCTTCTCCATATCACAGCTCCACCCCAAGAGTAAACACCATTACAGAATTAGACATCCTGTCATCGACATCAGTACGAAAATCTGAATCGGTGTACCCTACATGGTTTAGAACACCACCTGTGACGCCCAACGTCACTGTGGCTGCTTTCTTGAATGACGACTGGCCCTACAAACCAACACGACTCTTTCCAGCGTGCTTTGTCCTCACTCGCATGCTTCCTTGGAAAACTTCCCAGGAGGTCACCCATCATCAGATTGCTCTAGGTCAAGCATGCTTAACTATGGAGTTCTCAAGTGATGGGCTACCGAAAAGAAGATGCATCTTGTTGATATAGGTAGTACCCATCAATCTATTTAAGCCCTCTTCAACTGTGTAGTCCCATACCTACACAGTCTTAGAATCATCACACTTGACCTTCCCCAGGCAGTGTGGGATTGCACAGCTTTTTACCCGGTCTTTCCCCCTACGGATCTGATAAGTACCGAATTTGTCTATTTTTAATTCATTATTCTTCTATTATTATGCACTTGATTGTTTATTTATATATGTTTAATTATTTTATTTTGTGTTTTTAGGATTTTCAAGACATTTGAGTGAAAATGAATGAATTTGTGATGTTTTACAATGGTTAAGCTTGAAATTACAAGTCTGAAACTTTACACTTGATTTTGATAACTTTTCAATTTTTTTTTGGAAATATACCTAGAAATAAAAGTTTTAGATATTATTCTTATCTTTCTATATCTTTTTGAGGAAGTTATGCTTAAAATACTTTCGGTCATGCAACAGAAGAAAACTGAAAAACGGGAAAACTTGCAATGGTCGCGGCCAGCCTTATTCCAGGCCGCGACATGGGGGATAGAACGTAGTAGTTGCGGCCAGCAATGTCTCAGGCCACGGCTGGAGCCCGATTTTCTGGAAAATACATTTTTCTAGTGGCCGCGGCCGGCGATCGATTTTTCCTTAAATTTCAATCTTTAAATGTAATTTTTCGGGGGCTATAAAAGGGATTAGGGTTAACTTTTATTATAACTTTGGATTGCGATTTTTAGAGGCTAGAGCAGCAGAGGAGGAGGAAAAAACATCATCATCTATATTCTTCAATCTAGTTTTTCTTTCTTCTCAAAACTCTTTTGTTTTCATTGAATATTTATCTTTATGAATATGAATATGATTATGGAGTAGTTTTCTTTATAGTTAAGGGTTATTTCAAAACCCTAGACATGAGATCTTGAATGCATTGATGAATTTTATTCTTTTTATTCCCTTATATTAAATTGCTTCTATTTTTCTATTTGAATGTCATGGATCTTGTAAAATCTTGTTTAGATGGCCACTAATTAAGGTTTTGCATTGTTCTACTATCATCTTAGGATTTCTATTCACCTAATAAGTTAGAACCTAGGTTAAATGAATTGCATGCTTAATGAGAAATAGAACCTATGTTAAATGAATTGCATGCTTAATGAATTTGTTGCCTAGATCAACCTGTTTCTACAAAGTTTAATGCTTTTACTAGGTTAAATAAATAGCATGCTTAATGGGTTTATTGCTGGGTAAAAAGGGTTAATTAAGAGCGCTTAGCTTTAATTAATTATTTTAGGGAAACTGGGATAATTGACTGCTTAAGTGTTATCTGCGGGGTTAATAGTTTAATTGGGAATAGGGAATATTATTCATCATTGTTGATAGATTGATTGTTGAAGGTGGAGAGTAATTATTGACTATTTCTTTAATATCGTTATATCCTTAGTTATTCAATTGTTGATATTTATTTCATTTTATATTTTCAGCTATTAAAACTAAACCCCTTTTTAATTTCAATCTAGTATTATTTTGAATAATAATTTGATCATAGTCCTCATGGGTTCGGCCCTTATTTAGCGCTATACTGAAGTAGCTGGTGTACGTGAATAAAAAAAAAAATATTTAAATTTGATACGGCATACGAAATATACATACACAGTCTTAGAATCATCGCACTTGACCTTCCCCAGGTGGTGTGGGATTGCACAGCTTTACCCGGTCTTTCCCTTACGGATCACGGGATTTTGACTGTCACAATCACCCTCCCTTAAGGGCCCGACGTCCCCGTCGGCCACACTTCCTGCTGGGTCAAGGCTCTGATACCATTTGTAACGCCCCACGTCACTATGGCTGCTTCCTGAAATGACGACTGACCCTACAAACCAACATGAGTCTTTCCAGCGTGCATTGTCCTCACTCGCACGCTTCCTGGGAAAACTTCCCAGGAGGTCACCCATCTTGAGATTACTCTAGGTCAAGCACGCTTAACTTTGGAGTTCTCAAGTGATGGGCTACCGAAAAGAAGATGCATCTTGTTGATATAGGTAGTACCCATCAATCTATTTAAGCCCTCTTCAACTGTGTTGTCCCACACCTACACAGTCTTAGAATCATCACACTTGACCTTCCCTAGGCGGTGTGGGATTGCACAGCTTTTTACCCGGTCTTTCCCCCTATGGATCACAAGATTCTAGTTGTCACAATCACCCCCCTTACGGGTCCGACGTCCTCGTCGGCCACACTTCCGGGTGGGTCAAGGCTCTGATACCATTTGTGACGCCCCACGTCACTATGGCTGCTTTCTTGAATGACGACTGGCCCTACAAACCAACACCAGTCTTTCCAGCGTGCTTTGTCCTCACTCGCACGCTTCCTGGGAAAACTTCCCAGGAGGTCACCCATTATCAGATTGCTCTAGGTCAAGCACGCTTAACTGTGGAGTTCTCAAGTGATGGGCTACCGAAAAGAAGATGCATCTTGTTGATAGTTTAATTGGGAATAGGGAATATTATTCATCATTGTTGATAGATTGATTGTTAAAGGTGGAGAGTAATTCTTGACTATTTCTTTAATATCGTTATATCCTTTGTTATTCAATCGTTGATATTTGTTTCATTTTATGTTTTCAGCTATTAAAACTAAAACCCCTTTTTAATTTCAATCTAGTATTATTTTGAATAATAATTTGATCATAGTCCTCGTGGGTTCGACCCTTATTTACCGTTATACTGAAGTAGCTGGTGTGAGTGAATAAAAAAAATATAAAAATTTGATACGGCATACGACACATACATACACAATCTTAGAATCATCACGGGATTGCACAACTTTACCCGGTCTTTCCCCTTACGAATCACGGGATTCTGACTGTCACCTCCCTTACGGGCCAGACGACCCCATCGGCCACACTTCCTGCTGGGTCAAGGCTCTGATACCATTTGTAACGCCCCACGTCACTATGGCTGCTTCCTGAAATGATGACTGACCCTACAAACCAACATGAGTCTTTCCAGCGTGCATTGTCCTCACTCACACGCTTCTTGGGAAAACTTCCCAGGAGGTCACCCATCGTGAGATTACTCTAAGTCAAGCACGCTTAACTTTGGAGTTCTCAAGTGATGGGCTACCAAAAAGAAGATGCATCTTGTTGATATAGGTAGTACCCATCAATCTATTTAAGCCCTCTTCAACTGTGTTGTCCCACACCTACACAGTCTTAGAATCATCACACTTGACCTTCCCTAGGCGGTGTGGGATTGCACAACTTTTTACCCGGTCTTTCCCCCTACAGATCACAGGATTCTGGTTGTCACAATCACCCCCCCCCCCCCTTTACGGGCCCGACGTCCTCGTCGGCCACACTTCCGGCTGGGTCAAGGCTTTGATACCATTTGTAACGCCCCACGTCACTATGGCTGCTTCCTGGTTACCAGAATCCTGTGACCTGTAGGGGGAAAGACCGGGTAAAAAGCTGTGCAATCCCACACGTGTGATGATTCTAAGACTGTGTAGGTATGGGACTACACAGTTGAAGAGGGCTTAAATAAATTGATGGGTACTACCTATGCCAACAAGATGCATCTTCTTTTCAGTAGCCCATCACTTGAGAACCCCAAAGTTAAGCGTGCTTGACCTGGAGTAATCTCAAGATGGGTGAGCTCCTGGGAAGTTTTCCCAGAAAGCGTGCGAGTGAGGACAAAGTACGCTTGAAAGACTCATGTTGGTTTGTAGGGTTAGTCGTCATTTCAGGAAGCAGCCATAGTGACGTGGGGCGTTACACCACCCTTGTGGACTAACATATAATCCCTAATCCGCCTTAAATACTTCAAAATATGCTTAACTGCTATCCAATGTTCTGGTCTTAGGTTTGACTGATACCTACTCACTACTCCCACAGCATAGAAAATGTCTGGTCTAGTACACAACAAAGCATACATCAGACTTCCAACTGTCGATGCGTAAGGAACTTTTATCATTGCATCTTCCTCTTCAGGAGTCTGGGGAGACTGCTTCTTTGAAAGATGAAATCCATGGCAAGAAGGTAGACGTCCCTTCTTGGAATTTTTCATTGAGAAACGTTCAAGCATTTTATCAATGTAAACTGCTTGAAATAGAGCTAAGAGTTTGTTATTTCTATCCCTAATGATCTGGATACCTAGAACATAACTTGCTTCACCCAAATCCTTCACCTGGAATTGAGTGCTCAACCAATTCTTCACATCTGATAATTTCCTAACATTGTTTCCAATGAGTAAGATATCATCTACATAAAGAACCAGGAATATCATTATTTGATTTACCTTCAGTTGGTAAACACAAGGCTCATCAATATTTTGTTCAAAGTCATAGGTTTTGATTATTTCATCAAACCTAAGATTCCAGGAACGAGAAGCTTGCTTAAGTCCATAAATAGACCTATTCAACTTGCAAACTTTTCCTTCTTGTCTAGCTACTTTAAATCCTTCTGGCTATTCCATATAAATGACTTCGTCAAGCTTCCCATTAAGAAAAGCTATCTTGACGTCCATTTGCCAGATCTCATAGTCGAGAGCGGCTTCTATGGATAGGAGGATGCGAATGGACTTGAGCATGGCTACTATACTAAAAGTTTTCTCATAATCCACGTCTTCTCTTTGGGTATAACCCTTTGCCACTAATCGAGCTTTATAAGTTTCGATATTTCCACCAACATCTCGTTTCTTCTTATAGATCCACTTGCACCCAATGGCCCTAATGTCCCTAGGTGCTTCCACTAGATCCCATATAGAATTTGAGTACATGGACTCCATTTCCTGTTTCATGGCTTCGATCCATAGTTCCTTTTCAGGGCTAGCCATTGTCTGTTTGAAAGACAATGGATCATCGTCACCACTATCACCAACAACCATATTGGTTTCACCATCCAAACCATAGCGAACTGGGTTCCTAGAAACCCTCCCACTACCACGAGGCTCTGTGACTGTTTGCTCAAGAACAATGGTACTTTCTTCATTTAAATCGACTTGCGTTGGTTGGACATGAAGAGTGGGAATTTCATCATCAACTTGCGTTGATGACGATGGAACATTAGTTGTAGTCAATTCTTCAACCATCTCCTCTAAAACTAATTTGCTGCGCGGTTTGAAGTTTTGGACATAGTCATTTTCCAAAAATGTAGCATTCGTAAAAGTAAACACTTTCTTTTCTAAATGACTATAGAGAAGTCCACCTCGAGTGCCTTTATAGGATAGCCAACGAACATGCAAACTTTGGTTTGCGGTTCTAGCTTTCCCTCCTTTTCCTTAGGATGTGGGCGGGACACCCCTAGATTCTAAAATGACATAAGCTAGGTTCAGGACCATTCCATCATTCTAAAGGTGTTTTGGGGATTGATTTCGATGGTACGACATTTAGAATGTCGTTTGCAGTTTCAATTGCATGTCCCCAAAATGAAGTTGGTAGAGTTGAGTAACTAAGCATACATCTAACCATTTCCAATAAAGTTATGTTCCAGCGTTCCGCTACACCATTTTGTTGCGAAGTACCCGGGGTAGTAAGTTGTTATAAAATCTCAAGTTCAATTAAATGATCTTTGAACTGCATATCCAAATATTCTCCACCCCCATCAGATCGCAAGATCTTTAGTGTTTTACCTAATTGGTTCTGAGCCATAGCTAGGAATTCTTGAAACTTTGAAAATGTTTCTGATTTCCTATGCATTAGGTAAAGACATGAGTATCTTGAGTAATCGTCAATGAAAGTGATGAAATACTCAAAACCACCCCTGGCTTGTACATTCAAAGGTCCACAAACATTTGAATGAACAATTCCAAGTGGTTCTTTGGCCCTATCACCTTTTGCCGATAATGGATGCTTGGTTAGTTTAGCTTCTAGATAAGATTCACATATAGGTAATTCACCTAAGGTGAGTTCCCTCAAAGGCCCGTCCTTTGTAAGTCTTTGAATTCTATCATAGTCAATGTGACCTAGTCTTAAGTGCCATAAATACGCATGTTATTGTTATTGGTCGTTTGACGTTTATTGGTCTAGGTTTAGCTACTTTGAATAAATTATTGTTAAGAGTGAGGGGTTCGTTAGGTCGCATAATATAAAGCCTGTTTTCCAAACATGCAATACACAATTGTGATCCATTGAAAGAAATAGATATATTAAAACTTGTGAAAGTAATAACAAATTGTTATAATTGCAACATGGAAACTGAAATTAAATTTCTACTAAAATCCAGAATAAAAAAATACATCTTTCAAAATTAAATATTTATTTCCAAATTTCAGGCGAGCTCTTCCTCTAGCTTGGACCTCAACGAACTCTCTGTTCCCAACTCTAAGATTTAAGCCGCCTTCATCCACTTCCTCCCACAATTCAAGAAGCTGTAAAGAGTTACAAACATGGTTATTAGATCCGGAATCAATAATCCAAACAGATTTATCATTCTCTAAAACACATGTTTCTAAGATATATGAACTATAATCATTACCTTTGTTTTTCGCTGCTAGAAACTTAGGGCAATCCTGTTTCCAATGCCCCTTCTCTTTGCACTGAAAACACTCACCTTTACCTTTCTTGTTTTTCATTTTCTTCCCCTAAGGCGTCTGTGAACTTGGTTGTGCACTCGTCTTTGCAGCCTTTGCAGGCCTGGGGTTGTTGTTTTGTCCATCTTTCCTCTTGTTTCCAACTTTCGAAGATGAAGCTTGGTTAACTTCAGCTTTAGCTGGATCAACAATAACAGTAGCAGTCTTCTTTTCTCCCCCCTTACAAGGTCCACCCATGATAGACTCAAAAGTGTGAATCTCGTTCACGAGTTGCGTCAGATCATAGTTGAGTTTATTCATCACATAGTTGGTGGTGAACGACAAGAAATCTGGAAAGAGACTGTTGAGGATTAAGCCGACTTGAGTCTCCTCATCTATAATTGCTCCATGTAGTGCAGCTTCCTGAAAGTAGTTGGTCATCTTGATCAGGTGATCACAAACGTGCTGAGACGGCGCCATCCGAGTGTTGTGAAAATTATATGTGCAAGTGTACACAGTCCAACACAAGTAATACAATGATAACTGAATCGTCTCCACAGGGATTGCTATTAAAAAGTTCAATGTAAATACCAATTACTTGCAACTTAGAACTTTAAGAATCTAAATTGATTGGTTATTGAAACTAAAATAAAATGGAAGAAATTAAAATATGCTTAAAATTAACCACAATTTCTAGAGAAATGACAACAAGAAAATTATCAATGGAAAACTTGGACTTGAATAGCTAAATCCCCCTATGTCAAAAACTGCCCTGAATGCTATAGCATTAAATTTAGCAAAACGCACCAGTGTTAACTAGAATTCCCAATATATTCACAAGATTTTTCCAAAGCTCATGAATATAGTTCTATCATCTAATTAAATATTCCTATATCAAATCAGACTTAAGAACATAAATAAAGGCACCAATTCTCAAAAGTTATGCAAGGTAAGTAAAATAATCATATTCTACTCACTAAGAACAACCTAACAATGGTTATACTCTTGCATCATTCAAGTACCAGCTACTACATTCAACCTTTCCAGAATTAAATCTACCTGAATAATTTGCCATTGTTGGCCAAACAGCAACAAACAATAATCATGAACAACACTTGAATGAACAATGGTGATTTTACGTAAATAATGCATTTAAACTTTAATAACTATGACATAGGGTTCTTTAACCATTCAAGTCTCAAAAAGCTTACTCATAGCTAAATTAGTATCCAAAATCCAACATAGAGAATTGATATCTATGGGTACTAGAGTAGCTATTCAAAATTAGAAAATACAAAAATTAAAGAAGAAAGAATTGAGAAAAATCCAATATTGATGATGTGTGAATCCTCCTTGTCCTTCTTTTTCTCCTTCAATGTGTGCTTCTTTTTTTCTTTTTGTTCCTTGTACTTTTCTCTATGATCACTCTTCAATGGCTGCAACACACAAGAAACGGCTGGTACTCCTCTCTCATCTCCAAATTAGGGTACAAAATAATTCATTCCAAAATTAGAAAGCCCACCTTCTTTTCCTCCACTTTGGCCCACTAAATTGGACCACCCTTCTGCCCAAAAGAACTCCAGCTGGCACCACTTATGGACCCATGCCAGCTGGGCACGAATTAAAAGGAAATAACATTTTAAATTTTCCACGTCAACAAGTGAGCTCCAGCATGCTGCAACATGAATTTTAGCAATTTGGAAATTTCCAGATTTCACTTCCAAACCAAACTTCAAAATTTTCTTCTTCAATCCTCCCATGGATCGCTTGATTCCCTTTTTACACAGAAAACTAGAACAAGATTAGTTATTTAAATTTCAATTTAAACCTAAAACAGTGCAATACTCCATGATTTGATCAATTAATTATAGAGATAGAGAACAACTTACAATTAACAAAAAAACACCAAAATCATCACTCTTTTTATGAATAATTAAGTTTAAAAGTCAAATAAATAACTCTATATCATAGAGTTTCACACCCCCAAACTTAAGACATTGCTCGCCCTCGAGTGGTGACTCAAAAAGAAAAAAAGAAAAGCCACACAACAAAACTGACTCAACAACAACACACAAAAGCAAGAGGATATGATTTCTTAGGATTTAGCTTAGCAAAGGAATGCTCTCAGAAATTTATTAAAATGATGGTGGAATATGATGATGATGATGATAGTGATGAGTGTGCCTCTTGCCAACGTTCTCAATCAAATCTCGAGTGTTAATGATGTCACAAATGCATATGCCAAGTGTTCCCACCAATAGAATGTGCATAAATCTTCCCAAACAACCTTGACTCCCTAGAACAAATTACACCTAGATCCTAAAGCTTAATGCTTGCTTCTATAAGTTGACTTAGTGAGACCCTCTGATGAGGACACCAAGACCCAAGTATCAAGTCAAGTTCCAGTTGGTCCAGTGATGAGGGCACGAGCCAAGAGATTCAAGGAAGAACTTAACAGCCTAGTCCACAAAGTCCTAAAACAAGAGGAGACCGTGGTCAACATTGAAGGAGAACAAAGACTTGTCTTACTCATCAAAGTCGACTGAGTTTAGGAGCTTCATGAGTCTTATCTTCATGAGTCTTTTTATTTTAATCACGTTTTTTAGTCTTTGTTTATTTTGTGATAAGTCAAACATTTGACTTGTGTGAATCCAATAGTCCTTTTGTCTTTAATTTTCGGTTTTCATGAGGAAGACAAAAGGCTTGTCTTTAATTTCAGTTTTTATTAGGAAGACAAAGGGGGCTGTCCTTAATTTTTCGGTTTCATTAGGAAGACCAAGGGTCTTGTTTTCATGTAATTTTCGTCCTTATAAGGACTGCCAAAACAATGTGAAAAATCAGATTATGTTGAATGAAATTGTGAGTTTATTTCTTCTTGAGTTCTTGAAGAAACTTTTGAACTTATCAAGGAGATTCCTTGTGGCGTTCATCCTGACTTATCAAACGGATTCCATCCCCGTTTGTGGCGTCTTCCTCATACCAAGGTTCATGCTTGGCTAAGCATTGGGTCGCGGTTCCATTCCAATCTCGTGTGTTCTTGGTGGCTGTTCCATATTTGGTGTCGGGTTTCGTCACACTTGTTGGCGTGGTTCGTATCAGTTGGTATCAGAGCTTAGGATCATCCGGTTTGGCCTATCCTTTTTATTCAATTCGTTTTTCAATTTTAGGGTTTCTGAAATCAAAAAAAAAAAATCTATCTATTCGTGTTCTTGATTTTCTTAGTCTTTGTTCTTGTTTTCCTTCTAAAAATCCGAAACCATTATAGTTAATCTCTTTATTCCAGATTGTTTCTTTGTTCAAATCGTGTTCTTATTTCCTTGTTTACATTAGTTCTTTGTGAAATCCCTTGAAATCCGAAACTACTCAACTGCAATTGTTATTTAGTTTGTGAAAATCCTTGTTTCCTTTGTGAAAATCTGAGATTGTTATTGAGTCAATTGTTTACCTTGTGATAGTGCCGCGGATTGATTGGTCCTTTTCTATTTTGGGTTGTTATTTTTGGGAATATTTGTTCTCTGTTATTGGGAGTGTACCACCAATTGTTATAGTGCCACTGATTGAAATTTTGTTTCCCTTTATTTGGGAGAAATTCGAGATTGTTATAGTTCTACAAGTCTATTTGGGTTTTCTGTAATTGGGATTGTTTTTGGTATTCTGTTTTGGGTGAATCACTGATTGATTTTTATGTTATTGGGGAAGTGTTCTTGAATCACTGATTGTATTGGGAGATTGGTTTTCACAGATTGGTTTGATTTCGGGTTGGCTCTTTGGTATTCATTTTTTTTTTCTCCTTTTCAGAAATTCGTATCTGGTTTCTCAAATTTGAGAGGTTTAAAAAAAAAAAAAAAAAAAGGGAAAGGAAAGGAAAGGAAAGGAAAAGGGAAGGGGAAGGGGATCCGAGAGCAAAAAAAAAAAAAAGAGTCTGGGAATCCTTCTTAAAATTTTTTGTTATATTCTTGTTCCTTATGGTCTAGAGGCCTTTTGGCCAAAACCCCACACAAGTGTTCCAAAAATCCTCATTTTTCCGTCATTTTCACCAGTTTTCGTCGGTGTTCGTTTGGTTTGTTTGGTTGGATTTTGCTGCTTGAACCTCCATATCACCGTTTCATTAGTTTTCAAAGAGCTTAAAGAAGAAAATAGAGTGGAAAAAGGCAGAGGTGTGAGCTTATTTGAGGGTAAAAGCCATCATTGAGTGCAAACACGAGTGTACTTGAGTGACCATTTTCTTTGAGTGAAACACGTGAGGGAGTGCAGTGAGGTCCTTTCTATAATTGTCTAACCTTATTGTTTTGCAGATTCTCCATCATGTCACAAAATACAGAAAGAAATGCAGGCAATGACGCTCCACCACCTACAGTTCCAAATCTACAAATTAAAGCTTTAATGGGGGAGATGAGGAGGATGTTGAGGGCGGAGTGTGAGCAAATACATGAGCGGTTGGATAGGGTAGAAGAGGGGGCACAACGGAGGCCAAGGAGGGGTAGGATACACCAAAGGGAGGATGAGAATGAAGGGGATTTAGAAGGGGTAGTTTCTGATGATGAGTTTGATAGGATGTCGGCGGGTAACCATAGGAGGTACGGTGGGAATAGAGAAGATAGGAACCAGGTAGATAATTATATGGGGAATATCAAAATGAGAATCCCAGCATTTCAGGGGAAGAGTGATCCTGAAGCATACCTTGAATGGGAGAAGAAAATGGAGCTAGTTTTTGATTGTCACAACTACTCTGACATGAAGAAGGTAAAACTAGCTGTCATTGAATTTACTGATTATGCTATTGTTTGGTGGGATCAGTTGTGCATCAATAGGAGGCGAAATGGAGATCGTGCCATTGACACTTGGGAGGCTATGAAGAGGGTGATGAGGCGACGGTTTGTACCATCTCATTATTATCGAGATCTATACCTTAAGTTGCAGGGTCTTCGTCAAGGTTCCAAGAGTGTTGATGAGTATTATAAGGAGATGGAGATGGCTATGATTAGAGCCAATGTGGAAGAGGATCGGGAGGCAACAATGGCAAGGTTTTTGAATGGGTTGAACCGAGAGATTGCTAACCCAATTGAGCTACACCATTATGTGGAATTGGAAGATTTGGTGCATATGGCAATCAAAGTTGAGAGGCAGCTCAAGAGGGGTAGTACAAGTTCAAAGCCAAGACCGAGCCCACACAATTCAAGTGCAACACCTTGGCGGTCGAACTATCCAAAGAAGGAAGAAGACCAACCTACTTCATCCTTTACACCAAAACCAGCCACGACCCCTCAAGGTAAAACAGCCCCTACTTCATCCCATTCTAGTGAGATAAAGTGTTTCAAATGTCAGGGGCGAGGACACATAGCTAGCCAATGTCCAAACAAGCGAGTTATGGTAATTCGGGATAATGGGGAGATAGATTCCGAAGAGGAAGATGATCTTGCTGACATGCCACCATTGGAAGATGTTTCTATCGATGATGAGGAGTTTGGGGCAGAATCTGGTGAGATGCTTGCACTAGTCACACGACGAGCCTTAAATTTGCAAGCAAAAGAAGAGGAAGAAGAGGTGCAGCGGGAGAACATCTTTCACACTAGTTGTCATGTGAAAGACAAGGTATGCAGTGTTATTATTGATGGTGGTAGTTGCACTAACGTTGCTAGTTCTTCCATGTTTGAAAAGCTAGGGCTCCCAACGCTTAAACATCCTCGTCTATACAAGTTGCAGTGGTTGAATGATAGTGGTGAAGTGAGGGTTACAAAACAGGTGTTGGTATCATTTCGAATTGGCAAGTATGAGGATGAGGTATTGTGCGATGTGGTTCCCATGCAAGCTGGACACCTCCTTCTAGGAAGGCCTTGGCTATTTGATCGGCGAGTCCAGCATGAGGGCTTCACCAACAAGTACTCATTCACGTTCCGTCAACGAACAATCACTCTAGCGCCTTTGACACCAAAGCAAGTGTATGAAGATCAAGTGAGGTTGCAAAAATTGAGTGACAAAAAGAAAATGAGTGAGCAAAAAGAGAGTGAAAAGATGAATGAGAGTGAGGAAAAAGAGAGACACAGAGAGAAAAGTGTGGAATCAAGTGAGAGAAAACAAAATAATTTTTATGCAAAAAAAAGTGAGGTTAAGAGAGCATTGTGTACAAAACAGCCCATGATTTTACTCATGTATAAGGAGGCTCTTTTAAATACTAACCAACTTGATTCTTCGCTGCCAAGTGTTGTTGTGTCTATTTTGCAGGAATTTGAGGATGTGTTTCCTGAGAAAGTACCACATGGTTTGCCACCTGTTCAAGGAATAGAACATCAAATTGATTTTGTTCCAGGTGCTTCCATCCCAAACCGACCAGCCTACAGAAGTAATCCTGATGAAACACAGGAATTGCAAAGGCAAATTGAAGAATTGATGGAGAAAGGGCATGTGAGAGAAAGCATGAGCCCTTGTGCTGTTCCAGTGATTCTAGTTCCCAAGAAGGATGGGACATGGAGGATGTGTGTTGACTGTCGAGCCATCAACAATATAACGGTAAAATATCGACATCCCATTCCTCGTTTAGATGACATGTTAGATGAATTGCATGGTTCTTGTGTGTTTTCCAAAATTGATCTTAAAAGTGGGTATCATCAGATACGTATGAAAGAAGGGAGTGGAAAATTGCTTTTAAAACTAAACATGGATTGTATGAGTGGTTAGTCATGCCTTTTGGACTAACTAATGCACCTAGCACTTTCATGCGCTTAATGAATCATGTATTGCGTGCTTTCATTGGAAAATTTGTGGTTGTGTATTTTGATGATATTCTTATTTATAGTAAGAATTTGCATGACCATGTTTTGCATTTGCATTCTGTTTTGGAAGTTCTTAGGAAACAGAATTTATATGCTAACCTCAGTAAGTGTACCTTCTGCACCGATAAGCTTGTTTTCCTAGGCTTTGTTGTAAGTGCTACAGGTATTCAGGTGGATGAAGAAAAGATCAAAGCCATCCAAGAGTGGCCGAGCCCTACAACCATTGGTAATGTTAGAAGTTTTCATGGACTTGCTAGCTTCTACAGGAGGTTTGTGAAAAATTTTAGCACCATCGCCGCACCACTTACAGAAGTTATAAAAAAGAATGTGCCATTTAAATGGGGTGAAGCTCAAGAGGAGGCATTTCAGCTACTGAAATACAAGCTTACTCATGCTCCTTTACTTGCTTTGCCTAACTTTTCTAACACTTTTGAAGTTGAATGTGATGCTTCTGGAATAGGTATTGGCGCTGTTCTTATGCAGGATGGGAGACCGCTTGCATACTTTAGCGAAAAGCTAAGTGGGGCTGCCCTCATTACCCCACCTATGACAAAGAATTGTATGCACTAGTGCGTGCTTTAGAAACATGGCAGCACTATTTGTGGCCAAAGGAGTTTGTGATTCGCACAGATCATGAATCCTTGAAACATTTGAAAGGCCAACACAAGCTCAACAAGAGACATGCAAGGTGGGTTGAGTTCATTGAGACATTTCCTTATGTCATTCGCTATAAACAAGGTAAGGAGAATGTGGTTGCTGATGCCCTTTCTCGCAGGTATGCCCTAATCTCTACTCTTGATGCTAAATTTCTTGGGTTTGAACACATAAAGGAGTTGTATTCTGCTGACCATGATTTTGGGAAACTTATGCTGTTTGTGAAAAGTCTGCTGATGGAAAATTTTATAGGCATGAGGGTTTCTTGTTTAGGGAGCATAGGTTGTGTGTACCTAATTGTTCTGTGAGAGATTTGCTAGTTAGAGAGTCCCACGGGGGAGGGTTGATGGGACATTTTGGAGTTGCTAAGACCCTAGCTATGTTGCAAGAGCACTTCTTTTGGCCCCACATGAAACGAGATGTTGAGCGAATTTGTGGTAGGTGTGTCACTTGTAGGCAAGCTAAATCAAGAGTTCAGCCAAATGGCCTTTACACACCCCTACCTATTCCTAGTTCACCATGGGTTGACATTTCAATAGATTTTGTGTTGGGTTTACCTAAAAGTAAGTGTGGGAGGGATTCAATCTTTGTGGTTGTAGACAGATTTTCTAAGATGGCTCATTTTATTCCTTGTCATAAAACTGATGATGCCTCTAACGTTGCAGATTTGTTCTTTAGGGAGATTGTGAGATTACATGGTATGCCTAGAACAATTGTATCAGATAGGGATGCTAAGTTCTTAAGCTATTTTTTGGAAAACATTGTGGGGAAAACTTGGGACAAAACTATTATTTTCTACTACTTGTCACCCTCAAACCGATGGTCAAACAGAAGTAGTTAATAGGACCCTATCCACCTTGTTGAGGGCTATCATAAGTAAAAATATTAAGACTTGGGAAGATTGTTTGCCACATGTTGAGTTTGCTTATAATCGTTCAATGCATTCTGCTACTAAATTTTCACCATTTGAAATTGTTTAAGGTTTTAATCCTCTAACTCCTTTGGATTTATCACCTTTACCTATTTCTGAGCACTTGAATTTAGATGGCGAGAAGAAGGCAGAATTTGTGAAGAAAATCCATGAGAGGGCGCGACTCAACATAGAGAGAAGGACTGAACAATACATTAAGCAAGCTAACAAGGGTCGTCATAAGCAGGTTTTTGAGCCCGGTGATTGGGTATGGTTACACATGAGGAAAGAGCGATTCCCAACACAAAGGCGTTCAAAATTGCTACCTCGAGGAGATGGTCCATTTCAAGTACTTGAAAGGATCAATGACAATGCCTACAGACTCGATTTACCAGGTGAGTATAATGTTAGTGCTACTTTTAATGTTTCTGATTTGAGTCCTTTTGATGCAGGTGACGATTTGAGGTCAAATCCTTCTAAAGAGGGGGGGAATGATGAGGACACCAAGACCCAAGTATCAAGTCAAGTTCCAGTTGGTCCAGTGACGAGGGCACGAGCCAAGAGATTCAAGGAAGAACTTAACAGCCTAGTCCACAAAGTCCTAAAACAAGAGGAGACCGTGGTCAACATTGAAGGAGAACAAAGACTTGTCTTACTCATCAAAGTCGACTGAGTTTAGGAGCTTCATGAGTCTTATCTTCATGAGTCTTTTTATTTTAATCACGTTTTTTAGTCTTTGTTTATTTTGTGATAAGTCAAACATTTGACTTGTGTGAATCCAATAGTCCTTTTGTCTTTAATTTTCGGTTTTCATGAGGAAGACAAAAGGCTTGTCTTTAATTTTAGTTTTTATTAGGAAGAACCTTAATTTTTCGGTTTCATTAGGAAGACCAAGGGTCTTGTTTTCATGTAATTTTCGTCCTTATAAGGACTGCCAAAACAATGTGAAAAATCAGATTATGTTGAATGAAATTGTGAGTTTATTTCTTCTTGAGTTCTTGAAGAAACTTTTGAACTTATCAAGGAGATTCCTTGTGGCGTTCATCCTGACTTATCAAACGGATTCCATCCCCGTTTGTGGCGTCTTCCTCATACCAAGGTTCATGCTTGGCTAAGCATTGGGTCACGGTTCCATTCCAATCTCGTGTGTTCTTGGTGGCTGTTCCATATTTGGTGTCGGGTTTCGTCACACTTGTTGGCGTGGTTCGTATCACCCTCTCCACTAATGTAGACTAACACTACACCCAAGATCAATAGGACTTTAACTAGCTTATAATGTTTGGCTTAGGTTAGGGTAGGATAAAAGGTAGTATCTTTGGCTTGCAATACCCTAACATCTCAATTTATCTAGGATCAATTACAAGCCCACAAACAATTCCCCAAAGATTAACCCACAATGCTGACATTTTTATATTTCTCTTGTTTAATATCACACAATAAGTAAATAAAGAAAACTTAAACACAAAACTTCTTTTTTCAAAGATGCTACACCCCCAAACTTTCTTTCTTTCTTTTTTTTCAATGGGGATGCACTCTTTTTCTTTTTTTATGAACAGATATATATATATTTAACTTTAATTGACAAAATATATACACAAGGCAAGAGAAATATCACATGAAGCTCAACTATCCCCCAAAACTCAAACCCAACATTGTCCCCAATGTGACCACTAAGAATAAGAAACATGAAATGGCTCACCAAAATAGTTGAAGCTCACACTCCCCGCTCACTTACTCTCAAATGAATATCCTAAATAAATTGAGGTGGTTTGGGAGGTAAAGGTTTATTGATGTGTTTTAGGGAAGATGATCATGGGTGAAGAAGAAAATAGGCAAATAAGCTCAAAATGGGTGACTAGGGACGAAAATATAAAGGGTCAGTTGGAAAGGCTCAAATGTCCAAAAATGGCCTAAATCATGTCCGTGGTGTAGTGTCATCTAGGATTTCGCCTCAAGGGCCACACTAAGCAATTCTAGAAACTTAAACTTTCACAAGGCATTAAATTGCTCTGGAGGATCAAGAAAATGTGGGGGGACAGGGAATGCACACAATATTGAAAACAATAGAAGCAACACACTTTTCGAACATCATTAACACCAAAGAAAAGCGCACAAGATGCAATGACAAGAGGCAATGAGGATGGAGTAATATGGATGCTAGTGATCATCATCAATCCCTATGCTAAGCACTACTAAACAAACATAATCCTCTCAATACAACCAAAACATACTGAAAAGGAAATAAACAGCACATCAGAACAAATAAAACAACACAGAAAACAGAAAACAAAAAACTATGTAAAATAAAGTCAAAAGGTAAAAGAACGAAAAAACCCCTTCGCAACTACTCCGACTCCTCAGCAGGAGAGTCCATCTCGGTATTACCAACAATAGCTCATGGCTTCAAAATCTGGTCGAGGAAGGCAGGAAATGAAGGTGCAGTTTTGGGGAGATTCTTCTGAAGTGCTCGATGCAACACCACACCCGGCTGCTGCTCGTACTCCCAATAAATATGGAGACGCTCACACATCTGAGTTTGATGCTCAAATATCTGGGTTTGAAGAGCCTCTTGCCTAGCCAATCTGATACGAACCACGCCATCAATTGTGACAAAACCCGAACCAAATCTGGAAACAACCCAAGAACGCTTGAATTTGGAATGGAAACCGCGACCCAATGATTAGCAAAGCACGAACCTTTTTATGGTGAAGACACCACAAACGGGGATGGATTATCCGTTTGATAAGTCAGATTTGAACGCCACAAGGAAATCCTTGATAAGTTCGAAAGTTTCTTCAAGAACTCAAGAAGAAAACTCAAAAAAATTTTCATTAACAAAACTATCTATCTTCCAAACCGTCCACAAGACCTAATATGGCCGAAAATTACAAAGAGGGTTTTAGACATATAAAATCCCTAAAATACCCTTAATGAAAAAGCCCAAAAAAACCTTGGCAGAAGACATGTCTTTGACTCCAACAAAGACTCTAATAAAACATGAAAATATAGTTCAAACTAAAACAAATAATTAAAGTAAGGATACAAAGAAGCCAAATCTTAATCAAGCTCCTAAACTGAATCAACTTTGATGAGCAACACAAGCCTTTGTTCACCCTCAGTAGTGAACTCGATCTCTTCCTGTTGTAGAATTCTCCGCACTAAGTTGTTAAGCTCTTCTTTAAATCTCCTAGCTCGCAACCTCGTCATCGGACCAACTGGAACTTGAATTGGATTGTTAGTCTTGATGCCCTAATCATTCCCCCCCTCTTGAGAAGGATTTGTCCTCAAATCGTCACCTACGTCAAAAGGACTCAGATCAGTAACATTGAAAGTAGCACTAACATTGTACTCTCCTGGTAAATCTAGTCGGTAGGCATTGTCATTGATATGTTCTAGCACTTGAAACGGACCATCCCCTCGAGGTAGCAACTTGGAACGTCTTTGTGCTGGAAATCTTTCTTTCCTCATGTGCAACCACACCCAATCACCGGGCTAAAAAACCTACTTGTGACGTCCCTTGTTAGCTTGCTTGATGTATTGCTCGGTCCTCCTCTCTATGTTGAGCCGTGCCCTCTCATGGAATTGCTTCACAAATTCTGCCTTCTTCTTGCCATCTAAATTCACATGCTCAGAAACATGTAATGGTGATAAATCAAAAGGAGTTAAAGGGTTAAAACCATAAACAATTTCAAACGGTGAAAACTTAGTAGCAGAATGCATGGAATTATAAGCAAACTCAACATGTGGTAAACAATCCTCCCAAGTCTTAATGTTCTTACTAATGATAGCCCTCAACAGAGTTGATAAAGTTCTATTAACTACTTCTGTTTGACCATCGGTTTGAGGATGGCAAGTAGTAGAAAACAACAGTTTCGTTCCAAGTTTACCCTACAATGTCTTCCAAAAGTAACTCAAGAACTTAGCATCCCGATCTAACACAATTGTCCTAGGCATACCATGTAATCTCACAATCTCCCTAAAGAACAAATCTGCAACATTAGAAGCATCATCAGTTTTATGACAAGGTATAAAGTGAGCCATCTTAGAAAACCGATCTACAACCACAAAGATTGAATCCCTCCCACGCTTACTCCTAGGTAAACCCAAAACAAAATCCATCGAAATATCAACCCAGGGTGAACTAGGAATAGGTAGGGGCGTGTAAAGACCATTTGGCTGAACTCTCGATTTAGCCTGCCTACAAGTGACACACCTACCACAAATTCGCTCAACATCTCGTTTCATGTGTGGCCAATAGAAGTGCTCCTGTAAACATAGCTAGAGTCTTAGCGACTCCAAAATGTCCCATCTACCCTCCACCGTGGGACTCCCGAACTAACAAATCTCTCAACAAACAATTAGGTACACACAACCGATGCACCCTAAACAAGAAACCCTCATGCCTATAAAACTTTCCCTCAGCAGATTTTTCACAAGCACCATAAATCTCCCCAAAGTCATGGTCAACGTGATAAAGTTCCTTAATGTGCTCAAAACCAAGTAATTTAGCATCAAGAGTAGAGATTAAGGCATACCTGCGTGAAAGTGCATCAGCAACCACATTCTCCTTACCTTGTTTATACCGAATGACATAAGGAAACGTCTCAATGTACTCAACCCATCGTGCATGTCTCTTGTTCAGCTTATGTTGCCCTTTCAAATGTTTCAAAGATTCATGATCCGTACGAATCACAAACTCCTTCGGCCACAAATAGTGCTGCCATGTCTCTAAAGCTTGAACCAATGCGTACAACTCTTTGTCATAAGTGAGGTAGTTAAGTGCAGCCCCACTTAGCTTCTCGCTAAAGTACGCAAGTGGTCTCCCATCCTGCATAAGAACAGCGCCAATACCTACACCAGAAGCATCACATTCGACTTCAAACGTGTTAGAAAAGTTAGGCAAAACAAGTAAAGGAGCGTGAGTAAGCGTGTGTTTAATAAACTGAAATGCCTCCTCTTGTGCTTCACCCCATTAGAATGCAACGTTCTTCTTGATAACTTCGGTAAGTGGTGCGGCGATGGTGCTAAAATCCTTCACAAATCTCCTGTAAAAGCTAGCAAGTCCATGAAAACTTCTAACATTACCTACACTGGAGGGGGTCGGCCACTCTTGGATGGCTTTGATCTTCTCTTCATCAACCTCAATACCTGTAGCACTCACAACAAAACCTAGGAAAACAAGCTTATCGGTGTAGAAAGTACACTTCTTGAGGTTAGCATATAACTTATCTTTCCTAAGCACATCCAAAACCAAATGCAAATGTGAGGCATGATCATGCAAACTCTTGCTATAAATAAGAATATCATCAATATACACAACAACAAATTTTCCAATGAAAGTACGCAAAACATGATTCATCAAGCGCATGAAAGTGCTAGGTGCATTAGTTAATCCAAAAGGCATGACTAACCACTCATACAATTCATGTTTAGTTTTAAATGCGGTCTTCCATTCATCACCTTCTTTCATTCGTATTTGATGATACCCACTCTTAAGATCAATCTTAGAAAATACACAAGAACCATGCAACTAATCCAACATATCATCTAAACGAGGAATGGGGTGTCGATATTTTACCGTTAAGTTGTTGATGGCTCGGCAGTCAACACACATTCTCCATGCCCCATCCTTCTTGGGAACTAGAATCACCGGAACAGCACAAGGACTCACGCTTTCTCTGACATGCCCTTTTTTCATCAATTCTTCAACTTGCCTTTGAAGTTCCTTCGTCTCCTCCGGATTGCTCCTGTATGCTGGTTGGTTTGGGATAGAAGCACTGGGAACAAAATCAATTTGATGTTCAATCCCTTGGATAGGTGGTAAACCATGTGGTACCTCCTCGGGAAACACATCCTCGAACTCCTGCAAAATAGAAACAACAACACTAGGCAGCGAATAATCAAGTTGGTTAGTGTTTAAAAGAGCCTCCTTGTACATGAGTACAATCATCGATCGTTTTGCAATCAATGCTCGCTTAACCTCACTTGTTTTTGCATAAAAATTTCTTTGTTTTCTCTCTGATTTTCCTTCCTTGGCTGAACTCTTCTCTCTCTCACTTGATTCGACCTTGCTCTCTGTTTGACTCTCTTTTCCCTCGCTCTCATTCATCTTTTCACTCTCTTTCTTTTGCTCACTCAATTTTTTTTTATCACTCAATTTTTGCAACCTCACTTGATCTTCATATACTTGTTTGGGAGTCAACGGAGCTAGAGTGATTGTCCGTTGATGGAACATGAATGAGTACTTGTTGGTGAAGCCATCATGCTGCACCCGCCGATCAAATTGCCAAGGTCTTCCTAGAAGGAGATGTCCAACATCCATTGGAACCACATCGCACAATACTTCATCCTTGTATTTGCCAAATCGAAATGATACAACAACCTGCTTTGTAACCCTTACTTCACCACTATCATTCAACCATTGCAACTTGTATGGACGAGGATGTCTAAGTGTTGTGAGCCCCAGCTTCTCAACCATGGAAGAACTAGCAACGTTAGTGCAACTACCACCATCAATAATAACACTACATACCTTGCCTTTCACATGACAACGAATGTGAAAGATGTTCTCCCGCAGCACCTCTTCTTCCTCTTCTTTTGCTTGCAAATATAAGGCTCGTCGTGTGACTAGTGCAAGCATCTCACCAGATTCTGCCCTAAACTCCTCACCACCCATAGAAGCGTCCTCCAATGGTGGCATGTCATCAAGATCATCTTCATCTTCGGAATCTGTCTCCCCATTATGCCGAATTATCATAACTCCCTTGTTTGGACATTGGCTAGCTATGTGTCCTCTCCCCTGACATTTGAAACATTTAATCTCACTAGAACGGGACGAAGTAGGGGCTGTTTTACCTTGAGAGGTTGCGGTTGTGGTGGCTGGTTTTGGCTCGGTTTTAGGCTTGTGAGTGAAAGGGTTTTCTTCTTTCTTTGGATAGTTCGACCGCTAAGGTGTTGCACTTGGATTTTGTGGGATTTGTCTCGGATTTGAACTTGTACTACCCCTCTTGAGCTGCCTCTCAACTTTGATTGCCATATGCACCAAATCTTCCAATTCCACATAATGGTGTAGCTCAATTGTATTAGCAATCTCTCGGTTCAATCCATTCAGAAACCTTGCCATTGTCGCCTCCCGATCTTCTTCCACATTGGCTCTAATCATAGCCATCTCCATCTCTTTGTAATACTCATCAACACTCTTGTAACCTTGACGAAGACCTTGCAGCTTAAGGTATAGATCCCGATAGTAATGAGCTGGTACAAAACGTCGCCTCATCACCCTCTTCATATCATCCCAAGTCTCAATAGGACGATCTCCATTTCGCCTCCTGTTGATGCACAACTGATCCCACCACACAATAGCATAATCAGTAAATTCAATTACAACAAGTTTTACCTTCTTCACTTCGGAGTAGATGTGACAATCGAAGACCAACTCCATCTTTTTTTCCCACTCAAGGTAAGCTTCGAGATCACTCTTCCCTTGAAATGCGGGAATTCTCAATTTGATATTTCCCAAATTATTATCTACCTAGTTCCTAGCTTCTCTATCTCGGCCATACCTTCTATGGTTACCCTCTGACATCCTATCAAACTCTTCCTCTAAATCTCCCACTTCAAACTCTCTTTCACCCTCAACATCCCGTTGTTGCACCCTATTCCTCCGTGCCCTCCATTGCTGATGAGGACACCAAGACTAAAGATCCTAGTCAAGTTCCAGTTGGTCCGGTAACGAGGGCACGAGCCAAGAGATTCAAAGAAGAACTTAACAGCCTAGTCCACAGAGTCCTAAAACAAGAGGAGACCGTGGTCAGCATGGAAGGAGAACAAAGACTTGTCCTACTCATCAAAGTAGACTTAGTTTAGGAGCTTGATGAGTCTTATTGTATTTTGTCATCTTGTCTTTTTATTTTTAATCACGTTTTTTTTATTTAGTCTTTGTTTATATTGTGAAAAGTCAAACACTTGACTTGTGTGAGTCCAAGAGTCCTTTTGTCTTTAATTTTCGGTTTTCATTAGGAAGACAAAATGCTTGTTTTTAAATTTCGATTTTCATTAGGAAGACAAAGGGTTGTCTTTAATTTTCGGTTTTCATTAGGAAGACAAAGGGTTGTCTTTAATTTTTCAGTTTCATTAGGAAGACAAAAGGGGCTTGTCTTGATGTAATTTTCGGCTATATAAGGCCTTGAAAACATTTGGAAAAATCAGATTTTGATGAAATGAAAATTGAGAGGTTTTCTTCTTGAGTTCTTGAAGAGACTATTCGAACTTATCAAGGGTATTCCTTGTGGCGTTCAATCCGACTTATCAAACGGATTCCCATCCCCCTTTGTGGCGTCTTCCTCATACCAAGGTTCGTGCTTGGCTAAGCATTGGGTCGCGGTTCTTCATTCCCATTTCGTGTGTTCTTGGTGGCTGCCATATTTGGTGTCGGGTTTCACCACAATCGTTGGTGTGGTTCGTATCAGTTGGTATCAGAGATTAGGATCATCCGGTTTGGCCTATCCTTTTTCATTTTTTTTTCTATTCAATTCGTGTTCTTATATTAGGGTTTCTGAAAAAAAAAAAAAATCAATTCGTGTTCCTATATTCAGTTCGTGTTCATCTAGTCGTGTTTTTTCTATTCTAGAGCTTGTTAATTTCCTTGTTCCAATTGTTTCCTTAGTTCCTTT
Source organism: Humulus lupulus (assembly GCF_963169125.1). Lineage (NCBI taxonomy): Eukaryota > Viridiplantae > Streptophyta > Magnoliopsida > Rosales > Cannabaceae > Humulus > Humulus lupulus. The sequence continues at coordinate 160,575,737 of NC_084802.1, read as the reverse complement.
ATTTGTTGTGAAATCTGAAACTATTCTAGAGCTTGTTGATTTCCTTATTTCAATTGTTTCCTTGTTTCAATTATTTCTTTGTTTCCAAAGTTTCCCTTATTTGTTGTAAAATTCGAGCCACAAATTATTTTGAAATCCGAGACTGTTATAGTGCCACAAATTATTTTGGTTTTGATATTATTGGTTGAATCACAGATTGGTTATTGGGAATATTGATTTTCTGTTATTGGGAGTGTTCTTGAATCACAAATTGGTTTGTTCTTGAATCTGTTATAGTACCACAGTTTGCTTGGTTTTCGGGTTGGTTCTTTGGTGTTCAAAATTTTTTCTGTTCAGAAATTGAGTATTTGGCTTATCAAATTTGAGAGAAAAAAAAAAAAGGAAGAAAGAAAAAGAAAACCAAGAGATCTGGAAACCTCTCTTAAAAAATTTTGTTCTATTCTTGTTCCCTATTGTCTAGAGGCCTTTTTGCCAAAACCCCAGTCAAGTGTTCCAAAAATCATCATTTTTCGCCAATTTTTTCATAGGTGTTCGTTTTGTTTGTTTGGTAGGATTTGCTGCTTGAACCTCTATATTACCGTTTGATTAGTTTTGAAAGAACTTAAAGAAGAATACGAGTGGAAAAAGGCAGAGGTGTGAGCTTATTTGAGGGTAAATGATACGAACCACACCAACATTGTGATGAAACCCGACACCAAATATGGAACAGCCACCAAGAACATACGAAATTTGGAATGGTAAACCGCGACCCTATGCTTAGCAAAGCACGAACCTTGGTATGAGGAAGACGCCACAAACGGGGATGGAATCCGTTTGATAAGTCAGGATGAATGCCACAAGGAATCTCCTTGATAAGTTCAAAAGTTTCTTCAAGAACTCAAGAAGAAATAAACTCACAATTTCATTCAATATAATCTCCCCTTTCACATTGTTTTGGCAGTCCTTATAAGGACGAAAATTACATGAAAACAAGACCCTTGGTCTTCCTAATGAAACCAAAAAATTAAGGACAGCCCCTTTGTCTTCCTAATGAAAACCGAAATTAAAGACAAGCCTTTTGTCTTCCTCATGAAAACCGAAAATTAAAGACAAAAGGACTATTGGACTCACACAAGTCAAATGTTTGACTTATCACAAAAATAAACAAAGACTAAAAAACGTGACTAAAAATAAAAAGACTCATTAAGCTCCAAAAACTCAGTCAACTTTGATGAGTAAGACAAGTCTTTGTTCTCCTTCAATGTTGACCACGGTCTCCTCTTGTTTTAGGACTTTGTGGACTAGGCTGTTAAGTTCTTCCTTGAATCTCTTGGCTCGTGCCCTCGTCACTGGACCAACTGGAACTTGACTTGATACTTGGGTCTTGGTGTCCTCATCAGTAAAAGTGATGAGGACACCAAGACTAAAGATCCAAGTCTAGTTCCAGTTGGTCTGGTGACGAGGGCGCGAGCCAAAAGACTCAGTTTAGGAGCTTGATGAATCTTATTGTATTTTGTCATCTTGTATTTTTTTATTTAGTCTTTGTTTATTTTGTGAAAAAGTCAAACACTTGACTTGTGTGAGTCCAAGAGTCCTTTTGTCTTTAATTTTCAGTTTTCATTAGGAAGACAAAAGGCTTGTCTTTAATTTCGGTTTTCATTAGGAAGACAAAAGGCTTGATTTTAAATTTCGGTTTTGCTTTAGGAAGACAAAGGGGCTTGTCTTGATGTAATTTTCGCCTATATTAGGCCTTGAAAACATTTGGAAAAAAAGCAGATTATGTGGAATGAAAATTGTGAGTGTTTTTCTTCTTGAGTTCTTGAAGAAACTTTTGAACTTATCAAGGGGTTCCTTGTGGCGTTCAACCTGACTTATCAAACGGATTCCCATCCCCGTTTGTGGCGTCTTCCTCATACCAAGGTTCGTGCTTGGTTAAGCATTGGGTCGCGGTTCTTCATCCCCAATTTCGTGTGTTCTTGGTGGCTGTGCCATATTTGGTGTCGGGTTTCATCACAGTGTTGGTGTGGTTCGTATAAAAAAAGCCATCAAAGTTGAGTGAAACATGAGTGGACTTGAGTGACAATTTTTGAGTGAAAACACGTGAGGGAGTGTGGTGAGGTCTTTTCTCCATATTATTCTAACCTTATTTTGCAGATTTCCATCATGGCACAAAATCCAGAGAAAAATGCAAGCAATGATATTCCGCCACCTGAGGTTCCGAATCTACAAATGCAAGCATTAATTGGGGAGATGCGAAGGATGATGAGGGCGGAGTGTGAGCAGATACATGAGAGGTTGGATAGGGTGGAAGAGGGAACGCAATGGAGGGCACGGAGGAACAGGGTGCAACAACGGGATGTTGAGGGTGAAAGAGAGTTTGATGGGGGCGATTTAGAGGAAGAATATGATAGGATGTCAGAGGGTAACCATAGGAGGTATGGCCGAGATAGGGAAGCTAGGAACTGGGTAGACAATAATTTGGGAAATATCAAGATGAGAATCCCCGCCCTTCAAGGCAAGAGTGATCCTGAGGCATACCTTGAGTGGGAAAAGAAGATGGAGTTGGTTTTCGATTGTCACAACTACTCTGACATGAAGAAGGTAAAACTAGCTGCCATTGAATTTACTGATTATGCTATTGTTTGGTGGGATCAGTTGTGCATCAATAGGAGGCGAAATGGAGATCGTGCCATTGACACTTGGGATGCTATGAAGAGGGTGATGAGGCGACGGTTTGTACCATCTCATTATTATCGAGATCTATACCTTAAGTTGCAGGGTCTTCGTCAAGGTTCCAAGAGTGTTGATGAGTATTACAAGGAGATGGAGATGGCTATGATTAGAGCCAATGTGGAAGAGGATCGGGAGGCAACCATGGCAAGGTTTTTGAATGGGTTGAATCGAGAGATTGCTAATCCAATTGAGCTACACCATTATGTTGAATTGGAGGATTTGGTGCATATGGCAATCAAAGTTGAGAGGCAGCTCAAGAAGGGTAGTACAAGTTCAAGGCCAAGACCGAGCCCACACAATACAAGTACAACACCTTGGAGGACGAACTATCCAAAGAAGGAAGACCAACCTACTTCATCCTTTACACCAAAACCAGCCACCACAGCCACGATCCCTCAAGGTAAAACAGCCCCTACTTCGTCCTGTTCTAGTGAGATAAAGTGTTTCAAATGTCAGGGGCGAGGACACATAGCGAGCCAATGTCCAAACAAGAGAGTTATGGTGATTCGAGAAAGTGGCGAGCTCGATTATGAAGATGAAGATGATCTTGCTGACATGCCACCATTGGAAGATGCTTCTATCGATGATGAGGAGTTTGGGGCAGAATCTGGTGAGATGCTTGCACTAGTCACACGACGAGCCTTGAATTTGCAAGCAAAAGAAGAGGAAGAAGAGGTGCAGCGGGAGAACATCTTTCACACTCGTTGTCATGTGAAAGACAAGGTATGCAGTGTTATTATTGATGGTGGTAGTTGCACTAACGTTGCTAGTTCTTCCATGGTTGAAAAGCTGGGGCTCCCAACGCTTAAACATCCTTGTCCATACAAGTTGCAGTGGTTGAATGATAGTGGTGAAGTGAGGGTTACAAAACAGGTGCTGGTATCATTTCGAATTGGCAAGTATGAGGATGAGGTATTGTGCGATGTGGTTCCCATGCAAGCTGGACACCTCCTTCTAGGAAGGCCTTGGGAATTTGATCGGCGAGTGTAGCATGATGGCTTCACCAACAAGTACTCGTTCACATTCCGTCAACGAACAATCACTCTAGCTCCATTGACGCCAAAGCAAGTATATGAAGACCAAATGAGGTTGCAAAAATTGAGTGATAAAAAAAAATTGAGTGAGCAAAAGAAGGAGAGTGAAAAGATGAATGAGAGTGAGAAAAAAGAGAGACAAAGAGAAGAGTTTGATCAATGAGGGAAAATTAGAGAGAAAACAAAATAATTTTTATGCAAAAAAAAGTGAGGTTAAGCGAGCATTGCTTACAAAACGGCCAATGATTTTACTCATGTACAAGGAGGCTCTTTTAAACACTAACCAACTTGATTCTTCGCTGCCTAGTGTTGTTGTTTCTATTTTGCAGGAGTTCGAGGATGTGTTTCCCGAGGAGGTGCCACATGGTTTACCACCTATTCGAGGGATAGAACATCAAATTGATTTTGTTCCAGGTGCTTCTATCCCAAACTGACCAGCATATAGAAGTAATCTTACGAAACTAAGGAACTACAAAGGCAAGTCGAAGAATTGATGGAGAAAGGGCATGTGAGAGAAAGCATGAGCCCTTGTGCTGTTCCAGTGATTCTCGTTCCTAAGAAGGATGGAACATGGAGGATGTGTGTTGACTGTCGAGCCATCAACAACATGACGGTAAAATATCGACATCCCATCCCTCGTTTAGATGATATGTTAGATGAGTTGCATGGTTCTTGTGTGTTTTCCAAGATTGATCTTAAGAGTGGGTATCATCAAATACGAATGAAATAAGGAGATGAGTGGAAAACTACATTTAAAACTAAACATGGATTGTATGAGTGGTTAGTCACGCCTTTTGGATTAACTAATGCACCTAGCACTTTCATGCGATTAATGAATCATGTATTGCGTGCTTTCATTGGAAAATTTGTTGTTGTGTATTTTGATGATATTCTTATTTATAGCAAGAGCTTGCATGATCATGCCTCACATTTGCATTCTGTTTTGGATGTGCTTAGGAAAGAGAAATTATATGCTAACCTCAAGAAATGTACTTTTTGCACCGATAAGCTTGTTTTCCTAGGTTTTGTTGTGAGTGCTACAGGTATTGAGGTTGATGAGGAGAAGATCAAAGCCATCCAAGAATGGCCGACCCCCACCAGTGTAAGTAATGTTAGAAGTTTTCATGGACTTGCTAGCTTTTACAGGAGGTTTGTAAAGGATTTTAGCACCATCGCCGCACCACTTACAGAAGTTATCAAAAAGAATGTAACATTTAAATGGGGTGAAGCACAAGAGGAGGCATTTCAGCTACTTAAATACAAGCTTACTCATGCTCCTTTACTTGCTTTGCCTAACTTTTCTAACACGTTTGAAGTTGAATGTGATGCTTCTGGTATAGGTATTGGCGCTGTTCTTATGCAGGATGGGAGACCGCTTGCATACTTTAGCGAAAAGCTAAGTGGGGCTGCCCTTAATTACCCCACCTATGACAAAGAGTTGTATGCACTAGTGCGAGCTTTAGAAACATGGCAGCACTATTTGTGGCCGAAAGAGTTTGTGATTCGCACAGATCATGAATCCTTGAAACATTTGAAAGGCCAACACAAGCTCAACAAGAAACATGCACGATGGGTTGAGTTCATTGAGACATTTCCTTATGTCAATTGGTATAAGCAAGGTAAGGAGAATGTGGTTGCTGATGCCCTTTCTCGCAGGTATGCCTTAATCTCTACTCTTGATGCTAAGTTACTTGGTTTTGAACACATTAAGGAGCTTTATCCTGTTGACCATGACTTTGGGGAGATTTATGGTGTTTGTGAAAAATCTGCTGAGGGAAAATTTTATAGGCATGAGGGTTTCTTGTTTAGGGAGCATAGGTTGTGTGTACCTAATTGTTCTTTAAGAGACTTGTTAGTTCGGGAATCCCACGGGGGAGGGTTGATGGGACATTTTGGAGTTGCTAAGACCCTAGTTATGTTACAAGAGCACTTCTTTTGGCCCCACATGAAACGAGATGTTGAACGAATTTGTGGTAGGTGTGTGTCACTTGTAGGCAAGCTAAATCGAGAGTTCAACCAAATGGCCTTTACACACCCTGGACCTATTCCTAGTTCACCATGGGTTGATATTTCGATGAATTTTGTGTTGGGTTTACCTAGAAGTAAGCGTGGGAGGGATTCAATCTTTGTGGTGGTAGACCGGTTTTCTAAGATGGCTCATTTTATCCCCTGTCATAAAACTGATGATGCTTCTAACATTGCAGATTTGTTCTTTAGGGAGATTGTGAGATTACATGGTATGCCTAGGACAATTGTATCAGATAGGGATGCTAAATTCTTAAGCTACGTTTGGAAAACATTGTGGGGTAAACCTGGGACAAAACTATTGTTTTCTACTACTTGTCATCCTCAAACCGATGGTCAAACAGAAGTAGTTAATAGGACTCTATCCACCTTGTTGAGGGCTATCATAAGTAAAAATATTAAGACTTGGGAAGATTGTTTACCACATGTTGAGTTTGCTTATAATCGTTCCATGCATTCTGCTACTAAATTTTCACCATTTGAAATTGTTTATGGTTTTAATCCTCTAACTCCTTTGGATTTATCACCTTTACCTGTTTCTGAGCATTTGAATTTAGATGGAAAGAAGAAGGCAGAATTTGTGAAGCAAATCCATGAGAGGGCACGACTCAACATAGAGAGAAGGACTGAACAGTACATTAAGCAAGCTAACAAGGGTCGTCTTAAGCAGGTTTTTGAGCCCGGTGATTGGGTATGGTTACACATGAGGAAAGATCGATTCCCAGCACAAAGACGTTCCAAATTGCTACCTTGAGGAGATGGTCCATTTCAAGTACTTGAAAGGATCAATGACAATGCCTACCGACATGATTTACCTGGTGAGTATACTGTTAGTGCTACTTTTAATGTTTCTGATTTGAGTCCTTTTGATGCAGGTGACGATTTGAGGTCAAATCCTTCTCAAGAGGGGGGAATGATGAGGACACCAAGACTAAAGATCCTAGTCAAGTTCCAGTTGGTCCGGTAACGAGGGCACGAGCCAAGAGATTCAAAGAAGAACTTAACAGCCTAGTCCACAGAGTCCTAAAACAAGAGGAGACCGTGGTCAGCACAGAAGGAGAACAAAGACTTGTCCTACTCATCAAAGTAGACTTAGTTTAGGAGCTTGATGAGTCTTATTGTATTTTGTCATCTTGTCTTTTTATTTTTAATCACGTTTTTTTTATTTAGTCTTTGTTTATTTTGTGAAAAGTCAAACACTTGACTTGTGTGAGTCCAAGAGTCCATTTGTCTTTAATTTTCGGTTTTCATTAGGAAGACAAAAGGCTTGTTTTTAAATTTCGGTTTTCATTAGGAAGACAAAGGGTTGTCTTTAATTTTCGGTTTTCATTAGGAAGACTAAGGGTTGTCTTTAATTTTTCGGTTTCATTAGGAAGACAAAGGGGCTTGTCTTGATGTAATTTTCGGCTATATAAGGCCTTGAAAACATTTGGAAAAATCAGATTTTGATGAAATGAAAATTGAGAGGTTTTCTTCTTGAGTTCTTGAAGAGACTATTCGAACTTATCAAGGGTATTCCTTGTGGCGTTCAATCCGACTTATCAAACGGATTCCCATCCCCGTTTGTGGCGTCTTCCTCATACCAAGGTTCGTGCTTGGCTAAGCATTGGGTCGCGGTTCTTCATTCCCATTTCGTGTGTTCTTGGTGGCTGCCATATTTGGTGTCGGGTTTCACCACAATCGTTGGTGTGGTTCGTATCAATTGCGTTCCCTCTTCTACCCTATCCAACCTCTCATGTATTTGTTCACACTCTGCCCTCATCATCCTTCGCATCTCCCCCATTAATGCTTGAATTTGTAGATTAGGAACATCAGGTGGTGGAATCTCATTGCTTGCATTTTTCTCTGGATTTTGTGCCATGATGGAAATCTGCAAAATAAGGTTAGAACAATATGGAAAAGAGACCTCACCACACTCCCTCACGTGTTTCACTCGAACAATATTTTCACTCAATTTCAATGGCTTTTACCCTCAAATAAGCTCGTACCTCTGCCTTTTTCAACTCGTATTCTTCTTTAAGCTCTTTCAAAACTAATCAAACGATATGATGAAGGATTCTAGTAGCAAATCAAACCACAGCAAACCAAACAAATATAGAAAAACTGATGATTTTTGATACACTTGCGTGAGGATTTGGCAAAAATAGCCTCTAGGACATATGGAACAAGATTAGAACAAAATTTTTTAAGAGAGGTTTCCAAACCTTTTTTTTTTTTTTCGGATCCTCTTGATTTTTTTTTCTTCTTCTTTCTTTTCTATTTCTTTTCAAACGCAGGTACAAGACACAAGAAAAAAAAATCAGAATTGGTGGAACTAGAACGATTCGAAAACAAAACAACTCGGATTTCACAAAAGAACAAGAGAAACTCAATGCCAATTCGGATTTTCACATTAAAAACAAGAGAAACTCACTGCCAATTCAGATTTCACAATAAGAACAAGAGAAACTCAATCCCAATTCGGATTTCACAATAAGAACAAGAGAAACTCAATGCCAATTCGGATTTCACAATAAGAACAAGAGAATCCCAATGCAAATTCAGATTTCACAATTAGAACAAGAGAAAACTCAACCCAAATTCGGATTTCACAATAAGAACTAGAGGAACTCAATCCAAATTCGGATTTCACAATAAAAACAAGAGAAACTCAAAGCCCTAATTCACAATTTCAGAGAAAAAAAATTAGAGGGATTTTCAGAAACCCTAATTCAAACGCACCAATTGAACAAAGAATCGAAAAGAAAACAAGGAAAAAAAAGGATAGGCCAAACTGTATGAACCTAGGCTCTAGTACCAACTGATACGAACCACGCCAACAAATGTGACGAAACCCGAACCAAATCTGGATAAACAACCCAAGAACACTCGAATTTGGAATGGAAACCCCGACCCAATGCTTAGCAAAGCACGGACCTTGGTATGGTGAAGATACCACAAACAGGAATGGATTATCCGTTTGATGAGTCAGATTTGAACTCCACAAATAATCCCCTTGATAAGTTCGAAAGTTTCTTCAAGAACTCAAGAAGAAAACTCACAATGTCTTTTCATTTAACCAAAACTATCTGAATTCCGAGTTGTCCATAAGGCGTAATATAGCCGAAAAATACAAAGAGGGTTTTTTTAGACATATAAAAACCCTAAAATACCCATAACTAAAAAGCCCAAAATGACATGTCTTTTGACTCCAACAAAGACTCTAATAAAACATGAAAATATAGTTCAAACTAAAAACAAATAATTAAAGGAATCAAGCTCCTAAACTGAATCAACTTTGATGAGCAGCACAAGCTTTTGTTCACCCTCAGTAGTGAACTCAACCTCTTCCTGTTGTAGAATTCTCCGGACTAAGTTGTTAAGCTCTTCTTTGAATCTCCTAGCTCGTGCCCTCGTCACTGGACCAACTGGAACTTGAATTGGATCGTTAGTCTTGATGTCCTCATCAAAACGGATGGTCAAACTGAAGTAGTGAATAGAACTTTGTCTTCTTTATTGCGTGCTATCATTAAAAAGAACTTGACAACATGGGAAGATTGTTTGCCACATGTTGAATTTGCTTACAATAGAAGTACACATTCTGCAACTAAGTTTTCACCATTTGAAATTGTTTATGGCTTTAACCCATTGTCGCCTTTGGATTTAACTCCTTTACCTCTGAGTGAACGTATGAACTTAGATGGCAAAAAGAAGGCAGAATTTGTAAAGATGATTCATGAAAAGGCATGGTTGAACATTGAAAGGAAGACTAAACAATATGTCCATCAAGCCAACAAGGGACGCAAGAAGGTAGTGTTTGAACCACGAGATTGGGTTTGGTTGCACTTAAGGAAGGACCGTTTTCCGGAGAAACGACGTTCAAAACTCCTACCACAGGGTGACGGACCATTTCAAGTAGTGGCACGAATCGATGATAATGCCTACAAGCTTGACCTACCAGGTGAGTATGGTGTTAGTGCAAGTTTTAATGTTGCTGATTTGTCTCCTTTTGATGTAGGTGATGATTTGAGGTAAATCCTTTTCAAGAGGGGGAGAATGATGCAAACCAAGGAGCTGGACATGTTGATCATACATGTGGGAATGGAGCTGGATTTGCACTAGACCCTTTGTCACATCCTAGTGGCCCAATTACAAGACTTAGAGCCAAGCGTTTCAAGGAAGCACTAAATGGGCTAATCCAAGAGAGTTGGGCTGATTCTAAAAAGACCAAGATGGGCTCAAATAATAATCAAGGCTTAGTGCATGTCATCAAAGCAAGTGAAGAGGCCAATTAACATCCAAAAACGTTATCAGCATGGTTTGACCATTAAAGGGCGTGAATTTGATGCTAATTAACATCCAAAAATGTTATCAGCATGGTTTGACCATTAAAGGGTATGAATTTGATGAGTTTCAAGGATATTAAATAGGGGAATGCTGATGGCCTTGGCTGGTTATGTTAATATATTGAATTTAGTCATTTAGTTATTTTTGACTGCCTTTAGAAGTCCAAAATGCCTAAAACCGTGGGGAGTGTTTATTTTTATGTTTGTGTTGCTTTTAAGGCTGAATTATGACTTTTCCTATTCTTGGAGGGTTGTTCCAAGTATATATAGGGGTTTTATGAACTTTGTAAGGGATGATATGTTTTGAGAAATATTATTATTATTGTGAGGTGTGTTCCTCTTCGTTCTTGAAATAACTCTTGAACTTGTCAAGTTAATATTGTGACGTTCAACCAAACTCATCACCTTGATCCTTGAGATATTCTTAGGTTTCCTGCTATGGCGTTTTCTATCCTTTGTAGTCTTGGTTTCATCTAATTAGGTGACGGGTCAAAGCTCAACAAATCTTGTCTACACGATCTTGGGGTTCCAAAACCATCATTGTTATCGGGTTTCATCACAATTGTAGGTGAGGTTCATGTCAGGGGTGATTACCAAGAGAAGGCATTTAATTTAATTAAAGAAAAATTGACTAATGCACCTTTACTTGCTTTACCCAACTTCACAAAAACTTTTGAGATTGAGTGTGATGCTTCAGGAATAAGTATTGGAGCAGTTTGATGAGGACACCAAGACTAAAGATCCAAGTCAAGTTCCAGTTGATCCAAGTCAAGAGGGGAGGAATGATGAGGACACTAGTTTAGGAGCTTGATCAATATTTAGCTTCTTCTAATGAGTCTTATTGGATTTTGGCATCTTGTATTTTTATTTTAATCAGTCACTTAATCACGTTTTATTTAGTATTTGTTTTTATCTTGTGAAATGTCAAACACTTGACTTGTGTGAGTCCAAGAGTCTTTTTTTTTTTGTGATTGTTAGGGTTTTCATTAGGAAGACAAAGGGGCTTTTCTTTCATGTAATTTCGGCCGTAAGAGGGCTTGAAAACGTTTGGAAAAATCAGATTATGATGAAATGAAATTTGTGAGTTTTTCTTCTTGAGTTTTCGAAGAAACTATTAGAACTTATCAAGGGGTTCCTTGTGGCGTTCAACCTGACTTATCAAACGGATTCCCATCCCCGTTTGTGGCATCTTCCTCATACCGAGGTTCGTGCTTGGCTAAGCATTGGGTCGCGGTTCTTCATTCCAATTTCGTGTGTAGAGGTGGCTGGAAACCTCTCTTAAATTTTTTTGTTCTATTCTTGTTCCCTATCGTCTAGAGGCCTTTTTGCCAAAACCCCACACAAGTGTTCCAAAAATCATTAGTTTTCGCAAATTTTTCTTCGGTGTTCGTTTGGTTTATTTGGTAGGATTTGCTGCTTGAACCTCCATATTACCGTTTGATTAGTTTTCAAAGGGCTTAAAGAAGAATACGAGTGGAAAATGCAGAGGTGTGAGCATATTTGAGGGTAAAAGCCATCAAAGTTGAGTGAAACACGAGTGGACTTGAGTGACAATTTTTGAGTGAAAACACGTGAGGGAGTGTGGTGAGGTCTTTTTCTATAACTGTTCTAACCTTATTTTTTAGCAGATTTTCAATCATGTCACAAAATACAGAAAGAAATGCAGGCAATGACACTCCACCACATACAGTTCCAAATCTACAAATTGAAGCTTTAATAGGGGAGATGAGGAGGATGTTGAGGGAGGAGTGTGAGCAAATACATGAGAGGTTGGATAGGGTAGAAGAGGGAACACAACAGAGGCTACGGAGGAATAGGGTGTACCAAAGGGAGGATGAGAATGAAGGGGTAGTTTCTGATGAAGAGTTAGATAGGATGTTGGCAGGTAACCATAGGAGGTATGGTCGGGATAGAGAAGCTAGGAACGAGGTAGATAATTATTTAGGAAATATCAAGATGAGAATTCCAGCATTTCAGGGGAAGAGTGATCCTGAATCATTCCTTGAGTGGGAGAAGAAGATGGAGTTGGTTTTCGATTGTCACAACTACTCTGACATGAAGAAGGAAAAACTAGCTGCCATTGAATTTACTGATTATGCTATTGTTTGGTGGGATCAGTTGTGCATCAACAGGAGGTGAAATGGAGATCGTGCCATTGACACTTGGGAGGCTATGAAGAGGGTGATGAGGCGACGGTTTGTACCATCTCATTATTATCGAGATCTATACCTTAAGTTGCAAGGTCTTCGTCAAGGATACAAAAGTGTTGATGAGTATTACAAAGAGATGGAGATGGCTATGATTAGAGCCAATGTGGAAGAGGATCGAGAGGTGACAATGGCAAGGATTTTGAATGGGTTGAACAGAGAGATTGCTAATCCGATTGAGCTACACCATTATGTGGAATTAGAAGATTTGGTGCATATGGCAATCAAAGTTGAGAGGCAGCTCAAGAGGGGTAGTACAAGTTCAAATCTGAGACAAATCCCACAAAATTCGAGTGCAACACCTTGGCGGTCGAACTATCCAAAGAAGGAAGAAAACCCTTTCACGCCCAAGCCTAAAACCGAGCCAAAACCAGCCACCACAACCACAGCCTCTCAAGGTAAAACAACCCCTACTTCATCCCATTCTAGTGAGATAACGTGTTTCAAATGTCAGGGGCGAGGACACATAGATGCCAAAATCCAATAAGACTCATTACAAGAAGCTAAATATTGATCAAGCTCCTAAACTGGTGTCCTCATCATTCCTCCCCTCTTGACTTGGATCAACTGGAACTTGACTTGGATCTTTAGTCTTGGCAATGACTTCCATCTTGAATGGGTTGAACCGAGAGATTGCTAATCCGATTGAGCTACACCATTATGTGGAATTAGAAGATTTGGTGCATATGGCAATCAAAGTTGAGAGGCAGCTCAAGAGGGGTAGTACAAGTTCAAATCCGAGACAAATCCCACAAAATTCGAGTGCAACACCTTGGCGGTCGAACTATCCAAAGAAGGAAGAAAACCCTTTCACGCCCAAGCCTAAAACCGAGCCAAAACCAGCCACCACAACCACAGCCTCTCAAGGTAAAACAGCCCCTACTTCATCCCATTCTAGTGAGATAAAGTGTTTCAAATGTCAGGGGCGAGGACACATAGCTAGCCAATGTCCAAACAAGAGAGTTATGGTGATTCGAGAAAATGGCGAGGTAGATTCTGAAGATGAAGATGATCTTGCTGACATGCCACCATTGGAAGATGCTTCTATAGATGATGAAGAGTATGGGCCAGAATTTGGTGAGTTGCTTGCACTAGTCACACGACGAGCCTTAAATTTGCAAGCAAAAGAAGAGGAAGAAGAGGTGCAGCGAGAGAACATCTTTCACACTCGTTGTCATGTGAAAGCCAAGGTATGTAGTGTGATTATTGTTGGAGGTAGTTGCACTAACGTTGCTAGTTCTTCCATGGTTGAGAAGCTGGGGCTCCCAACGCTTAAACATCCTCGTCCATACAAGTTGCAGTGGTTGAATGATAGTGGTGAAGTGAGGGTTACAAAACAAGTTCTGGTATCATTTCGAATTGGCAAATATGAGGATGAGGTATTGTGCGATGTGGTTCCAATGCAAGCTGGACACCTCCTTCTAGGAAGGCCTTGGCTATTTGATCGGCGAGTCCAGCATGATGGTTTCACCAACAAGTACTCATTCACGTTCCGTCAACGAACTATCACTCTAGCTCCATTGACGCCAAAGCAAGTATATGAAGACCAAGCGAGGTTGCAAAAATTGAGTGATAAAAAAAAAATTGAGTGAGCAAAAGAAGGAGAGTGAAAAGATGAGTGAGAGTGAGAAAAAAGAGAGACAAAGAGAGAAAAGGGTCGAATCAAGTGAGAGAGAAAAGAAAGAGAAGAGTTCGATCAATGAGGGAAAATTAGAGAGAAAACAAAATAATTTTTATGCAAAAAAAAGTGAGGTTAAGCGAGCATTGTGTACAAAACAGCCAAAGAATTTACTCATGTACATACAAGGAGGCTCTTTTAAACACTAACCAACTTGATGCTAACAAGGGTCGTCGCAAGCAGGTTTTTGATCTCGGTGATTGGGTATGGTTACACATGAGGAAAGAGCGATTCCCAGCACAAAGACGTTCCAAATTGCTACCTCGAGGAGATGGGCCGTTTCAAGTACTAGAAAGGATCAATGACATTGCCTACAGACTCGATTTACCAGGTGAGTATATTGTTAGTGCTACTTTTAATGTTTCTGATTTGTGTCCTTTTGATGCAGGTGACGATTTGAGGTCAAATCTTTCTCAAGAGGGGGGGAATGATGAGGACACCAAGACTAAAGATCCAAGTCAAGTTCCAGTTGATCCAAGTCAAGAGGGGAGGAATGATGAGGACACCAGTTTAGGAGCTTGATCAATATTTAGCTTCTTGTAATGAGTCTTATTGGATTTTGGCATCTTGTATTTTTATTTTAATCAGTCACTTAATCACGTTTTATTTAGTCTTTGTTTTTATCTTGTGAAAAGTCAAACACTTGACTTGTGTGAGTCCAAGAGTCTTTTTTTTGTGATTGTTAGGGTTTTCATTAGGAAGACAAAGGCGCTTTTCTTTCATGTAATTTCGACCATAAGAGGGCTTGAAAACGTTTGGAAAAATCAGATCATGATGAAATGAAATTTGTGAGTTTTTCTTCTTGAGTTCTTGAAGAAACTATTAGAACTTATCAAGGGGTTCTTTGTGGCGTTCAACCTGACTTATCAAACGGATTCCCATCCCCATTTGTGGCGTCTTCCTCATACCAAGGTTCGTGCTTGGATAGGCATTGGGTCGCGGTTCTTCATTCCAATTTCGTGTGTTCTTGGTGGCTGCCACATTTGGTGTCGGGTTTCACCACAATCGTTGGTATGATTCGTATCACAGTTCTAATGCAGGAGAGTCGTCCTATTGCATACTTTAGTGAAAAATTAAGTGGAGCAGCCTTAAACTATCCAACTTATGACAAGGAGATGTATGCATTGGTTCGGGCATTGGAAACTTGGCAGCACTACCTTTGGCCAAAAGAGTTTGTGATTCACACTGATCATGAATCTTTAAAGAATTTGAAGGGCCAACAAAAGCTAAATAGAAGACATGCCAAGTGGGTTGAGTTCATTGAAACGTTTCCTTATGTCATAAAGTACAAGCAAGGTAAGGAAAACATTGTGGCTGATGCTTTATCTCGAAGGTATGTTTTACTCTCTACCTTAGATGTAAAATTGCTTGGTTTTTAATACATTAAAGATTTGTATGTTGATGATTGTGACTTTTCTAATGTATTCAATGCGTGTGAAAAAAAAGCTTTTGGAAAATTCTTTTGGCATGATGGGTTTTTGTTTAGAAAAAATAAGCTATATGTGCCTAAAAGTTCATTGCGTGACTTGCTCGTTAAAGAATCTCATGGGGGTGGTTTGATGGGGCATTTTGTGTATCTAATTCATTAGAAATCTTGCATGAACATTTTTTTTGGCCTCATATGAAAATAGATGTTGAAAGAGTTTGTGAGAAGTGTATTACATGTAGAAAAGCTAAGTCTCAGATCAAGCCACATGATCTGTATACTCTTTGCCTATTCCTAGTTAACCTTGGATTGATATATCTATGGACTTTGTTTTGGGATTACCTAGGCCTAGAAAGGGTAGGGATTCTCTATATATGTGATTGTAGATAGGTTTTAAAAAATGGCACATTTCATTCCATGTCAGAAAACCGATGATGCATCACATATTGCTGATTTGTTTTTCAAGGAAATTTTAAGATTGCATGACATGCCCAAAATCATTGTTGCAAATAGAGATACAAAGTACTTGAGCTATTTTTGGAAGACTTTGTGGGGAAAGCTAGGTACTAAGTTTTTTTTTCTACTACTTGTCACCCACAAACTGATGGTCAAACTGAAGGGGTTAACAGAACATTATCTACTTTGTTGTGTGCCACAAAAGAACTTGAAAACATGAGAAGATTGCTTGCCACATGTAGAGTTTGCATATAATAGGAGTGTACATTCTGCAACTAAGTTTTCACCTTTTGAAATTGTGTACGGTTTTAATCCATTGACACCTTTGGATTTAACTCCATTGCCTTTGACTGAGCGTGTTAACTTAGATGGAAAAAAAAAAGTTGATTTTGTTAAACAGATTCATGAGAAGGTTCGACAGAACATTGAGAAGAGGATTGAACAATAAGAAGCCCAAGCCAACAAAGGGCGAAAGAAAGTTGTATTTGAACCTAGTGATTGGGTTTGGGTGCATATGAGGAAGGAACGATTTCCTATTCAAAGATGATCTAAACTTCTTCCAAGGGGTGATGGGCCAGTTCAAGTGTTGGAAAAGATTAATGACAATGCCTATAAGTTAGACCTTCCAGGTGAGTATAATGTGAGTGCAAGTTTTAACGTTTCTAATTTGTCTCCTTTTGATGTAGGTGAAGATTTGAGGACAAATCCTTTTCAAGAGGGAGGGAATGATGAGAACAAATGAGCAACACTAAAAGAGTCATTGCAAGTTCCAATTGGGCCAATTACAAGTGCAAGAGCTAGAAGGTTCAAAGAATCACTTAATGGGCTAATCCAAGAAATATGGGCTGATTATGGCAAGATAAAGTCTGAAATTACTCAAAGTGGAGATCAATGCCTAGTTAATGTTATTGAAGCAATTTAAAGGGCTGGTTAACCTCCCAAAAACGTGGCCTTTCAGTTTGGAGGAGTTATGGGCATATATTTATGTTTTATTTATGCCATTTAGTTATATTTCTATTGGTTAAATTAAGACTTTTTGTATTCAGCAATTTAGCAACTTTCTAGAAGTCTAATAGTCTAGAATTGAAGGGTTGGTCCATATTAATGCATGTATCAATTTAATGCTTAAAATATAACTTTTCCTATTCTTGGAGGGTTGTTCCAAGTATAAATAGGGGGACATACGAGTTTGCAAATCAGATTTGAATTAATATATTTATGAGAGTGTTTTCTCTTTGGTTTTTCAAAGAACTTCTTAGAACTTATCAAGATCTTTCTTGTGGTGTTCAAATCCTTGACTTATCACTCACAATCCTTCTCATTTCTTGAGTGTGGCGTCTCATATCTTTCTTATACCTTTGGCTCTTATCTCTTTATAGATAACAGGTCAAGGTTCTTTGTATTTATAGAATCTGATTTTTAGAACGATCCAAGGCCTCCTTGTTCTAAATTGATTTTTTTGGGTCCCATTATTCTTATTGGTGTTCAAATAATTTAGAATCACATCAAATTCCTTTCTCTTTCACACGTTAAACCCACATGTCACTTACTGACTTATTGAAACAAAATTGAGAACAAATTGGTGAAGTATCCACTAATTGAAATGCTAGTTGCTTATTTGGGACATTTTAGAATGTATAGGGCCACAATTATTCGGTGCATTCTTTTTCACTCATTAAACCCACAAGTTACAAACTCGGGATTTATTTAATCAAAGTTTAGAACAAATTTGTGAACTATCCACAAATTGGAATGCCAGTGGCATCTTTTGATATGAACCTCACCAACAATTGTGATAAAACCCGATAGCAATGATGGTTTGGAAGCCCATAGGTCTTTTTAGAATCAGCTCAATTCTCTTGGATTAGCCCATTTAGTGATTCTTTGAAACACTTGGCTCTAAGTCTTGTAATTGGGCCACTAGGAAGTGACAAAGGGTCTAGTGACAAAGGGTCTAGTGCAAATCCAGCTCCATTCTCACATGTATGATCAGCATGTCCAACTCCTTGGTTTGCATCATTCTCCCCCTCTTGAGAAGGATTTACCTCAAATCATCACCTACATCAAAAGGAGAAAAATCAGCAACATTAAAACTTGCACTAACACCATACTCACCTGGTAGGTCAAGCTTGTAGGCATTATCATTGATTCGTGCCACTACTTGAAATGGTCCGTCACCCCGTGGTAGGAGTTTTGAATGCCGTTTCTCCGGAAAACGGTCCTTCCTTATGTGCAACCAAACCCAATCTCGTGGTTCAAACACTACCTTCTTGCGTCCTAGGTGAACCTAAAACAAAATCCATAGAAATATTAGTCCAAGGTTCATGAGGTATTGGCAAAGGGGTGTACAAACCATGGGGTTTCAATTTAGACTTAGCCTGTTTACACGTGATACACTTCTCACAGATTCTTTCCACATCACGTTTCAAATGAGGCCAAAAAAAAAATGATCATGCAAAATTTCTAAAGTCTTAACTACACCAAAATGACCCACAACCTCCACCATGAGCTTCTCTCACAAGCAATTCATGCAAAGAACACATAGGCACACACAATTTATTTTCTCGAAACAAAAATCCATCATGCCTATAAAACTTACCAAACGCCACTTTTTCACATGCATTGAACACATCACCAAAATCAGAATCTTGTGCATACAAATCCTTAATGTATTCAAAGCCAAGCAATTTTGTATCTAAAATAGAAAGTAAAGCATACCTGGGGGACAATGCATCAGCCACCACATTTTCCTTACCTTGCTTGTATCTGAACACATAAGGAAATGTTTCAATGAATTCCACCCACTTGGCATGGCGTTTGTTCAACATTTTCTGTCCTTTCAAATGCTTCAAAGATTCATGATCTGTGTGAATCACGAATTCCTTTGGCCATAGATAGTGCTGCCAATTTTCCAAAGCCCTTACCAAAGCATACATCTCCTTATAATAAGTGGGATAATTGAGGGCAGCCCCACTCAACTTTTCACTGAAATAAGCAACTGGACGACCTTCTTGCATCAAAACAACTCCAATACCTATTCTTGAAGCATCACACTCAATTTCAAAAGTTTTAGCAAAGTTAGGTAAAACAAGCAAAGGGGCATTAGTTAACTTTTCTTTGATCAGATTAAATGCATTTTCTTGTTCTTTCCCCTACTTAAAGTGCACATTTTTCTTGATGACTTCAGTAAGAGGGGGGGGGGGGGGGGGGGGGGCTAAGCTACTAAAATCACGCACAAACCGTCTATAGAAGCTAGCTAAGCCGTGGAAACTCCTCACTTGGCCGATTGTTGTAGGCGTTGGCCACTCTTGGATTGCCTTCACCTCTTCCTCGTCCACCTCAATTGCGCTGTTACTAACAACAAAACCAAGAAACACAAGCTTATCCGTGCAAAAGGTGCACTTCTTGAGGTTAGCAAACAACTTTTCTTTTCTTAGAATTTCCAAAACAGATTTCAAATGCATTACATGTTCTTCCAAGTTTTTGCTATAAATTAGGATATCATCAAAATACACAACTACAAATATGCCAATAAATGCACGGAAAACATGAGTACAATAAGGGGCTGGTGTGAAAATAATGCTCTCTTGATCTCACTTTTTTTTGCAATATAATTGAATTTTTCCTCTCTTGCTCTCACTATGGCTGAAATCCTCTCTCTTTCTTTTTCACTCCGATCAATGTTTTTCCCTCTTTCTTTTTTTTAACTCTTTTTTTTTTCAATTTTATCCTTCCTTTCTTTTTCTTTATTTTTTTTCATTTGATCTTTGTAACTTTAGTTGATCCTCCATTACCTGTTTTGGAGTTAATGGAAGAAGCGTAATAGGTTGCCTTTTAAGAGTGAAAGAATACCTATTCGTGAATCCATCATGCGTAACCCTCAAATCATACATCCACGGTCATCCCAACAATATATGGCATGCATGCATAGGAACCACATCGCAAAGCACCTCATCCTTATATTTGCCAATAAATAATGCCACCAACACTTGCCTTGTCACCTTGACTTCGCCACAATCATTCAGCCACTGAAGCCGGTAAGGGTGAGGATGTTTCGAGGTGGTTAAGGTCAATTTCTCCACCAAATAAGTGCTTGCTAAATTTGTGCAACTCCCTCCATCGATAATGACACTGCAAACTTTGTTATTTACAAAGCACCGAGTATGAAACATGTTCTCCCTTTGGTTACTTTCTTCCTCCTTAATCTGCACATTGAGAACTCGCCTTGCTACCAATAAATCTCCAACCACAGCATTTTGCTCATCATCAGCATCCTCCAAAGGTGGCATGGCATCATCATCTACTTCTTCCTCATTCTCTGACTCAAGCTCTCCTTGGGCATTATTCACCATCACCCTTTGTTTACACACTGGCTAGCTATGTGTCCCCGCCCCTGACATTTAAAACACTTAATATCATGTGTTTTAGAAGTAGAAGAATCAGTGTTACCTAAAGTAGTGGCGGTCGTTGGCTTGGCATTCTTAGAGGGTTCAAATTTTGGATTATTTTGTAGCTGCTCGTCCCTTTTTGGAGCTGTCTTCCATAGGCTGGTGTAGCCATAGGTTGTCCCCTCCTAGCCAATCCTTTCCATTTGAATTGTTCCTCCACCTTTATGGCTTGATGCACCATATCCGTCAGCTTAACATAGTGCTGCAACTCAACTATATCCACAATCTCTCAATTTAAACCGTGCAAAAACCTAGCCATGGTGGCTCCCCTGTCCTCTTCTACATTAGTCCGGATCATAGCTACCTCCATCTCCTTGTAATACTCATCCACACTATTGGAACCTTGATTTAACCTCTGCAACTTTCGATACAATCCCCTATAATAGTGGCTGGGTACAAAACGCTTCCTCATAAGAATTTTCATCTCCTCCCAAGTGTCCACGGGTGGCTCTCTATTCCTCCTCCTATTAATCAGTAATTGATCCCACCAAACAATGGCATAATTAGTGAATTCAATTGCTGCCTACTTAACATTCTTTATCTCTGAGTAGTTGTGACAATCAAACACCATCTCCATTTTAGTTTCCCACTCCAAATAAGTTTCAAGATCATTTTTACCTTGAAAAGATGGGATTTTAATCTTTATGTTTCCTAAATCATTATCCTCTTAGGCCTACTCATCCTAGCTTCTCTATTTTCATACCCACGCTCAAACCTGTCCCGGTTCAAATATGGCACATCAAACTCCTCTGACTCAGCCTCTTCCTCAACATTCCACCATGTAACACACCCACAACCTATTGGGGATGTCCTGTTGTTGTTCCCTAGGAGTTCCCGCTTCTACCCTGTCCAACCTCTCATGAATAGGATCTAATTCAGACCTTATCATATGCCTCATCTCCCCTAACAACGCTTGCATTTGGAGGTTCGGAGCTGCGGGTTGTCAAAAATCTCCGGCTATGTCTTCTTCTAGATTATTGGACATGTTTAGAATCTGAAAAACAAAGTTAGAATCCTCACAAGAACTCCCTCACATGTTTCACTCAACAATTGATACACTTGCACTCGTGTTTTCACTCTAAACGACTTTTACCCTCTTATGGCCTCACACACTCTTGCCTTTTTCCACGCTTTTGTGTCTTCTTTAGTTCTTAATCGAGCTTCAAGAAACTAATTCAAAAAAATCTAGCAACCATTCAAAAATGAGAAGCAACCAAAACTCATCAAAAAGATCAAGAACTTGAATACGGTGAGAAACAAGATTGAAAGGAATAAATTTTCTTACTGGAATCGTGTACTTTTTTTTCAAGTACAGTAGGGAATAGGAAAACGAAAATAAAAGATAGTCAAATTTCCTTAGAACCAAAGCTCTGATACCAAATGATATGAACCTCACCAACCATTGTGATGAAACCCGATAACAATGATGGTTTGGAATCCCAAGATCGTGTAGACAAGAATTGTTGAGCCTTGTCCCGTCACCTAATTAGATGAAAACCAAGACTACAAAGGATAGAAAATGCCACTCCAGGAAACCTAAGAATATCTCAAGGATCAAGGTGATAAGTTTGGTTGTTTGAACGCCACAAGATTAACTTGATAAGTTCAAGAGTTCTTTCAAGAACGAAGAGGAACACACCTCACAATAATAATAATATTTCTCAAAACATGATGTCTTACAATGTTCATAAAACCCCTATATATACTTGGAACAACCCTCCAAGAATAGGAAAAGTCATAATTCAGCCTTAAAAGCAACACAAACATAAAAATAAACACTCCCCACGTTTTTAGGCATTTTGGACTTATAAAGGCAGCCAAAAAATAACTAAATGACTAAATTCAATGTATTAACATAACCAGCCACGGCCATCAGCATTTCCCTTTTTAAAATCCTTGAAACTCATCAAATTCATGCCCTTTAATGGTCAAACCATGCTGATCACGTTTTTGGATGTTAATTAGCCTCTTCACTTGCTTTGATGACATGGACTAAGCCTTGATTATTATTTGAGCCCGTCTTGGCCTTTTTAGAATCAGCCCAATTCTCTTGGATTAGCTCATTTAGTGCTTCCTTGAAACGCTTGGCACTAAGTCTTGTAATTGGGCCACTAGGAAGTGAAAAAGGGTCTAGTGTAAATCCAGCTCCATTCCCACATGTACGATCAGCATGTCTAGCTCCTTGGTTTGCATCAAAGTCTACAGTAATTGGCATGCTAGTAGATTATTAGGGACATTTTAGATGTATAGGGTCACAATTATATGTATATATCCATAATACAATTCTTTTTCACTCGTTAAAGCCAAAAGTCACAAACTCGAGATTAAATTAATCAAATTTTAGAACAAATTTTTGTAGTATCCACTAATTGGAATGCTAGTGGCTTCTTGGACATTTAAGAATATATAGGGCCACAATTTGTATTATCTCTCCTTAATATATATCTTTATCACTCATTAAACTCACAATTCACTTCCTCGGAACTTATTGAATCAAAATTGAGAACTAATGGGTAAAATATCCCCAAATTGGAATCCTAAGTTCTTCTTTGGGACAATTTAGAATGTGTAGGGCCACAATTTGTTTTCTCTCCGTAATAACTTTCTTTTTCACTCGTTAAACCCACAAGTCACAAACTCGTGATTTTTTTAATCAAATTTTAGAACAAATTTTTGAAGTATCCACAAATTGAAATGCTAGTGGGTTCTTGGACATTTAAGAATTTATAGGGCCACAATTTGTTTTTCTCTCTGTAATATATACCATTATCTCTCGTTAAACTCACAATTCACTACCTCGAAACTTATGGAATCTAAATTGAGAACTAATTGTTAAAATATCCCCTAATTGGAATGCTAGGTTCTTCATTGGGACAATCTAGAATGTATATGGCCACAATTCGTTTTATCTCTCCCTAATACCATTCTTTCTCACTCGTTAAACCCACAAGTCTCTAAGGCAAGACTTATAGAAATAAATATGAGAACAAATTGGTGAAGTATCCACTAATTGGAATGCTAGTTGCTTATTTGGGTTATTTAAGAATGTATAGGGCAACAATTAAATGTCTATCTCCCTAATACCATTCTTTTTCACTCTTAAAACCCACAAAATTTTAAAACGATGACATGGCAATAAAAGTGACAAGTGGAAGAAATGGCTGGGTAAAAGGATTTAGATTAATCTGGTGATATTATTGACATGAAAATTGTTTATCTGGTTTGGAAGTAATCTGTCCGACCTAGTAGAATTTCTGTCCGACCGGTAAATATATTCGACTAGAAACCGTGACCCAATGCTTAGCAAAGCACGAACCTTGGTATGGTGAAGACGCCAAAAATGGGAATGGATTATCCGTTAATAAGTCAGATTTGAACGCCACAAGGAAATCCTTGATAAGTTCGAAAGTTTCTTCAAGAATTCAAGAAGAAAAACTCACAATTTTTCATTAACAAAAACTATCTGAATTTCAAACCGTCCACAAGGCTTAATATAGCCGAAAATTACAAAGAGGGTTTTTAGACATATAAAAAACCCTAAAATACCCATAATGAAAAAGCCCAAAACGACATGTCTTTGACTCCAACAAAGACTCTAATAAAACATGAAAATATAGTTCAAACTAAAACAAATAATTAAAGTAAGGAATCAAGCTCCTAAACTGAATCAACTTTGACGAGCAGCACAAGCCTTTGTTCACCCTCAGTAATGAACTCGACCTCTTCCTGTTGTAGAATTCTCCGGACTAAGTTGTTAAAGCTCTTCTTTGAATCTCCTAGTTGGCGCCCTCGTCACCAGACCAACTGGAACTTGAATTGGATCGTTAGTCTTGATGTCCTCATCATTCCCCCCCCCCCCCCCCCCCCCCCCCCCCCTCTTGAGAAGGATTTGTCCTCAAATTGTCACCTACGTCAAAAGGACTCAGATCAGTAACATTGAAAGTAGCACTAACATTGTACTCACCTGGTAAATCTAGTCGGTAGGCTTTGTCATTGATCTGTTCTAGCACTTGAAACGGACCATCTCCTCGAGGTAGCAACTTGGAACGTCTTTGTGCTGGAAATCTTTCTTTCCTCATGTGTAACCACACCCAATCACCGGGCTCAAAAACCTGCTTGTGACGTCCCTTGTTAGCTTGCTTGATGTATTGCTCGGTCCTCCTATCTATGTCGAGCCGTGCCCTCTCATGGAATTGCTTCACAAATTCTACCTTCTTCTTGCCATCTAAATTCACATGCTCATAAACAGGTAAAGGTCATAAATCCAAAGGAGTTAAAGGGTTAAAATCATAAACAATTTCAAACGGTGAAAACTTAGTAGCAGAATGCATGGAACGATTATAAGCAAACTCATCATGTGGTAAACAATCCTCCCAAATCTTAATGTTCTTACTAATGATAGCCCTCAATAAAGTGGATAAAGTTCTATTAACTACATCTGTTTGACCATCAATTTGAGGATGACAAGAAGTAGAACACAACAGTTACCCCACAACATCTTCCAAAACTAACCAAGAACTTAGCATCCCGATCTGACACAATTTTCCTAGGCATACCATGTAATCTCACAATCTCCCTAAAGAACAAATCTGCAACATTAGAAGCATCATTAGTTTTATGACAAGGTATAAAGTGAGCCATCTAAGAAAACTGATCTACAACCACAAAGATTGAATCCCTCCCACGCTTACTCCTAGGTAAACCCAATACAAAATCCATCGAAATATCAACCCAAGGTGAACTAGGGATAGGTAGGGGCGTGTAAAGATCATTTGGCTGAACTCTCGATTTAGCCTGCCTACAAGTGACACACCTACCACAAATTCGCTCAACATCTCGTTTCATGTGTGGCCAATAGAAGTGCTCCTGTAACATAGCTAGAGTCTTAACGACTCCAAAATGTCCCATCAACCCTCCACCGTGGGACTCCCGAACTAACAAATCTCTCAACGAACAATTAGGTACACACAACCGATGATACGAACCACACCAACGATTGTGGTGAAACCCGGCACCAAATATGGCAGCCACCAAGAACACACGAAATTGGAATGAAGAACTGCGACCCAATGCTTAGCCAAGCACGAACCTTGGTATGAGGAAGACGCCACAAATGGGGATGGGAATCCGTTTGATAAATCAGGTTGAACGCCACAAGGAACCCCTTGATAAGTTCTAATAGTTTCTTCAAGAACTCAAGAAGAAAAACTCACAAATTTAATTTCATCATAATCTGCCTTTCCCAAACGTTTACAAGGCCTAATATAGCCGAAAATTACATCAAAGACAAGCCCCTTTGTCTTCCTAATGAAAAATCGAAAATTACATCAAAGACAAGCCCTTTTGTCTTCCTAATGAAAAACCGAAAATTACATCAAGACAAGCCCCTTTGTCTTCCTAATGAAAACCGAAAATTACATCAAAGACAAGCCCCTTTGTCTTCCTAATGAAAACCGAAAATTACATTAAAAAAAAAGACTATTGGACTCACACAAGTCAAGTGTTTGACTTTTCACAAAATAAACAAAGACTAAATAAAAAACGTGATTAAAATAAAAAATACAAGATGACAAAATGTAATAAGACTCATCAAGCTCCTAAACTAAGTCTACTTTGATGAGTAGGACAAGTCTTTGTTCTCCTTCAGTGTTGACCACGGTCTCCTCTTGTTTTAGGACTCTGTGGACTAGGCTGTTAAGTTCTTCTTTGAATCTCTTGGCTCGTGCCCTCGTCACCGGACCAACTGGAACTTGACTTGGACCTTAAGTCTTGGTGTCCTCATCAACCGATGCTCCCTAAACAAGAAACCCTCTTGCCTATAAAACTTTCCCTCATCAGATTTTTCACAAGCACCATAAATCTCCCCAAAGTCGTGGTCAACATGATAAAGTTCCTTAATGTGCTCAAAACCAAGTAATTTAGCATCAAGAGTAGAGATTAAGACATACCTGCGTGAAAGTGCAGCAGCCACCACATTCTCCTTACCTTGTTTATACCAAATGACATAGGGAAACGTCTCAATGTACTCAACCCATCGTGCATGTCTCTTGTTCAGCTTATGTTGTCCTTTCAAATGTTTCAAAGACTCCTGATCCATACAAATCACAAACTCCTTCGGCCACAAATAGTGCTGTCATGTCTCTAAAGCTCGAACCAATGCGTACAACTCTTTGTCATAAGTGGGGTAGTTAAGTGCAGCCCCACTTAGTTTCTCGCTAAAGTACGC